>NC_045139.1:7051839-7366384 GCF_008831285.2 Nymphaea colorata
CTGTCTATACGCTTATATATGATGAAGCAGGAAAGTGTGTTTCTGCTCACAAGGCAACAGCAAATGAGTCTGTATGCATGTGATGTTGGTGGCTGCAACACAGAACTAAGGTTATGGGCATGCCTGCGTGGGAGCCCACAACATAAGGCCCTGCGCCCAATTTATGCATCGATAGGTGAGATCCAGTATGCATGGTTAGGCGGCGAAGCCTTTAATCAGACTCGGAAACCATGGATGACAGGTTGGCAGAGCGGTGTTATCTCTGTCTCCTTTGTTACAGTACCTTCTGTCTTCTGTACAACCAAGTGACTTGTTGCCATGCCTAGCCATCCATGAGACAGCATATATGAAATGGGCCAGAAGGGTGAAGCAAAGTTGGTAGCTCAGGAGAGCTAGAGTCTATAGATGAAACTGAGCCTTGGGTCTAAGATGTCCATGGTGCATATAAGAGTAATTTAAGCTTGATTAGGCCTTTAATCAGAGAAATCTAAAGGTAATAAGTAAGCAGCTTGGCTTTCTTTCTGAATTTTCTGTCAAACTGGCCAGAATTTGCTTGAGCCTAAAGATGCCATAAATCAAGTTTTCGTAGGTTGCATCTTTTTGCCATTAGTTGTCAATGGAGTAGGACTTGCCGGTCTCAAACTCGACCTGAACACATTATCCTGTATGTTTTATTCAAACTTTTGCGCCTCACGTATTTAAATCATATCATATTGAATCACCACGCATGACCTGATTGATGAGTCTATTGAATTGGTTCCAAACGTCAGTAACAACTTAGTCGATGTCTACTTTTCCACTCATTGCCTGATAAAAACACAGCAAGATCCCGACACTATGCCAAATGTTTAGAACTTTGAGTAAGTTTGGTCCATCTTGACATTTCTTTGAACATTTCCATCAAGGCCTTGTTGTTGTTGGGACCAAAGGTTCGACCTCGTTCCGCTAATCTGCAGAATGAAATTCGAGTCTCATTCAATCAAAGGGCAGAACCTCATTCATGTCTCCTAAAAGCTTAAACAAAAACATAACAACAATTCATATATGCAGGGAAGCCCTATATGACCACCGACAATGAATAAGCCATACCCAACCACATAAAAAATTTTCAACTCTACTATTTTGAAACAGGTGGCTTTGCATAATACTCATTTATAATGGTCCCACCACTTCTGGATAAAATCAGCCTATGGCATGTTTCTGTGCTGTGATGAGCACCAACATATCAATCTTCTTGTTTATTTGGCATGATCCCTTCATCACATGCTTCTGAAACCATGCTTGCCTTTTTCTTTTGAATGAAAAGAAATCAATTTATTTCCTCCTACTAGATCTATATATATGTACCTACACAGCCAACTCATTTCAGTCATACACACACCAATCTAAGCAGTTACTACCAAGAATCAGCTACAACCTCTATAGTACTCTATCTGTGTCTTCGGCAAGGCATTCGATCATCAACAATTACCTTCACCTCTGTCACACAAAAAATGATCAGCACCAAGAGGCTAGTGGAGATGGCCAAGAAATGGCAGAAGATGGCAGGTAAAGGAAGGAAAAGAATCTCATCGGCTGCTGTTCACAGGAGCAGCACGGGAAGAAAGGCATCGACAATCACAGAAAAAGGCCATTTTGTGGCCTATGCATCAGATGGCAAAAGGTACATGGTTCCTTTGGCTTGTCTCCATCGGCCAATATTCAGAGAGTTACTGAATATGGCAGAAGAAGAGTATGGGCTGAACATTGATGGTGCAATTACGCTTCCCTTTGATTCGGCAGTCATCGACTACATCATGTTGCTTCTGCAGAGAGACATGTCCAGACAGACAGAGAGTGCACTGCTGGCATCTTTAAGCGGCAGCAGATGCTCATCATCTTCAGTATTGCCCCAAGGCCAACTTTGTCAATTTTTAATCCTCGAAGGATTTTAACTCAAACGTCGAAGTACTGTCACATTTATATGTAAACATACTTGTACATAGAAAAATTTTTGAATGAGAGTGATTTTTTGATGCATATTTTGTTCATTTAAGCTTAGTTAGAAAATAAACGATGCAATGGAGGTTATGTCATCAAATTTTTCAGATAACACTAAGCAGAGAAAAATTCATGTTCCTCTTACACATTATTGTGTAGCAATCTCATCTCCATTTGCCATGCTGATAAATTCATAAGGTGAAATATAGAATTGATGACAGTTTGTGGATCAATCTTGAGTTTCATAGTAGTTTTATATGAATCAAAAGCTTACCACTTATCTGTAAATTTCTCAAAATATACCATTCACTGTCCTAAAAGTCCCTGTTCTTGGTCAAATCATTTTGTTCATTTAAGCTTAGTTAGAAAATAAACGATGCAAATGGAGGTTATGTCATCCAATTTTTCAGATAACAGCAAGCAGAGAAAAATTCATGTTCTTCCTACACATTACTGTGTGGCAATCTCATCTCCATTCGCATGCTGATAAATTCGTAAGGTGAAATGTAGAATTGATGACAGTTCCCATTCTGGATCAATCTTGAGTTTCGTAGCAGTTTTATATGAATCAAAAGCTTACCACTTATCTGTGAATTTCTCAAAACATACCATTCACTGTCCTAAAAGTCCCTGTTCTTGGTCAAGTCATTGCAATTGATTGTTATTAACTATATAAGAACGCAACATGTTAGTGCATCCATCCTTCATTTTAGAACTTTGTCCCAGATCTTTGAAAGCAAAGGGTTTTTTTTCCAAGATTATGATTGTTTCCATTAAATCTCGATCAGGATTTTACTGCATTTTCAACTGTGTCGATGTGTGGGCATAGATCTTTTCCCTTTTCTTGGCTTTAACTAAGAGACTCCGCACATGACCATTGCACCTTTGTGCGCATTGGCAAGTCGCAGAGTAGTATCTTTGACATTGATACATGCATTCACCCACGACCGAGGCCAACTGATGGCAGAATTATTGAACACGGCTGTTGTCTGGATCGTGGAATTTTTTTCATGCTTTTATATTTTTTTGGGAGGGAATTTACTGGGGAGGAAGCCCGTTCAGCCCGTAGTATACCAAGAACAGAGACTTGGACGATAAATTTATCGATTGTACTTTTGAGAAATTTGCAAATAACTGGTGTGCACTTGATTTATTTATTAAGAACTGATTATTGTTTGAAAATTTACCTATAACCATCTAAGTTGAAGAACGAATTTGCAAGTGCATATTTTTCATGAATAAAAAAGATAAAAATAGTTTTAAAAATCATTTTTTACCACTACAAAAAATACTTTTACATAAAAAGGTTTTCATACTTTCTACTTGTTTATCAGGTTTTTCAACCTTGCTTTCCGGTGTGATTGCAATGACATGACAAACGGAGTATCCCACTATGTGCCTAAGCGATATGACATTGCTGAGAATCGACTTAAAAAATGTGATTCGTGAAATTTTTAACGATTTATTTTTCTATTAAGGGTAAAACAATCTTTTGAACCATATTTTAATATCTTTCATTAAAAAAGCGTGTGTTTGTGAATTATTTTATACATTAGGCAGTTATTCTCGATTTCTCTATTAAAGTTGAACAGTCATCATGTGAGATTGTCTTTCATTTTGCTTTCCTTGTCAAATTCTTTTCACTAAGTTGCTCTATCTCAAGGACAAGTACACAAAGACAACACATTATTCCAGCTTTTAGACGTGTTTGCAAAGGTATCGGGCAAAAATGTCTTTAGACCTTTTGCTTGCCTTTTTTTTGCCTCTTTATATTAATTCAAGGCTTCTTTTTGGTTTTCAGGATGATATTTCTATTATGTTTCAAATTTTATATCTTTAACATTCTATTACAGTATAAAGGGTTGACATCACAAGAGTTTAACGACTTGTCCTTTTATTTATAAAACTTTTTGTCCCTAAATTTTGTTATGCATTCCTATCTTGTTGGCACAAGAATTTAAAACAAACACTTACTACATACTAGGTTCTACCTATCGTTGCACCAATCTTTTGGAAATAAAAAAAAATATCGAACCACCGTGTTTGTGTTTGTGTTTGAATATGAAGGCTACCATCAAATCCGAGATGTTCATTACCGAGCCTTTTAAACATACGTGTTATTAGAAAACATGTTTAAAATATTAAAAATTGGTCAGCCAAATAAAAAACAAAAAAAAAATTATTTTTTTGAGAAAGCATCATAAAAGGAAAACAATACCTTTCCATTTTTTTCACCTTTTTCCTTTTCTTCTATTTTTCCTTGTTTTCAAAATTTTTTGTGTTTTTTGCACTTTTTAGTTACTAGATTTTTATTTTCTTTTTATTATTAAAATTTTGGCCACCTTTCTTTTTCTTGCCAAAAGATTAATTGTTTTAACGTTTACCGAAATTTTCCATTTTTATTGTAAAAACAACTTTGCTCTTATGGTTCTAACTTAGATCAAATGAAGGTAGCATTATCGAATCAACAAGAATAAGGTTTCTGATGTTAAATATTAGTGGGCACTTGCGTTTTAAATGAGTTGAGAACTCGAGATTTTACCACTTCTGCTGTATTAAATCTGAAACTGAGTTGGTTCCCTACATATTTACTCAATCCGTATCCAAATAATTTACAGACATAGTAGGTTCCACATTACAGAATGAGAGTAAGGCCCACAAAATACTTGCATCTTCATATCAAGCAACACATGATCAACCACAACACGGATTGATCTCAAAATGCTAAGCACCCATGATGAAATCCCATAATCGCCTAACTCGGCACAGATAGATCAAAGAATTAAGTCTAGAAATATTATAATCAAAATGCCCCACATCCGCAACTTCCACCAAGCTGCCTCTTCTGAGCATCTCCATGCGAGATTCTTTTTCATCCTGTCCCATCATTCCTCTGCCATCTCCATTTGAACAAATCATTTTGAACGAGAGTTACAACAAGTTGTGATAAACTATAGCGGAAGGAAATATGGATCCCTCTAGCTTGATGATGATTGCATGCTGTTGTTCTTGATATATATGCAAGGCATGGCATTGATTCAGGAGAGCAATGGTGAGAAGCATAACTTTTGTGGGGGAGGCATTGGCCTTATTGAGTTGAAATTAAGAATTTGGATCAGATCAAATTCCAGTAACCAAAGATTCTTCACTCCAAGCTCAGGATGTTGGCATTCATGACCAATTAACTAGGCCAATTCTCTTAAATGGTCCTGGACAATCGACAGAATACTCAATGCCTTTCCAGATTTCTGCTCATCTAAAGAATTTTCGATGGGAGCTGGTTTTCTCTATTTCTCCCTTCTCTCTCTCTCTCGCGCCAATCATCTTCTTTGTCGGCCGCAAATACACTAATTGTTGAGTAGTACATTTGCTAGTCTCATTTTATCCTTTGATACTCATAGAATTGCAATCAGAGAAACTAATTTCAAGAGAATCTGCAACCAGTCCATTCAATCAATCTTGCAAGCAACTTGGCCCACTATTAAGTAGCCTGTTTGCTAGAACGACAGAGTTCCTCCCTCATTCAGCTTGGGACCTCCTTAGGCATGCATCCTGGATTGGCTGTGGACGGGTGGGGACAAAAGAAACAATCATGTTGGCCTGATTTTGTATACTTCAATGCCAGTCCCATCTAGTCACATGGAAGGTTTAGCTACCCTCAACCTCAAGAACTACAGGCTGACAATTACTTCCTTTCATCACAAAGAAGAATCAGAATATCAAGTTGCATAGAAGATAAGAAAACTTGACATCAAGATGCTATCAAGTTGGAAGAGTGCAGGCAATGATAATGCCAATGGAAGAGTAACATATTTGTCTTATCGTCCACGATTTTGATCGACATTGGTCCTACCAGCTGTTAACCGAAGCATATGGCTATGTCTCCTCTGTGACAAGTGCCTGCATGGCCCAACTCTGTCAATCACATGCTTCTCAACGGCCGCTTGCTTCTTACTTATTCAATACCAAGCAGCTTCTTTCCCACCAGTTGTAGGACGAAACAGGGGAGTAGTATGTGTTTCTGCTTTAATGAGTAAGAACAGACACATTTCCATGTCTGCTTGGTAGGCCCCCTAATCACATGCCTCTCAAATCCCACTTGCATGTAATGAAGGCCAACCCAACTTCGTTGCCACTGCCTATATATATACACTCAAGAGGCTTCAGTTTCTCATCAACACAAGGAGCTAGACACTCACCACCACAGATCAACTACCTTCCAAGCGAGTACCTCGGTTTTGAGATAGTACTTGATCACCTTCATCACCGTCGTGCAAGAATGATCAGCACAAAGAGGCTTGTACAGATGGCCAGGAAATGGCAAAAGATGGCTGCAAGAGGAAGGAAAAGAATCTCATTTGGTGTTGTGCCCAAGAGCAATTCAAGCAAGAAAGTAGCTGCAATTGCAGAGAAGGGACACTTTGTAGCCTACGCATCTGATGGCAAAAGGTACATGGTTCCCCTTGCCTGCCTCCAACGGCCAATCTTCCAGGAACTGTTGAAGATGGCAGAAGAAGAGTTCGGGTTGAGCATCAATGGCGCAATCACATTCCCTTGTGATTCTACAGTCGTTGATTATATCATGTCACTTGTGCAGAGAGACATGTCCAGCCAGATAGAGAATGCACTGGTGGCATCTCTGAGCAGCACTAGATGCTTCTCATCCTCGGTGTTGCCACAATGCCATCCTTGCCAACAAATACCCCTTGAAGGGTTTTAACTGAAGGGTCTTTACCTTCACCGAGTATACTTGTACATAAGAAAATTTTGAAATGAATTCAATTTTTGGTTCAAGAGATGAGCAGCCTTGCAGTTTTTTTCCTTCCCTCTTTCGTCATAATTAACGTAGAACAATATTGGTCACATTCTTAGTCGTTTCTTGTATGAAGAACTTTATGTGCCACCTCTTCTACTACCTCAGGGATGCATCGTGTTCATGTCAGTTGTGTACAGTAATCCTTATATGTCCTTCAGTAAATTTCAAACCCATTAGTAATTATCTTTTTTTAACAGAGTGGAATGGTAAACTGACAAAAGGAAAACCTAAGAGTAGGTGAAATGTTAAAATCCAAGCAGGAAACATCAGCCATGTGCACAGCAGATTAGTCTGGATAACGTAACTCATTGTGTGCTTATTTTGCTGTCCATATGGTACTAATGGTTGAAAAACACAACTCCGATTTTCCGAATCTTGCTTGTGATATAGGAGCACCGCCTGCCATATAGTTTGATGAATTCAAATAGATGAAGTTATATGCACCTAACTATATTTAATTGACAGTAATTGTTAACAAAATCTGTACAAATTGTTTGTCCATCTCTCTCACTGTTGAGAACAATGGGGGAAAATATGAACCATCTAGGATCTGCTGAGCTGCCTCTTTCAGATATTAACTCAAGCAAATATTTAATCATATTTTAGAATTCTTTTTATTGCTTGTAGACGCATATCAAGATCACGGTCACATGTGCAGATCCCCATGTACCGCTAAGGGGAGCAAAGCATGTGACGTTGTCTATTTCTCTTGGGCATATATGTGAACGATGTCCAATCAATTATAGATATTGGTTCTCACCAAAACAATCATGGAAGTTACTACATTAGATGCTAGCCTGGAAGAACAGCACCCTTGCGGAACTAGCAGAGCCAGAAATTTTGGCTGGAGGGGGCACTAATTCAATAACTTTAATGCTTTTGGGGGCACCTATATATGTAAACAATCAAACTATTAATGTAAAAATAAATAAACTTTGTGAGACTGGTGTGAGCAACTGCTCACACCAGCCACCATGTGGCTCCGCCACTGCCTTGTGGCATGAAAGCGACATTTTGAATCCATCCAAAAAATTATTATAGTTTGATACGTGCCACTTTCAGGATTAGGATGAAATATTAGAGGAAAGCTCGTCTTTCAACATGCATAAGTATCACTGGCTTCTCCTCAACAAAAAAGCAACTTGAATGGCATAAGAAAGGAAATATGTCCAAGATATGTGGCAAAGATCATGTCTCTTGACATGCATAGCATTAACGCTCTCTCTTTGACATAACACAAAGTTGAAGGACATATGAATAGAATTTGTTCAAACATAGTTTTAAGAACTGTATTCTAAGGATAAAAATTCAACGTATTACTGAGATCAAGAAAGCGCATAGCTGTCTGTACATGTGTATATATGATGAAGCAGGAAGGTGTGTTTCTATTCACAAAGCAACTGCAAATGAGTCTGTATGCATGTGATGTTGGTGCCCGCAACACAGACCTAAGGTTATGGGCATGGTAGCCCACAACATAAGGCCCTGCGTCCATTTTATGCACGAACAGGTGAGATCCAGTATTCATGATTAGGCGGCGAAAACTTTTAATCAGATACAGAAATCATGGATGACTGGCTGGCAGAGCTGTGTTATCTCTGTCTCCTTTGTTGCAGTGTCTTCTGTACAACCACGTGAGTTGTTGCCATGCCTAGCCTTCCATGAGACCATAGATGAAATGGGCCAGAAGGGCCTTGTAAGGGAATGGAAGTAGAGTGTTGGTAGCTCAGGAGGGCTAGAGTCTGGACATGAAACTCAGCTTTGGGTCCAAGATGTCCATGGTGCATGTAAGAGTGGTTTAAGCTTGATTAGGCCTTTAATCAGAGAAATCAAAGCTAAGAAATAAGGAGCTTGGCTTTGTCTCTGAATTGTCTATTCAAACTGGCCAGAATTTGTACGAGTCTAAAGAAGCCAAAAATCAAGTCTTCATGGTTTGCGTTCTTTTGCCATCTGTTGTCAATGGAATAGAACAACCGGTCTAAGTTTCGACTTGAACAGATTATCCTGTATGTTTTATTCAACCTTTTACTCCTCAAATATTTAAATCATATCATATTGATGAGTCTATTGAATTGGTTCTAAATGTCGGTAACAACTTAGTCGATGTCTAATCTTCCTCTACTTGGCCGATAAAAACACAGCAAGATCCCGACACTAAGCCAAATGTTTAGAACTTCGAATAAGTTTGGTCCACCTTATATTTCCAGCAAGGCCTTGTTGTTGTTGGGACCAAAGGTTCGACCTCGTTGAGCTAATCCGGAGCATGAAATTCGAGTCTCATTCAATCAAAGGGCGGAAACCTCATTCTTGTCTCCTAAAAGCTAAAAAGGACATAACATCAATTCATATATGTAAGGAAGCCCTATATGACCACCGACAATGAATAAGCCATATCGAATCACATAAAAAGATTTCCACTCGAAACTGATGGCTTCACATAACACTCATTTATATAGGTCCCGCCACTTATGAATGAAATCAGCCTATGGCATGTTTCTATGTTGTGATGAGTACCAACATATCAATCTTCTTGTTAATTTGAAATGGTCCCTTCATCACATGCTTCTGTAACCACGCTTGCCTTTTTCTATTCAATGACAAGAAATCAATTTATGTCCTCCTTCTATATATATACCTACACAGCCAACTCATTTCAGTCATACACACACCAATCTAAGCAGTTACCACCAAGAATCAGCTACACCCTCTACCCTGTGTCTACGGCAAGGCGTCCGATCATCAACGATTACCTTCACCTCTGTCACACAAAAGATGATCAGCACCAAGAGGCTAGTGGAGATGGCCAAGAAATGGCAGAAGATGGCAGCCAAAGGAAGGAAAAGAATCTCATCGGCTGCTGTTTACAGGAGCAGCACGGGAAGAAAGGCATCGACAATCACAGAAAAAGGCCATTTTGTGGCCTATGCATCAGATGGCAAGCGGTACATGGTTCCCTTGGCTTGTCTCCATCGGCCAATTTTCAGAGAGTTACTGAATATGGCAGAAGAAGAGTATGGGCTGAACATTGATGGTGCAATTACGCTTCCATTTGATTCGGCAGTCATCGACTACATCATGTTGCTTCTGCAGAGAGACATGTCCAGACAGACAGAGAGTGCACTGTTGGCATCTTTAAGTGGCGGAAGATGCTCATCATCTTCAGTATTGCCCCATGGCCAACTTTGCCAATTTTTAATCCTCGAAGGGTTTTAACTCAAACCCCGAAATAACGTCACATTATATGTAAACATACTTGTACAAAGAAAAAATTTTGAATGAGTGATTTTGGTGCATCTATTTGTTTACTTAAGCTGTAGATGGAAAATAAACGAAGCAAATGGAGGTTCTGACATCAATCTTTTCAACACCAAGCTGAGAAAAATTCATGTGCACTCCTACACACTACCATGTACCAATCTCATCTCCGTTCACCATGCTGATAAATTCATGTGGTGAAATATATAGTTGATGACAGTTCCCATTGAGGATCAATCTTGAATTTCGTGGTAGTTCTTTGTAAATGAATCATTCAAAAGCATACCAGTTATTTTTAAGTCTGTCAAAAGTTCATTCAACGAATTCGCTGACCTAAGAATCTCTGTTCGTGGTTAAATCATTGCCATTGGTTGTTATTAACTATATAAGAATGCGTCATGTTCGTTCGTGCATCCTTCATTTGAGGACTTTGTCCCAGATCTTTGAAAAAGCAGAGGGTGTTTTTCAAGATTATGATTGTTTCATGCATCCTTCGTTTGACGACTTTGTCCCAGATCTGAGAAAAGCAAAGGGTGTTTCTTTTTCTTCTTTTTTGTATTTTCTCCACTAAATCTCTGTCAAGACTTTACCACATTTTCAACTGCGTCGAAGTCTGGGCCTGCTTCGGGATACAAGTTTACCACATGCTCCCAAGAACTCTCTCAGAGCCTAGATTTTTTCCTTTTTCTTGGCGTTAACTACCCTTCTGCATCTTGTCCAAGAAGAAATAGAGAACCCACATGGCCATCGCATCCTGGTGCCCATGAGCTAGTTGCAGAGTTTGTACCTTTGACATTGGTACATGCATTCACCGGCGATCGAGGAAGAACTAATAGCCGAATTACTGAATAGGCCGGTTGTCTAGACGGTGGAAACCTTATCATATTTTTATTCTTTTGGGAGGAAATTTGTTCAAGATTAAATTACAGAGCTTCTCTTAGACTAACCGTTTTCTTGAAATTTCTATAAAACAATGGAAGGTGGCCCGTGGTAGTCCGTTTAGACCACTCTTATTCCCCTGGTTGCTTCCTTCTCCTTTCTTCTCATTCCCCTCTTCATTCCTTTTCCTCTCTTTTCCTTTTCATCAATTTTTGTCCTCTCTTTTCCTCCATCCAAACCGGGCATTAAGACAAGGAAATTTATCGATTGTATTTTTGAAAAAATAACTGGTATGCTCTTGATTCATTTACAAAGAACTATTGTTTCAAAAACTGCATATAACCATCTCAGTTAATGAACGAATTTACAAGTGCATATTTTCATGAATGAAAAAAAATACTAAAAATATTTTAAAAGACTTTTTTTTTACCCTTACAAAAGATATTTTGCATAAAAGGGTTTTTTATAATTTCCACTTTCTTTATCAGTTTTTTTGCTTTCTGGTGTGATTGCGATGACAAAAGACAAAAAGAGAATGTAGGCAATGGTAGAGCCAGGGGCCGACACAGGACATGGCCTTCTCACGGATTTTTTTTTCTTTTTAAGTATTGCCTGTAACTTTTAAAAAATTTAGTTTACTCTATATAAAAAAATTTTAAATTTATAGTTTGTCCCCTGATAAAATTTTTAGAAACATAGGTTGGCCCTCAATGTAAAATTTTTTAGTTCTACCACTGCATCTAAGATATATGAAATTGCTGAATAGCGGACCTAAAAAAATGACTCGTCAAATTTTTAACAATTTAATCATTTTTCAATGAAGGGTGCAAAACTTTTTGAAGTATACTTCCTTATCGTTCATTTAAAAGCGCGTGTTTATGAATTATTTTATAAATTAGTCCGTTATTCTTAATTTCTCTATTATAATTATGTCTAAAGTTAAACAGTCATGTGTGAGATTGTCTTACATTTTGTTTTCCTCATCCGTTCTTTTCACTAAGTTGCTCAATCTCAAGGACAACTACACATAAAAACAAAATATTATTCCAGCTTTCAGACGTGTTTGAAAAGGATTCGGACAAAAATGTCCGTATTTTTTTTAGAAGTGGTTCGATAAATTTTTTGGAGGTGGTGGTCAAGAAAAACAAGGAATTGGAATAACCCGGTGTTAATGTGAAGTGTACCGCCAAATCCGAAGGTCCTTCTTAGATGTTCATTCCCACATTTATTTGAGGGAATTCTAAGCTACAGAAAACTGTAAATAACGTTAAAAATGAACCCCATTTTTTTAGTATTTCTTTTTTTCATGTTTTTCACTTTTTTTGTGTGGTTTCTGCACTTTTTAGTTCCTAGATTTTTATTTTCAGATTTTTCGCATTTTATTTTTAAGATTTTGGCCACCTGTGGTTTTTTTTTTTTTCCTAAAAGATTAAAGAATTTTTTTTTTTTAAATTTGCCAAACTCTTGCATTTTTTCCTCATCAAAAAACAACTTTGCCGTTTTATACTGTAAAAAACCTTGTCATTTAAAACCCAAAAACAATATTTGTAGGTATATGGACTTCTAAATGACAACAAATGAAGTTAATGCTATCAAACCAACAAGAAGAAACTGCTTCGACGTTAAACATCCGTAGGCACTTAGCGTCGCAAATGGATTGAGAACTGGAAGTTTTGCCGCTTCCGTTGTATTAAATCTAAAGCTGAGTTGGCTCCCTACGTACTACTCAATGCGTTTCCAAATAATTTTCAGACCAAGCAGGTTACTTGCATCTTCATATCAAGCAACACACGATCAACCACAACACTGATTGATCTCAAAATACTAAGCTCCCTTGATGAAATCCCATAATCTCTTAACTCAGCACAGATGGATCGAAGAATTAAATTCAGCAATATTGTAATCAAAATGGAGCATGTCTGCAACTTCTACCAAGCTGCCTCCTGTGAGGAATCTCCATGTGAGATTCTTCTTCAGCCTATCGCAGCAATCTTCTGCGGTCTCCATTTGGACTAATCATTTTAAACGACAGTTCCAACAAAGTTGATGTTCAGCTATAATTTCAAAGTTCCAAGAAGGCTATTGTGATTAAGTTGATCAGTAGAAAATATCAATCCCTATAGCTTCATCATGATTACATATAAGTTGGAAGGTACACTACTGTCATCGCAGCTCAGGACCCCAGTCCTCGAGGGCCTGGTTCTGAGTGGTATTGAAGAATCTCTAGCTAGCTCGCTTGAGATTCTTCACTCCAAGCTCAGGATGTTGCTATTGATGACCAATTAACTAGGCCCATTCTCTTAAATGGTCCTAGACAACCGACAGAATACTCAATGACTGCTAAACTAATTTAAATCCAGAATTCTGTTCATCTGAAAATTTTGCCTTAGCGAACTGGGTTTCTTTCTCTAACTCTCCCATTCCCTCTCTCTCTCATCAATCATCTTCTTTGTTAACCACAAGTATACTCATTGTTGAGTAGTACATTCGCTAATACCAACAGTAGTCCATTTCTGTAAAATGTGGGCCTCATTTTATCCTCTCAGGTACTCAGATGCTCATACAATTATAATCATAGAAACTAATTTCAAGAGAATCTGCAACTAGTCCATTCAATCGATCTTGCACTTGAGAGCCTAATTTCTTCAACCAGCTTGGCCCACTATTAACTAGCCTGTTTGCTAGCTCGACTGAGTTCCTCCCTCATTCAGCTTGGGACCTCCATACGCATGCATCTTGGATTGGCCTTGAACGGGTTGGGGACAAAAGAAACAGTCTGGTTGGCATAATTTTTGTATACTTCAATGCCAGTCCCATCTAGTCACATGGAAGGTTTAGATACCTGCACCACTAAGAAACTACAGGCTGAACATTACTTCCTTTCATCACAAAGAAGAGTGATAATATCAAGTTGCACGGAAGAAAACTTGACATTAATATGCTATCAAGTTAGAAGACCTGAGGCCATGATAATGCCAATGGAAGAAGCGATTTAGTTGTCTTATCGTCCACGATTTTGGATGACATTGGTCCTACCAGCAGTAAACCGAAGCATATGCTATGTCTCCTCTGTGACAATTGCCTTCATGGCCCAACCTGTCAATCCCATGCTTCTCAACAGCAACTTGCTTCTTGCGTATTCAATACCAAGCAACTTCTTTTCCACCAGTTGTAGGACAAAACAGGGATGTAGTATGTGTATCTGCTTTGGTGAGTAAGAACAGGCACATTTCCATGTCTGCTTGGTAGGCCCCCTGATCACATGCCTGTCAAATCCCACTTGCTTGTAATGAAAGCCAACCCAACTTCATAGCCACTGCCTTTATATACACATTCAAGAGGCTTCAGTTTCCCATCAACACAAGGACCTAGTCACTCATTACCACAGATCAACAACCTTCCAAGAGAGTGCCGCTGTTTCGAGATAGTATTTGATCACCTTCATCACCATCCTGCAAGAATGATCAGCACAAAGAGGCTTGTACAGATGGCCAGGAAATGGCAAAAGATGGCTGCAAGAGGAAGGAAAAGAATCTCATTTGGTGTTCTGCCCAAGAGCAATTCATGCAAGAAAGCAGCTGCAATTGCAGAGAAGGGACACTTTGTAGCCTACGCATCTGATGGCAAAAGGTACATGGTTCCCCTTGCCTGCCTCCAACGGCCAATCTTTCAGGAGTTGTTGAAGATGGCAGAAGAAGAGTTCGGGTTGAACATCAATGGCGCAATCACATTCCCTTGTGATTCTACAGTCGTTGACTATATCATGTCACTTGTGCAGAGAGAAATGTCCAGCCAGATAGAGAATGCACTGGTGGCATCTCTGAGCAGCACTAGATGCTTCCCATCCTCGGTGTTGCCGCAATGCCATCCTTACCAACAAATACCCCTTGAAGGGTTTTAACTGAAGGGTCTTTACCTTCACAGAGTATACTTGTACATAGAAAATTTTGAAATGAATTAAATTTTAGTTACAAGATATGAGCAGCCTTGCAGTTTCTTCCTCCCCTCTTTGATCATCATTAACAAAGAACACGTTTGGTCACTTTGGTAGTCGTTTCGAGTATGAAGGATATTGATATGCCAGCAGATCTACAACTTCGATGATGTACTCGCTCATGTTTGTTGTACAGCACTAGTATTCAGTAAATTCCAAATCCGTTCATACAAATATTCTTTGAACAAAGGAAAGGGCAAATTGAGAAAAATAAACTTAGATTAGATGAAAAGTTGAACACCAAAAAAAAAAGGTCCATCGAACAATGCGTACACCAAACTAAATTGAAATTAACATAGCCGAGGTGCTTGGACTGTCTGCGTATTTCCCTGCTATATGGTTTTAATGCTTGAAAAGCACAACTCAGATTGCTCTAATTTTGCCTGCGATTTAAGAGTACCGCCTGCCGTATTGCTTGATTAACTCAAATAGAAGAAATTATATGCAGCACTATGTTTAACTGAGTGATTTTTTTGTTTAAGTCTGTAAAAAAAAGTCTCTGGTCCGTCTCTCTATTGAGAAAACGGAGAAAAAAGTGGTAAAAATGTGACCATCTAGTCTCGTTTGTTTTATTCGTAAACCATGCATGACAATCTCTTTCAGATATAAACTCTTGCAAATGTTGAATCATATTTTACAGTTCTTCCTTATTGGCAGTTTTTGCTTGTAAATGCATATATCAAGATCACGGGTACAAGCAATGCATGTGATTTTGTCCATGTCTCTTGGGTGTATGTGAACAATTTCCAAGCAAGAAAAGATTTTGGTTCCTACCGCAAAGCTGTGGATCCATCGTTAAGGTTAGTGGATTGGGTTGCTACTTGCTAGCCTTGACATATGAAACTGACATTTTAATTGGATCCAACTACAAACAAGACAATCTTTTGCCCCTACAAAATCTACTTTTACATAAAAAGGTTTATGTAATTTCCACATTTTTTATGAGTTTTTTCATACTTGCGTTCCGGTCCAATTGCAATGACATGACAGGAGACAAAAAAGACTAAAAGAGAATGCATGTGCCTAAAAGAGATGAAAATGCTGAGAAATTGACTTAAAAATTGTGATTCGTGAAATTTTTAACAATTTATCTCCCTGTTAAGGGTAAAATCTTTTGAAGTATACTTTAACATCGTGTGTTTTTGTAAATTTGGCAGTTATTCTTAATTTCTGTATTGTAATTATGCCTAAAGTTGAGCTGTCATTTGTGAGATTCTCTTACATTTTGCTTTCCTTGCCAATTCTTTTCACCAAGTTGCTCAATCTCAAGGACAACTACACGTGAAAACGACACATTATTCGAGCTTTAAGACGTGTTTGAAAAGGTATCGGACAAAAATGTCTGTATTTTTAGAAGTGGGTTGACAAAAGTTTTTGAGGTGGTGGTCAAGAAAAGCAAGAAATTGGAGTGAAGCGGCCTCTGCCGTGTTTGAATATGAAGTGCACCGTCAAATCCGAAGGTCTTTCTGAGATGTTCATTCTCACATTTAAGGGCGTTCTAAAAACCGTAACTGCAGCAAACTCGTGTTATTAAAAAAGAACGCACTTCAGACGCTAAAAACTGGTCAGCCAAATGAAATGCGAAAAGGCAAATTAAAAAAAAAACGTCAAAATGAAAAAAAAAATGTTCCCAATTTTTTTCACGTTTTTGCTTTGTTTTTATTTTTTTTCATGTTTTTCATTTTTTTTGTGTTTTTCACACTTTGTTAGTTACCAGTTTTTTATTTTTCTTATTTTTGCATTTTATTTTTAACATTGTGGCCACCTGTGTTTTTTTTGGCTGAAAGATTAAGTATTAGTTCTTTCAAATTTTGCCAATTTTTTTCATCAGAAACAACTTTGCCGTTTTATTCCCGTACAAAACCTTGTCATTTAAAACTCAAATACTATTTTTGTGGCTGTGGTTCTAAATGACATCGAATGAAGTTAATGTTGTCAAATCAACAACAAAGGGCTTCCGTTGTTAAATATCTGTGAGCACTTAGCGTTGTAAATGGGTTGAGAACCGGATGTTTTTTCCACTTCCGTTGTATTAAATCTGAATCTCAGTTGGCTCCATACGTATTTACTCAATCCGTATCCAAACAATTTTCAGACCAAGCAGGTTCCACAGTACAGCATGAGAGCAAGGCACATAAAATACTTGCATCTTCATATCAAGCAACACATGATCAACCACAACACTAAGCCCCCATGATGAAATTCTATAATCGCCTAACTCAGCACAGATAGATCGAAGAATTAAGTTCAGAAATATTGCAATCAAAATGGCGCATGTCTGCAATTTCTACCAAGCTGCCTCCTGTGAGCAATCTCCATGTGAGATTCTTCTTCAGCCTATGGCAGCAATCTTCTGCCACCTCCATTTGGACTAATCATTTTGAACGACAGTTCCAACAAAGTTGATGTTCAGCTATAATCTCAAAAAACCAAGAAGATTATTGTGATAAAGTTGATCGGTAGGAGATATGGAACCCTATAGCTTCATGATGAATACTTATGGTTGGACTTGGACTTGATATATATACAAGGCATGGCATTGATTCAGCAGAGTAGTGGTGAAGTGCATAAGTTTTATGGAGTTCCTCCTTCATTCAGCTTGGGACAGGTGGGGGACAAAAGAAACAATCTGGTTGGCCTAATTTTTGTAGACGTCAATGGCAGTCCCATCCAGTCACATGGAAGGTTTTGGAACCTGCACCCTCAAGGAAACTGCAGGCAGAAAATTACATCCTTTCATCGCAAAGAAGAATCACAATATCGAGTTGCACAAAGAAGCAGAAAACTTGACATCAAGATGCTATCAAGTTGAAAGAGCTCAGGCAATGACAATGCCAATGGAAGAAGTGATTTAATTGTCTTATCGTCCATGATTTTGATTGACATTGGTCCTACCAGCTGTTAACCGAAGCATATGCTATGTCTCCACTGTGACAAGTGCCTGCATGGCCTAACCCTCAAGAAAACTACAGGCTGAAAATTACTTCCTTCCATCACAAAGAAGAATCAGAATATCAAGTTGCACGGAAGAAAACTTGACATTAATATGCTATCAAGTTAGAAGACCTGAGGCCATGATAATGCCAATGGAAGAAGCGATTTAGTTGTCTTATCGTCCACGATTTTGGTTGACATTGGTCCTACCAGCAGTAAACCGAAGCATATGCTATGTCTCCTCTGTGACAATTGCCTTCATGGCCCAACCTGTCAATCCCATGCTTCTCAACAGCAACTTGCTTCTTGCGTATTCAATACCAAGCAACTTCTTTTCCACCAGTTGTAGGACAAAACAGGGATGTAGTATGTGTATCTGCTTTGGTGAGTAAGAACAGGCACATTTCCATGTCTGCTTGGTAGGCCCCCTGATCACATGCCTGTCAAATCCCACTTGCTTGTAATGAAAGCCAACCCAACTTCATAGCCACTGCCTTTATATACACATTCAAGAGGCTTCAGTTTCCCATCAACACAAGGACCTAGACACTCATTACCACAGATCAACAACCTTCCAAGAGAGTGCCGCTGTTTCGAGATAGTATTTGATCACCTTCATCACCATCCTGCAAGAATGATCAGCACAAAGAGGCTTGTACAGATGGCCAGGAAATGGCAAAAGATGGCTGCAAGAGGAAGGAAAAGAATCTCATTTGGTGTTCTGCCCAAGAGCAATTCATGCAAGAAAGCAGCTGCAATTGCAGAGAAGGGACACTTTGTAGCCTACGCATCTGATGGCAAAAGGTACATGGTTCCCCTTGCCTGCCTCCAACGGCCAATCTTCCAGGAGTTGTTGAAGATGGCAGAAGAAGAGTTCGGCTTGAACATCAATGGCGCAATCACATTCCCTTGTGATTCTACAGTCGTTGACTATATCATGTCACTTGTGCAGAGAGAAATGTCCAGCCAGATAGAGAATGCACTGGTGGCATCGCTGAGCAGCACTAGATGCTTCCCATCCTCGGTGTTGCCGCAATGCCATCCTTACCAACAAATACCCCTTGAAGGGTTTTAACTGAAGGGTCTTTACCTTCACAGAGTATACTTGTACATAGAAAATTTTGAAATGAATTAAATTTTAGTTACAAGATATGAGCAGCCTTGCAGTTTCTTCCTTCCCTCTTTGATCATCATTAACAAAGAACACGATTGGTTATCTTGGTAGTTATTTCGAGCATGAAGGATATTGATATGCCAGCAGATCTACAAACAACTTCGCTGATGTACTCGCTCATGTTTGTTGTACAGAACACTAAATATCCTTGAGTAAATTCCGAACCCGTTCATACTAATATTCTCGTCACAAAGTGAAAGGATAAATTGAGAAAAATAAATGTTGCTTAGGTGAAAAGTTGAAAACCAAAAAGACAAGTCCATCTAACCATGTGTGCACCAGATTAGTTTGAATAACATAACTGAGTTGCTTGAACTCACGCTAATATGGTTTTAATGATTGAATATTACAGCTCAGATCGCCCTAATTTTGCTTATGATATACGAGCACCGCCTGTCGTATAGTTAGATTTACTCAAATAGAAGAAATTATACGCAGCACTATGTTTAACTGAGTGATTTTGTTGGTTAAGTCTGTAAAAATCTCTGGTCCGTCTCTCTATGTCGGAAAGGGGAAAATAAGGTGGTAAATGTGAAGCATCTATACTTTGCATAACTGTCTCTTTCAGGTATAAACTCATGTAAATATTCAGTCGTATTTTTACTATTGGCAGCTTTTGCTTGTAAATGCATATATCAATATCACGGGCACATCCGCAGCTCCCCATCACTCCATGCACTGCGAAGGGAACAATGCATGTGATTTTGTCCGTTCCATGTGAACGATTTCCAAGCAAGTAAAAGTTTTGGTTCTCGCCACAAAACTATGGGCCCATCGTCACAGCCTTGGCATATGGAAGTGACATTTTAATTGGATCCAAATCAAGAATTAATAGAGTTTACATACGTTATCTTTAGGGTTTGGTTTAATTGTTAGAGCAAAAAATCTTTTCCTTTAAATATATCAACCTTTTTAATCAGATTTCGAAGCCATGGCCGAAGCTATATCATCCCTGTTCTGCAAGACATGAGCCAGAAGGGCCTCATAAGGGAATGGAAGTAAAGTTGAAGGCTCAAGGGGGCTGGATTCTAGACATAACTCAGCTGTGGTTCCAATTAGAAGTCCATGATGCATGTAAGAGTGGGTTAAGCTTGATTAGGACTTTAATCAAAGAAAGCTAAATCTATGATGCAAGCAGCTTGGTTTGTCTGTGAATTGTCTATTGAACTCTCCGCTAGTTTGAATTGAGTCGACTATAATTAACTTTTCATAAGTTGCATTCTTTTGCCATCAACTCTTAATAAAGTAGGTTTTACCAATTCAAATATCGATTGAAGCACAATATCCTATATTTTCTATGCAAGCTTTTATGACTCCAACATCTAAATCATGTCATATTGAATCTCCATGACCATATTGACGAGTCCATTGAATTGATCCCAAATTGCAGTCACAACTTAGTCCCTGTGTAATCTTCTATTCATTGCCAGCTAAACGCACACCAAGATCCCCACACTAAGACAAATATTTAGAACTATGTGTAAGTTTGCTCCATCTTGAAATTACGTTGAACATTTTCAGCAAGGCCTTGTGATTTTTGGGACCAAAGGTTCAACCTTGTTGAGCTAATCCAGAGTGAAATTCAAGTCTCATTCAGTCAAAGAGCAGAAGCCTCGCTCATGTCTCTAAAATCTTAAAGACATTACACTAACTCATGTATGTAAGGAAGTCTTATATGACCACCTACATAACTGGTCGGTCCGGCAGGCGTGTACAACGCATGGTGCCTGTTTGATATTATTGTGGATGCTACTCTCCTGAACTGTAAAAAATAGTCTTCTTTGAGTGGCGGGTTGTCAACATCCTATTCACCCAAATGAAGCCCTATATGACCACCAAGGTCTCCATGCAGCCTAAGACCCCAGATGTAGGGGGAATAGGGAAGCCTTTGGGTCTTATTCAGATGGGTTGTCACCACCAAAATGAAGCCCTAAGCCCTATATGACCACCGACAGTGAGCAAGCGGTATCCAACCATATAAAATATTTCCAACCCTTTTATTTGAAACTGGTGGCTAGACATAATACTCATATTGGTCCCACTACTTTTGGATGAAACGAGGCCCTGCATGTACCTGTGCCGTGATGAGTACCAACATATCAATCTTCTTGTTCATTTGCCGTCGCCTCTTCATCACATGCTTCTCAAATCCCACTTGCTTTTTTCTATATTCAATGAAAAGAGATCAATTCATTTCCTCCTTTATATATATGTACCTACACAGCCAACTCAATTCATCATCAACGCCCCAATCTCAACCAGCTACACCCCCAATAGTCCTCTTATCTGGTCTTCAGCTAGCGGTTCGATCATCAACCATTACCTTCACCTTTGTCATACGAAAAATGATCAGCACCAAGAGGCTAGTAAAGATGGCCAAGAAATGGCAGAAGATGGCAGCCAAAGGAAGGAAAAGAATCGCGTCGGGTGCTGTTCACGGCAGCAGCACAGGAAGAAAAACGTCGACGAGCACAGAGAAAGGCCATTTTGTGGCCTATGCATCAGATGGCAAAAGGTACATGGTTCCCTTGGCTTGCCTCCATCGACCAATATTCAGGGAGCTATTGGATATGGCAGAAGAAGAGTATGGGCTGAACATTAATGGTGCAATTACACTTCCCTTTGATTTCACAGTCATCGACTACATCATGTTGCTTCTGCGGAGAGACATGTCCACACAAACAGAGAATGCACTTCTGGCATCTTTAAGCGGCAGCAGATGCTCATCTTCCTCTGCTTTGCCCCAGAGATACCATTGCCAATATTTAGCCCTCGAAGGGTTTTGACACAAATGTCAGACTACTGTCACATGTATATACAGGCATACTTGTACAAAGGAAAATTTTTGATGGAAATTAAGAGAGCATTTTGATGCATGTTTGTCTATTTTAAACTGTAAACAGATGAAAATTCATGCGCCTTCTACGCATTACCATGTAGCAATCTCATCTTGATTAACCATGTTGATAAATTCATAAGGTGAAGTAAATAGTTATTGACAGTTCCGGTGTGCATCAATCTTGAGTTTTGTAGCAAGACGGCAGATCATTGCAAATTTATGTTATTAACTCTGCAAAAATGCACGATATTGTGCGCCTTCTTTCTGGGAATTTTGATCCAAAACTTTAAAAAACTCAAGAGTTTTTTCGACGATGATGATGGTTCCTATTTCTCTATACCCACAGCCTAGATTTTTTCCTTTTCTTTGGCATTAATTAAACTGCCCCCTCCCCTCTGCATCTTGTCCAAGAAGCAGCAGACATCTCACATGGCCATTTCACCTTGCTGCCCATGAGCAAGTTGCAGAGTAGTAAATTGAGATTGGTACATGCATCCACCGTCGACCGCATGCAGCAAATTTATTATGGCAGAATTATTGAATAGGCGTGTTCTGTATATAAGGAAAATTTGAAAATTTTTTCATGTTTTATGTTTCTTGTTGAAACTTATTTTTTATTGAAATGCTTAGTTCCCGTGAGAGTAAACCATTTCCTTGAGACATGTATAATGCATTTGGCAAAGAGAGTGTATGTCTAAGAGACGTGAAAGACTTAAAAAAAATGTGACTCATAAAATTTATAAAGGAACTATCTTTATATTCAGGATAAAATACTTTTTATGTGTTAATAATATATAAATTTAAACAGTTATTTGTAATTTCTCAACATTGGGCAGCTATTTATGATTATGTCTAGAGTTGAGCAGTTTTTTTTGCATTTATCTTAATTTTTCTTTCTTTGTCCATTCTTTTCACCAAGCTGGTCGTGCAAACGACAGCTATATGTGAAACAAAACTTTTTTTGCTTAAGGCGTGTTTGAATGGCAGTTAGAAAGATACCAGACAAAAATGTCTCTAGACCTTTTGCCTCACCTTTTTCTGTCACACCATCAAAATTTTTGGAAGTGGGATACAAAAAAACAAGGAATTAGAGCGACACCCTCCACCGTGTTTGAATGCTAAATGTACCGTCAAATCAGGTGGTCATTCTTAGATTATCATTCCAACAATCAAATACATCATAAATCACATCATCAAATGGAGGTCATGTCATCGAATCAACAGAAAGGAAGGCCATGAGCACTTGGGTTGCATATGGATTGAGCACTGAAGGTTTCGCTTATTGTATTGAACCTGAATCTGATGAGGGTCCAGACGTATTTATCTACTGCACACGAGCCTAGTTGAGCTTGAGCTGGGCCAGCTTGACTTGATTAAAAAGCTTGTGCTTGAACTTGGCTCAAACTCAAGTCAATTTTTCTAAAACAAACTCGCACTCTCGCTTAACTCATTTAGCTCGCCTCTTTTTACTTAACATGTCTCGTTGCTTTCAACTCGTTTAACTTGTTAACTCCTTTTAACTGTTTTTTTTAATTAATTTAATTATAAACGAAATCTAAAGAAAAATGCACATATTCTACATCTAAATATCCCCTAAAGAAAAACTTAGCATCAGAAGATCTGTCATTCATGGCATATTTATGTAGTTGAGCCTAGCAAGTTTAAATGAGTCGAGTTCTTACAACTCTAACTCAATTCATTTAACATTTTGAGCATAAATTTAAACTCGATCTCGTTCGACTTGAGCCTGGCTCCACTCGTTGTCTCTTCATATCAAGCAACACACGATCAACCACAACACTGATTGATCTCAAAAACTAAGCTCTCTCGCTCAATCCCGTGAAGGCCTATATCCTCACAGATAGTGTAAAGAATTAAATTCAGAAAAATATAATGAACATCTTTTTGTACAACTATATTCAAAATTTGGTATTTATACAAGCACGGATTGTAAGCGTATCAATTCTCTTTCCTTGTGAACCTATTGAGTTTTACAAGGCATTAAGGGGAATGTGGTAGCATGGGAAACTTAGTAGCAACTCTGAGTATGCCAAGCATCTGCTGCTGCTCAGAGAGACCAGAAATGCATATTCAATCTCCCTATGCATGCCTCTGCATGCTGGAACGACATGATGTAGTTGGCGATGGCGGCATTGCATGGAAAAGTGATTGCTCCAGCAACTTTCAATCCATATTCCTCTTCTGCCATCGTCAGCAGCTCTTGGAAAACTGATAGGTGCTGTGACTATGAGCATCTCCTTGTGATGTTCTTCTTCTCACAGTCACAGCAATCTTCTGCCATCTCCTAGCCATCTTCACTATTCTGTTTGGACTAATCATTTCGAACGATAGTTAATTCAGGCAAGGTTGATGTTCAGCTATTATCTTAAAAGTTCAAGAAGACTATTGAGATAAAGCTGATCTGTAGGAAACTAATATGAAGCCCTATAGGTTTGATGATGATTTCATATTTTTGTTCTTGGTATATATGTTAGTCACGGCATTGATGCATGTAGAAGGCCAATGATGAGAAGTATATGTCTTCTACAGAACCCACCATGTGCATAGGATGTGTGCATGTAGCCAAGTTTTGAGAGCACTGAAGCAGTCATGTTTCCATCTGGTGCAACAATTGATGATAGACATTGAAAGAAGAGCTATCATACCATGCCTATACGAGCATGGTTCTTCAAAGTAAGGTCGGTGCAAGAAACTTGTAGATCATGTTCTATGTACAGACATCACTCAACAGCATGGCTCCCTGGTACATGGTTTTAAGAACATAAGATCATCAACACTGACAAAATATGCGAAGTGGCTCCTTAGCTTGGCCCAGTATCTAGTGAAATTAATTAACCATAACCTGCTAAAAGTGGGCCGTGCTACTACTTTACTTCTTGATGCATGGCATCAAATCTTGGATTGAAAAAGCTCTGTAAATTTGAACATACCCAAATATTTGAGTGCTCCCAACATGATTGAAACAGAATATATAGGATCTGATTATCTTCTATCATAATTTTGGCTGCAAGATCTACCTATCCTAATAGGAACATCTAGAATCTACAGAGAAAATAGCCAGAAGTGCAACTAATCGTCGTTACTAACTACAGAAAAGCTGTGGATTTTTCAGTGTCAACTCGTCTTCTATATGGTGCACCATCTTAGTTAACTCAGGATGGAAGTGAAGCACAACCGTAGTAGCTAACATTCCTTATCAAGGAATAACTTGGATGATTTTGTTCCAATAACTTGAAATGTAGGGCATAAATACCAGGCGATACAAGATGTAGACCCTAAAATGAGTTGGTTTGAAAAAAATAAGAGTATCTATTTAGCTTTAATGCTCCATTGGATCTGAATGCAAAGTTGCCTTAAAAACCGTCTGGTATCCGAATATTTTAATGGTACTGAGGGCTTCTTCGATAAATCTCCTGGAAATGCCAGCAAAATTTCATGTCTATAAGATCTAGTTAATGTGAGTTCAGAAAACTAAAATTGAACAGGAACAGAAGATATCTAGATAATAAAGTTATTCAGAAACATAAATAGCAGTTACCATGTTTCTTATACCTAACGATAGGAAGTTCCGTAATGACAACTACCATATAATCGGAATCATCAACTCACAACAGTTTCAAGGCTTTCAACTTAAAACTGAATTGATAGCTTGACAGGATCTTCACTTGTATTGGCCCTACTGATTGTTTTAGTTGAAAGAGCATGAGGTGTGTTAATGCTATAAGCAGTATTGGCAAGCTCATCCTCCTTCCCATGAGTCCATTGGGTGTGTACCCCACATCACATGCTCCCTAAACCTACTTGCCTTTCATGTAATGAATACAAAAGGCCACACTGGACCCTTTATATCTATATATGATGCCCAAGTAGTTGAAGTTTGTCATAAATAAAACAAATCTACACAATGTTAGCACCAGGAGGCTGGTGGAGATGGAGAGGAAGTGGCAGAAGATGGTAGCCAGAGGAAGAAGAATGATCTCACTTGGTAGTACTGCCAAGAGCAACCTTAGAAGGAAGGCACCCTCAATTGAAGAGAAAGGCCATTTTGTGGCCTACAAAGGTACACGGTTCCCTTGGCTTGCCTCCGACGACCAATCTTCAGAGAGCTGCTGAAGATGCATGGCAGAGGAAGAAATCAGCTTGAACATTAATGGTGCAATTACACTTCCCTGCGATTCTACAGTCCTTGACTGCATCATGTCGCTCACTCGAGGGCATGCCTTGGCAGATGGAGAATGCATTAATGGTGTCCCTAAGTAGCATTCGATGCTTCTCATCCTCTGCCTTGTCCCAGGACCACCCTTACCAGCACATACTACTTGAAGGATTTTAACTGCGTATAGATGCTTTTCGTAGAGTCGAATACTTTCACACAAACAGCATACTTGTACCAAGGGAAATTTCGAATGAAAATCCCAACTTTTATCAAGAAAAGTAGCTCTCTTGTTTCTTTGTCCCTCTTCCCCTTTCTGGGCTCCAAAGCATCTTGAAGTCATGGAACGCAAACTCAAGAAGTTTTGACGAAAAAATGAAGACAAATTGAAATCAGGTCCCACTTCTGCCTGTTGCCCGGCAACTTGGATCACTCCGCTGATCCTCCCGACCATGGTGGCGGCCACTATGGTTGCTACAGATGTCAAGTGCATTCATATTCCTCCTGCAGTTTGCTATGTGGAAAATTATGTCATTGAAATCATAGCTAAGAACGTTTCTCCACAACCAGGTTGATATTACAACGTTGACCGAAGATCTAAAAGTGAAAACTCTGTTTGGGTATTTCTTATTTACTTGTGTTTGGGTATTTCTTATTTACTTGGTAAAAAGATCTGCATTTAATGGTTCTATTCAAAAACCAGATCTAAACAGATGCACTGGTTCCAGCCAATGGCTGGCCTTTGTTTCCTTTCTATATTACTAAAACCTTCAAGCCTTGTGTACACACTATGCGGTTGGACTTGGTCAATTGGACAAGAACTTGTAGATTTTATCATGGGTGGCATATACTTGGGGCTCGTGTTCAATTTTGTTCTCTTTAAAAGAGTAGGAAGCCAGTCAAAATGAAAGAGTAGGAAGCCAGTCAAAATGAACTTGCTAGATCCAGCGTTTAAAGAAAGAAGAAAAAATTCAACATCAGTAAAATTTTCAAAACTTAGACACTACCATGTTCGAAGAAATTGTCTGTTTATAGGAAACAACATGTGGTAGAGGCTCACGGTGAGATTTTATGCTCTGACGAGCGCTCAGGGTCCCATTTTTTCTCTTGACTTAAAATTGGGCTCCGATTCGGATAGCAAATTAATGGTGAATTAATTTGATTCACTGGCGGATACACAAGGGCCATGTATCATATATTATTTATTTTGTATGATTTTAAAATGTTTTGAAAGTTTTTTCTTTATATATTTTTATTTAGGCTTCAAACAATGTAATATTATTTTCACTGGTTTTGATCCATGCCTGAATCGAGCTATCCGCAACAGTATGAGAAAGTCCCGCTGTCGATTGGTTCGCCGGCCCGTTGTTCGTGAGGGCTTTGAAGCTTCGATGACCTGAGCCTTTTGGTCGATTTCAGGCGTCATGTGGGGTCTCCCCGTGGTGCTCCTTCTCCTGCTGACCCGCCACCATCCGCCATCTTGACTTCCACGCGTCGGTTTTTTTCTCCCTTCGTTCGTTTTTCATCGTCTTCTGCAAGACCATCTATGCCTTTCCCTTTGTTTCCATGATCCCTGCAGCGCCGAAGCCAGCAGCAGGCTAGCGGCCTTCCTCACTCTTGTCGCCATGAAGACCCTCGGGCCGAGGCCCCAACTCTCTGTCTCCTCTTCTTCCAGCCACGAGGCCCCACTCAAGAAGTTCCTGTAAGTGCCTTCCCTTTCTCTCGCTCTTCTCTACCACTTCTTGGGTCTTGGCCGTCTTTGCGTGGTGTATTTTCTCATCAAACGCGATTGTCCCTTGTCTTCCTTTCTTTCTCTTGGTTTAGTTCCGATAGCGGGACGTTCAGGGATGGTGATCTCTTGGTCAACAGGGATGGCCTGCGTATTCTCCCTGACGGCGGCTTGGATTCGGTTCTCTCTCTCTCTCTCTCTCTCTCTCTCTCTCTCTCTCTCTCTCTCTCTCTCTCCTTTCAGTTTCTTCGTATTCTGTTGGGAATTTGGTGGTGAGAGTATTTAATTGTTTTCTTTGTCTTTATTGATCCCCTTTTCCCCTCCTGGAAATGTTGGAATTTTTCTTGTCGTTAATTAGTCGTTGGGAAAAACTAATTACCTTTTTTAGGCTTTTTTTTTTAGCCCTGAATCCGCCTGATTTAATGGCGGTATGCGTGTGTAGTTTTGGGTGCACATATGAGCTAGCAGTATCTTCAGTTGGTATACTAAATCATGACTGTTTCTGTTTATGGAAAGCGTTGCTTTTCCTTTCACAAATTTCAGCTCAGATTGGAAATTTCGCATATTAGTGTGGTTGAAAGATCTTGGGGGGTGCTTACAGTTCGGATCAAATAACAAACTAGTGAATGCTTCTGTACCAGCCAATTCTTCGTGTTTCTCCAGTGATACCATTATTTGGTGCCTGAATGTAGAATTAGTCTAGATAACGTGCTCGCTCTTAACCCGGTGTTTGTTGGATGTTCATGCTTTATTTTGGCCTTAACTAGCTTCCAGATTGCAGTTCGGGTCATCTTTAACCCAACAGTTGGCATTCACGTAACCTGTTTTACTTGTTATATAACATTGTTGAACGTTTTTTAATATAGCAAGGTATTTCCAATTCTTATGAAGAGGGTAATGGGCGGTAGCCAGTTTACAGTTGACATTTGGCACCTTCTGCAACGCCAATGCTACCTCAAGGAACTTCATGACCTCTAACCATTCGTATGACTACAGAACCTCAAGAAATCTTCCGAAGATATACATGGCTAATTCACATTCTTAACATTTATTTCATATTGTAGCAAACGATGCTTTAGTTCCTTGAAAGATGGAAGAAGCCATGTCAATGGCAGAGAGAATACTATATTGATGGTCCGAAAAGTTCTTTATGCACTTTACCCTTACCATCAGAGACTTCTTTCCCAATAAACACTAGCTGGTCCAAAGTGCTTCTACTTTACCTAGGTATTCAACTATAGAATCCAAAAAGAACTTTTTACAAAAACAAGCTCAAGTTTTGATGAAATAACAAATACACTTTGTCACTCTTAAGTTTTGATGTCTTTGATTTGACCACTTATTTTTTATGTATTCTATGCAGTTAAATTAAAGAAGTTAGAACTTTTGTTTTTGTAAAATCTTCAATCCAAAGATGCTTCTTACTTTACCATATATTCTCTTATACATGTATTTCACATTGATATTCTTTTACATAAGCTTTTCCTTGTATGTATCTAATTCTTGTACTCTTGACTTAAGCAAATTTTATGAGGTCAAAGATCCATAATCCACATAAAACTATTATAATGGCAAAAAACTAGATGGCCTTCATGGCATCCCGCTTCATTTATCTTTAACGTTCTTCTGTAGTATTTATAGTTTTACAATTCTTATCTCTAGAATATAGCACAAAGTGATTTATCTTGGTTGCTCTATGTACAGCCAGCACCACTACAACCCTTGGATTCCCAGTTCTCATTGGCTGATGTTGACAGTATTAAAGTTATCGGGAAGGGCAATGGCGGCATTGTTCAACTTGTACGCCATAAGCAGACTAGCCAATTTTTTGCTTTAAAGGTTCACTTATCTCTTCCCTTCTTTTTCTTAGCTTATATGTGTTATCTGATTACTGAAAACATGACCAAATTTGTATAATGGTATTTATTGCTCTAAAGTTCTGAAAGGCACTTAATTTCCTTTTTCGTATTCTTCGCAGTAGCCAGTAGGATTCTTCAGGTCACTATTGTAATCTGCGCTCCTCTTAAATATGTCCAGATAGATTAGATGGTTCTTATGCAAGTGGCTTGTTTTACTACTTTTACGTGGAAATGGTGGAGAAAAGTAGTTTCTATATTTTTTAATTTTCATTCCCTTTATATTTTTTTAACTTGAGTGAGTAAATTGTACTTGTTGATATTCCATCGTTAATTGTAATTTTTTGAATGGGGAATTGCTGTGCAGCTTTTGGCTAGACAATTCTTAAGCATTCCAAGTTGGGACTACATCGAACAATACTTAAATATTATCTTTTAAAGCAGAAATGCTTTTGAGATATTTTAAGATGTAGGATCAGTATGTGACAAGCAAAGAATTCAGTCTAATGGAGTTCAAGATTGGCAAACCATATATCCTGTCTATACTACAGTACAATTTGTTGTAGTTTTGTATGAAAATATCAGGCAATTACAACCTCAACGTTTTTTGGGTCAAAAAGAAAATAGATAATTGCCAATAAATCAACATAAGAATCGGAATACCCATTGATGTCATTTTTTATTCATTCAGAAAAATTGAATGACTTGCTGCTTCTTTAATTAAATTTATGCAGCTGAAGAGACACTATTTACCATGGAACTTGTTTATAGAATAGATAGATTTTTCCTATTAGAAATATGCAAAATTCATAAGATCCTGACTTCCATCCCTAGATCCTGTGCTGAAAATAATTGGAATGGGATGGGTGTTTGTGAGGTATATGTGAAGTTTTTCTGGAGTAGGTATCAGTGCAGCAGAACTGAGCTTTCGCTTTTTTTTCCCTCACTAGTATAGTAGTATGTCAATGTTAATCTTTTTTTTTTGTGTGTGTGTCTGTATAGCTGGAGTCATCTTTATGAGCTTACTGATATGACAAGAATAAGTTTGGATATGCTTATCTGAACAAACTCAATGGTGTTTTATCTGTAAAGATTTGACTGGATATAGTGCAGTCCCTGGAAAATAGACAGATTTTGCTTCCAAAACCTGTAGCAGTTAAAAGGACAGTAAGCAAAATTAGTGCAGCTCTTTAGGACACTAATGAACTGTATGTTTTCAAAAAATTGTAGGTTATTCAAATGAATGTTGAAGAAAGCATACGCAGACTGATCGTGCAGGAGTTGAAGATAAATCGATGGTCTCAGTGTCCTTACATTGTAGTATGTCATCATGCTTTATATGATAATGGCATTATCTCAATATTACTAGAGTACATGGATGGTGGTTCTCTGTCAGATTTGATCAGGAAAGTGGGATCCATCCCAGAAGCATATCTGTCTGCAATTTGCAAGCAGGTTACAGTTACTCACCCTTTATACTGACCTAGGATGCCAGGCTTAGGCACAATCTTGTTCGCTGATGTGACTCTTGGTTATTTTTCATTCAGTGCAGGTTCTCAAGGGTCTTGTATATCTTCATCATGAAATGCATATTATTCATAGGGACATAAAACCTTCTAACCTATTGGTCAACCACAGAGGAGAAGTGAAAATAACGGATTTTGGTGTCAGTGCAATACTTGATAGGACCAGTGGCTTGCGGGATACTGTTGTCGGTACCTACACTTACATGTCTGTGAGTAGTTTCTCAAACCTCTTTAAACATTTCCAAGATAATTATTATTTTTTCCTTGTCACAACTTTGAGATTCATATTTTTTGTGCCTATGATACAGAAATTAAGTTAGATAACCAATATACGTACACCCTGATGAGGTGCAACTCATGGGTAAGGGTGGATGTCTTCGGTGCTTTTTCTAGATCAAGTAAAGAAAAAGGACCTCAGGCAAAGCAAGAGACGGGATATGACCATAAGCCTCTCCCCTTTCAGAGAAAGAGGGGAAGGACTTACATGGCAGGCCTCCTCATTTGTGTTGCACATGTGTGCGCTTGTGTACATGTGCATGTGTTCAGCTTTACTTGTGCATACGGATACCCATCCATTGGTTGTCCATCTACTAAACTGCTTTCATGGAATTCTATGTCCAGCCAGAGCGAATAAGTGCAAAAAAGTATGGCCACAAGAGTGACATTTGGAGCTTGGGACTGGTTTTACTTGAGTGTGCAACTGGAAGCTTCCCTTACACTCCAGTGGACAAGGACAAAGGGTGGACCATTTACGAGCTTCTTGAGGCAGTTGTTGACCAGCCACCACCTCAAGCTCCTTCAGATCAGTTTGCACCTGAATTTTGTTCCTTCATTTCTGCATGGTAATTCTAGTGCATCAACACCTTGTCAGACATGGATATTGTTCTCAAATTCAACTGATGGTTTCCTGTGATTTTTTTCTTATGGTTTCCAAATATGAATTTGTGCTGATGGTCGGCATAATAAATTTAGAAGCCTAGAAATGTATTGTTAATTCTTTGTTCTTCAAGCAACCTTGTTCACAAGAAAGAAAATCATACTGAACTCCTTATTTTATTTTTATTCTGGTAAAAAAAGCTAATATTTTGTCAGAAATTTTGCTTGATTGTGTGGATTGACGTGGACTACACTGTTGCAGCATGCAGAAAAACCCTGAGGACCGGCTATCAGCTCAGAGACTCCTGGTAATGTGAATTCGTCTTCCTTTTTTTCATCAACTATTAAGTAAATTTTATGTGAATGCTGAGGCCTCAACTCAATCATTTTTGGACATGACACAGACTCATCGCTTTATCACCAAATATGAATGTCCAGACGTGAATCTTGCTTCTTACTTGACTAGTGTGGGGTCTCCCTTGGCTACTTTCTGACGATTGCTTGGTAAGTTTTTAGAACAATTTTGTGTTATTGCAGAAGTATACTTCTATGTGATAGAGGTAAATATGCTTGTATACTGGAAAAATTGGTCTTACTCATCAAGATTTCCTGCCAGGCGATACCAGGAAGGCTGGAAGCTCATTTTCAAGCGCTGCTGTTTCATCTTCTGCCAGTTCATAGATCCCAATTTTTAAGCCAATATTTAGCTGGTTTGTTGCCTCTCTACCGACACAAATCCAGTCACTCGGCAAACTATGGACAACAGAAATCTTCTGCTGATGTTTTCTGTGGGAGTGCTTTGAGGCTAAACATCAAGCCTGGTTACTTGCGGGATAGGAATGCTGAATCTCCCTTTTTCACCCCAAGGACCTTACGATAGCTGGTTGATAGAGGACATTTCATCAGTTCAGTTCCTATGGGAGCTCAGTCTCTGGGAGCAAGTTCTCTCTCTCTCTCTCTCTCTCTCTCTACTATGCTACAAGGATTGGTGTGGTACATGGCAAAAATGCTGATTGTCTTGCAAGTTTTGGTGCGAAAAATTCCCCATGGTTGTATCACGATGAATCAGAAAATCAATCTTAAATCATGAATATTCAGAGTTATTTGTTATGTTAGCATATTAATCTCTCTTACCTTTTCTGTTATTGATGATAGAAGCAGGCTAACCTTTTTGGACATGCCAAACTGGCTGACCCAGAAAATGTTTGCTTATCATGACCTACCCGATTTAGTTTTCATTTTTAGACTCCTGAACAGCTGTTCTCTCACTGGCAAATCCTCCCTGTTGCTTTGGCCTTGTGGCAGAGGAGTTAACCTGTTAGATTTCTCCAACTTAAAATGCTTTGAATATGTTAGTGTAGCCAGGTCAAGCCAAACTTTCTGTGTGCTCTTAGTTTAGCAGAATTATCTTGAGATGAAATGTTTTACAGTTTCTTATGTCCACTCGTGGTGGTAATTAAGAATTTCTAACTTGCATTTTCAAAATTTTTCTTTCTTTGTCTAATCGTATTCTAACTTGCATTTTCCTCTGAAAATTTTGAATCTGCCACAGTGCAGCAAACTTGCTTTTAACTCTGTGACTTTTTATCCACAAAAGAGATGTCACCATCTCAAACGTTTGAGAAGGTGTTTGAAAGAATCTGAATGAAGCGCGGGATTAAGACGGTTTTCCTTTAAGCACCAATATTAAAATAGTGTTTCCATTTTTGGCAGATTGAAAAAAAAAATTTGATCTCTTTTGTAGTCATCTGACCTTGTCACCTTGATGGAGTATTGTGTATTTTAACACCTTGGCTTTCATCATCAGGACCAACATGCACTATTAACATAGGAACTGTTTGCAGTATACCATTGTATGAAACTGGGAATCGATACGACCAAGGACTGTAAAACCTGGTAAGCTAAGCACAATTTTGCAATGTTCTTGAAAAGGGGAGTCTCTTTTTGGTTAAAAAGAACCAGTAGCTGAGACGTACGCCTCTGTTGTCAAGATGACGACTGGTTTCCTCTTGAATCAATTCATTGTAATTGCTTTGAGGGTATGTGTTTGGCTTTGATAGAGTGCTCAAATGTATTATTGAGAGTTTTTCCTCACACTGATGGGAAACAAACATCGGACCAAGTATTAAAGTCGTTTCAGAGATATTCTGAACAGTTTCAAGTCTCTCTTTTCGAGATACCCTGGTTGTGTACACACTTTTCAGAATAATAGTGCCCATGAGAATCAAATGACAACCAGCTTTTCACTCGACCAAATATGTTATGCCTCTCAAAGGTCATTGAAGTCGTTTGAGAACGTGAACTTGTAATATCACAATACACCAAGCACTTAAGTGGAAGTGGACCAAGTAATGCATTTTACAAAAAGGACTCCAATGTGATCACCAGCGTAAAAATCAGTTTGGTTATGTAGGATAATCAAACGTTTCATATCTGGGGGTGGTGGCGCAGTTGGCTAGCGCGTAGGTCTCATAGCTATACGAGTTATCCTGAGGTCGAGAGTTCGAGCCTCTCTCACCCCAATTTTTCTTTTCTCTACTTTTCTAGCTTTATCTTGTTAAAGGTTCCGTAATCAGCTCCAACCCTTCACCAGAGACAGCAAGGAACGTCAATTAGTGCAAGCTTTTAATAAGGCGTGAACGTCTCGTTATTGGTATCGGAATTTGGAATCATATTCTCCTTGCTATGCAAACAGGTCACATTAAAACAACTAAATACACGGTTAGATGTTAGGTCAAAATCAGATGTCACCCGCCCATCAATAGCGGCGGAATCCGCCGGCTGTGTCCCCGGCCAGCGGCGGAGCCACATGTGAACCCTCACTTCTCATACAAGAAATGAATAGTCATTTAGTCCATATTCGACTATAATTCTACATCAACTCCTCATTTTGAATTAAGCAACTACTTGTAACCCTAGTTTAAGGATTAGAAAACATGATTACAAGTCCCAATTGGATGAGATGACATTAAAATAAAAGTTGACTTTGTAATAAACCCGGTTTATTCTTTCGAAGCTCCGGTTTTGGTAAACCCTCCTACCTCGTCGTCGAGAGACTTAGTCGCCTGAATAAATTGCAAGAGTTGATGCCCACAAAAAAAAAATTGTGAATCAGGAACTTCCATGCACCTACCCTCTTAAGAAGTGTTTGATAGAAACATTTTTAAAGAACATGTTTCAAACACGCTGCGTTCTTCTTTGGGGAACATAATTTAATTAAATATTGAAGACTGGACATCATATCACTATGTTGTCTTGAACAAAGACATAGCTTTCTTAAAACAAGCATTGAAAGCATAAACATAGACCTTATGGGTCTTAGCAACTTTGAGATATTCAAAGAACTTTGCAGTCTCACATATCTACAAGTTGAGGGGGAGAAGAAAGAAAGAAGAATCTACATTCTTTTAAGTGGTTAACTTATAGGTCAAACTTTTAATCACAACCACCAAACATGATTTCCTTACTTTGCGCTATATCTGTCACTCCAACAATAATTAACGACAAGTTAAGTCGCCGAAAGCCCCGGAGGTGCCCCTCTTTAATAATTTATCAGTTCCAACTTTAGCAACACACGATAGAATGTTGAGTAGAATCTATTAATAATCTTTGGCGTCGAAGATTAAAACGGGGTGGTGGCGCAGTTGGCTAGCGCGTAGGTCTCATAGCTTATAAGAGTGATCCTGAGGTCGAGAGTTCGAGCCTCTCTCACCCCACTTCAAAATTTTACATTTTAGCTTTTGGTTCGTTCCACAAAATGTCATTGCTCGCCATGAGGTCAAGAGTTCGAACTCGTTGCCGGTTAATTTAGCCTGTCTTTTTTTCTTTTCCTTTTTCTTCATTTAACGCAAAATGTATTGAGCTGGTCTTGAGGTAAACCACCATTGGCAACCAAGAAAGTGTGTCAGTGCGCAGCCGCATTTTTCTCGAGTTGCATAGCTGAAAAAACAACGTCAATAGCATTAAAAAAATCTTCGATCGAGACTCGATCAAGGGATCTTCAACTAAAATACCTTCCTCATTCATCTACCATATATACTTGGTCTACCAAATTTATTAGAAGAGCTGTTCTCAAATTGGTTTCTAATTTATTGGTGCATTGAAAATTTCCAGATCTCGTTCTGAATGTGGTGTTGCATTCAAATCCAAATTTAAAAGTCAGAATCCTTATGCATGCAAAAGTCCATATCGAGCAACAAGTTTCCATCACATGTGATTGCAGATCTTTTTGAAAATTTTTATAAAACAATGTGTATTTGAGACTTTTTAATTAATCATTTTTTTTCCTTTTAAAAAGATTTTTTTATTTTAATGAACGTATTTTGGTCATTGTACACACTTGTGCATATAACCATCTTGGGTAAAAATCAGATCCAGAGTAATTAGATTTGGAGCACATCTTAACCGAAGTTGGTAGAGTTGGATTTGGTCACCCCAACGTGGTTTAACCTAAGCACAGTTAATAGAATAATGGATCTATCAAATTTGAACCAAGTTGGGTTTCCAACACCTGGTTAACTTATAGACCAAGTGTATATATATGTTGCTTAGTTGGTTTTTCTTTTCTATAGGCATGCTAGTTTTAGACATGCCTTTATTGTGAGATTATGCCGACAAAATGCATTTGAGTCCTCAATTCTCAAGTTGAGAGCTTTTGCAAAATTTCATTTGGGCATCAAGAAGAATTAATTAAATAGTGACAAATAACGTCTTCGAGTTTTAGATGGCAAGGTTTTCTCGTGTATAATATGGCAAGCTTGAAAAAAAAGGTAAAAAAATGAAGAAAATACAGTAAATTTTCAAAAATTGTAAAAAACTAAAAATGGGTGAAAGATAGAATAAGTGAAAAACTAAAAAAATAAACATGAAAATATAAGTAGATTTGCAACAAATAAAAATGAAAAATAGAAAAAAAAATATTTGGCATTAAAAAAACTGAAAAAAATGAAAAAAAAGCGAAAAGAATGCGAAAAAATACGTTAAAATGCGTTTTTTTTAATGTTTTTTTCAAAAAAAAACATGTTTTTTTTTTAAACAGCCCTTTAATTCCTTTTAATTTATCGTATCTTTTTGCATTTTTTCAAAAAAAAAAGTGTTTTGTGCAATCAATCATGTCAAACAAAATGACTAGCTACAACCAAGCAAGCAACAAATATTATTCCAATTATAAACTCGTACAAAGTATGATCATAATTGCCATCAGACTTTAGAAGCAAAGACCTAGTGATCTTTGGCATATTTCTGCTGCAATGCATGATCTTATTCTCATTATTGTTATATCATGGCTCGGATAGGCCACAACATTATTTCACTAACTAGTTGGGAATGGAGAAGTGAATTCAGCCTAGCAGGTGAGGTTGTCGCCTGGGGAGACTCCCAGCTGCTGACAGAAGGCCTTGTAGTAGCCCACGCGAGCTTGCATCTGTGCTGTGTTCTTGCCGTTGCACTCCAGCGCGCCGTTGATGGCTCGGATGGTGGCGCCGAACCCTTGACCCATGACCGAGTGCACGTTGGTCATCCAGAACCACAAAGATGCTTTGAATGAGATGACGACGTCGTTGGCGACCGTCTCCGGCGCGTTAAGCCCGTCGAACCCGATGCTTTTTCCGGCGGCCCCGTAGTTGTAGTTCCATGACAATTGGAGCGGTCCGCGGCCGAAGTAGCCTTTTCCCGGCGAGCATGGATACTGGGTGGAGCTTCGATCACAGTAATTCTTGGAAGCTCCATCTATCTCTTCAATGTAGCAGAAATCTGCAGCGATTCAGATCCATATCCATTCTTAAGTATTCAAGATCCCGTATTGGAATTAGCTGAGAGGTGTTTAAAAAAAAAAACAAAAATTCTCACAAGACTTTGAGTTGACCCAGTTGGTTTAGACCTAGATTCATTTTCACACGCAATAACTTTCCCTGAACTGTCCTGAGAACCGTGGCAGGGTGCTAAAAGTCTGGTAGTCAGTTCGATTTTTGTAGGTACTATTCATTTGAACTACAAACGCTAAATGCACTAAACTCTAATCGACAACTACATATGTGTGTCCACGCGGGTGCTAGGCGTATAACCAAAAATATAGCAGTTTCCTCTTCAGATCCAAATCTGAAAAGGCTTTATGACCCATAGTGCTTCCTTTCTAGATATTATCATGACCTTGGAATCACCATTTTGTCGTTCCAAACCAAATCCAAAAATTACTTTTAATCGGGTCACAAGCTAGATTTGGATCAAGATCTACCCACCTCGACTTTTTAATCGTGCATTGTGGTGCACCTCGACTTTTTAATCGTGCATTGTGGTGCTTGATGGCCCAAAAGTAATAGGTTTGACCAACTTTACGGTCAATCTCAGCCTTATGGTTTCGGCTTTGACCAGGTTAGTCTAGCCGAGTCAAAGATTGACTAACTAACCGCAACAAATCTCAGGCTCTTTAAAGCTTTGTTGACCATACTAAATGCAGCAAGTCTCTTTTCCTGTTTCTAGAGAGGCCAAGAATAGGAAACCATGTGGGCTATGCCCGAAGTTGACTTGACCAGGACCAAGGTGTCAGGGTCTATGTTAGCAAACATGGCGTTCTCTATGAAACTCCACCCAGGCCAAGAGACTATGTCGCTCACCTAATGACATAAAATCGTACATCTCCTTTCACCAAGTCCTTCCCAAGGTTGAAAAGCTTTGAGAAGAATTGAATTAGTGATAATGGTCAGAAATAACTAGTTATACTTATAAGGCAGAAATAACTAGTTATACTTATATGCTTAACCTACTAAGTTAATATGCTTAACCAGCGGTTGCTCAGGGTATTACCTTGATAATATAATTTTGAATACACTGATTATTCAGAAGTGCAGATATATTTTCGGGACAAATGATACTTACGTCCTGTCTCATGTGTTGCATGGGCGAAGAAGGCTGCAACCTCGCGCTTAGAGTCATCCGCAGTCCCAGCCGTGCCGAACCCAGGGAACGAACCAAGTGCACTAATGAAGGCGTCACGAGTATAGAAGTTCTTACCAGCACAGCCAGCAGCGGCCTGGTTAATTATCCCAGCAAAGAACTGTGGTGTAACTACGTCAGACACAGATGTACCACCACCACCAGAGCCACCGCCGCCAGAGCAAGGCCCTCCCCGGCAACCTTGACCACAATATGCAGGACCGGTGCCGCAATAACCCCACTGGCTACAACAAAGGTTCGCTGCACAACCACAATTCTGCCCGGCGGCCAGGTCCAGCCGGAAACCGGCGAGGATCGTGACGAAGACAGCCAGTGTCCCTACTATGGGATGCATGCTTGCTAATGGTCAAGAAGAAAGAAAAGAAAGTTGGGTGCCGGAGTTGTGTTGGGGAGTTACCTATTTATAGCCAATACAACATTTTCTTATTCAAAGTGGATATGTGATGAACCCTGCATCAAAACCTGGGGCGGAGGACCGTGTAGAATAATTGAAAATAGTTATTTTTATATTAACATTTTCAGAACATTTTTTTTATTATATGTTCAGCCTCTTAAAAATTAATAATTTATTACTAACGTTCTCAGTCAGAAATTTCTGACTCCGCTCCTGCTGTCATTCAAATTGCCCAATCTAGTTTTTTTTTTTTTTTTTGGTAATTAAATCATTAAGATGCAAAGCTGTCTGCAAACATTAGGGTAAAAGTATTTTTTTTAAGCTTTCAGTGACGAAGAAGACTAATGTAAGCATGAAGTAACATGAACTGTCTAAAACAGGACATGGTTTTTTCTTTCTTATTTTTCACCGGAAAATAATATAATATCTACCGAGAGAGCTAGTCGCCGTGAACAAGTTGTTGGCTTGTGCAATGAACTGACGCCAAAAGAAACTTGCACCGACCTTCTTAGAGCAGTGGTAGATGAGAACAATCTAGAACGCACACTTGAAAAAAAAAATTATGTTCCAGTGAACAATCAAACGCTGGACGTAATCCTATATGCTTTCTAGATGATGAATACTTGGAAGCTGTCAAGGCGAGCCTCAAATTGAAATTTTCAATGGAGAAATGGTAGGCAAGGACCTCATTGGTCTTGGCAAGTTGAAGATATTCGAAGAATTAACTCTGCAACGACGCAGTCTCACGAATCAACAAAAGATTTAGAAAAAAAAAATCTGCATTTTCTTTCAAGGATGAGCTTCTAAGTTCTAAGACAAGATTTCAATATTTATTTATTAATTGGAAAGTGAGTTAATTTCACGACTCACAGCCACAGAGATTTATGAGGTCAACACCAAGCAAGATATCAATATTTTTATGTAATAGCTCTTAACGTACTTTGATCAAAATTAATGATTTTATTATACTTTCTCTTTGAACAAAAAAAATTATTGCTCAGCATTGAAAGAACTCTCCCCCTGCCAACCTGGTCGTATGTGTCTGGTGCATTAAATATCACGCGTAGTTCACGTTGGAAAAGAAAATTTTTTGTAAGAACAAAATGAAAATTTAAAAAAAAAAAAAGTACAAAGATTATGAAGGGCATTCCTTTTTGAAAAATTACTAAAAATGTTCCATCTGTTCTTAAGGTGTGCATAAGCACTCTCCTCCCTGAGCTCATTAAACATTGCACTTGTATGTGATCTTTGTTGAGCAACACCATGATGCTTGGAAGCTTTAAAATTTTCATATTTCATCATTTTGGCAGCAACAATCATCTGCAATTTTTGACTAGCCACAATATCTACTAAAGCAACAATGGGCGTTTAACTAATAAATTCATACTAATTATTCAATTCTCACAAGAGTTTACAACTAAAGACCGGGAGATCTTAATTGGCACTGCCTCAATACATGATCTTATTCTTATTCTTGTTCTTATGCTTTTATTATGGCCCAGGTATGCCATAGCATTATTTTCACTAACTCGTTGTGTATGGAGAAGTTCAGCCTAGCAGGTGAGGTTGTCGCCGGTGGAGACTCCCAGCTGCTGACAGTAGGCGGTGTAGTAGCCCACGCGAGCTTGCATTTGTGCCGTGTTCTGGCCATTGCACTCCAGCGCGCCGTTGATGGCTCGGATGGTCGCACCGAACCCTTGACCCATGACCGAGTGCACGTTGGTCATCCAGTACCATAAGGCCGCTTTGAATGAGGTGTCGACATTGTTGGCGACCGTCTCCGGTGCATTCAGCCCGTCGAAACCGACGCTATTTCCGGCGGCCCCGTAATTGTAGTTCCATGACAATTGGAGCGGTCCGCGGCCGTAGTACCCTTTTCCGGCGGTGCACGGATACTGGGTGAAGCTCGGATCGCAGTAATTCTTGGAAGCTCCGTCTATTTCTTCAATGTAGCAGAAATCTGCAATAGATCAGATACATAACCAATTTTAGATAGCCAAGATGATCCTCTGCTGGAAGTCACAGGGATACCTTCTTATCACCACTTAGAATTTCAGAATTTTTTTTTCAAGCAGAAAAGTACTTACGTCCTGTCTCATGTGTTGCATGTGCGAAGAAGGCAGCGATCTCGCGCTTGGAGTCATCGGCGGTCCCAGTTGTGCCGAACCCGGCGGCGGTCGGATACGAGCTAATTGCACTAATGAAGGCATCACGAGTATAGAAGTTCTTACCAGCACAGCTAGCAGCCGCCTGGTTAATTATTCCATCAAAGAACTGCTGTGTAACTATGTCAGACACAGATGTACCACCACCGCCAGAGCAAGGCCCTCCCCGGCAACCTTGACCACAATAAGCAGGGCCGACGCCGCAATAACCAAACTGGCTGCAACAAAGGTTCGCAGCACAGCCACAGTTCTGCCCGGCAGCCGCGTCCGGCCGGAAGCCGGCTAGAATTGCGACGAAGAGGGCCAGTGTCCCTACTCTGGGATGCATACTTGCTTCGTTATAGGAAGGAAGGAAAAGAGAGTTAGGTGTGGGAACTGCTTTGGGAAGTCACAAATTTATAGGCATGCAGACTCGCTAAAGTCGTCAGTCGTAGCATTCAAACATGTCATTTGGCCTGATGAGATTTTTACACCGCCAAGTCGAGCTGGTGAGCCTGGTCGTGGCCCGATACTCGGGTTTAGGCTCGGTCCCGTTCATTTAAAATTAAAAAATAATTTTTTACTTATAAAATAATTTTTTAAAATATAAAATATATTTATTAATAACAAAACAAATTAAAAAAATAATTTTTTAATCCAGGCCGGCCTATCAAGCCCAAGCCCAGGGGGCCAAGCCCGGAGCCAGTCGGACCGGCCTGGCGGCAGCTTGGCCCGACCCCAACGCCCAGCCCTACTGTACATTGGATCATTCAGGTAGGTGAAGTTGGGTGCAAAGCCACCTTTATTTGGACTTTTAAGTAGACGTGTCACCAACTAAGGAAGTGTCTTAGACTCGATAAGGACTTGACCAAGTGAAAAATGGGGTTTCCATTCATTGGCTTAACCTTATGTTAAGTATAGAAAAACCCAAACAACAATATTGAGACTTGATGGCTTAAAAAGACAAAAGAAAGTTGCAAGTGAAACACTAGAATTTGAAGACGCCACGCAACAAGGCGGCCACAGCCGGGAAGAACAAAGGGAGGAACTTTGACCGCAAACTGCCCAGAATGAGCCGCCCAATTGTGACAAATATGACCTCCGACTTCTCCCTTTCATTTAAACCGTCCATCAATTTCAAACCCCACTTATTATCTGCCGTCCAATTGACGTGGGTATGAGTCTACCCTTCTGATCCGGATCCATTTTGTGTTCTCTCAATACGTGTCCTTCGACCATGAAGTCCTTGCTTGTAATAGAGTTTTATTTGATTTTGGTTACAAGATTGATTGGTGTTTTGCTGCACATATATCCAAATTTACATAGGCAATCATTTGAAGCGACTGGTCCAAGTTTTCCCCAAGGAAGAAAGAAAAAATCGAGCTCATTTGGATTAAATTGCATCCATGGTTTGTCTTACATATATTTTGAAGTTGAAAACCATTGCCAACCATTGTCTTATTAGTAGAACTTAGCATAGTGTCGGGCTAGCCGCTGGGGCTGAGGGAGGGGAGCCCACCTGGGCCATGGTTCAGGTGAGTGCAGGAGAAAAAAATTTATATTCAAAAAATTAAATTTTTTTAGTTTGGCTCGACCCATCGCTCCTCTTGGCCCGACCTGTGGACTGTTTGGCCCGCCCTTAAAAAAAATTTTGGCTCTGCCCCTGACTAATCGGCTCCATGCTCGACAAAGTGGCTCTGATGTTATCTTTGTTTAAAACTCCTATATTTTGTTTTTTAATATTTCAAAACTAACATGTCAAGATTTTCTTAGGAAGCCATCAGTGGGCTCTGATGTTATCTTTATTAAAACTCCTATATTTTATTTTTTAATATTTCAAAACTGACATGTCAACATTTTCTTAGGAAGCCATAGTAATACATAAAGAAGTTTATAGAGGAGTCATTGACAATGCGTCGTGAGTTTGCAAGTGAAGTTGGCTTATATTTATATAGAGAGAGGGAGAAAAAAGAAAACAAAATAACAATGTATAGAGAAATGAGTTTTAAATATATATGTTCAGCTAAATCCAACCCCTAATACTAAGTTTGGGCATCGGGCCCAAGTACCCCGTACCCAGCTTGCTTGATCGGTAGTTCGCTTTATTTTTTATATTATTTTTATTTAATAATGATATATATTTTATTATTAAAAATATATTTTATATTTAAAAACTCTTTTATATTTAAAAAAAATTAACCAGATAGGCTCGAGCTCAAATTTCGAGCATCGGACTGGCCCACACCCAAGCCTACCCAATACCCAGGTCCTATACCCGACGTGAGCTACCACTTTATCTTTTTTTTTATGATCAAGCCAGCCTAGCAATATTAATAACAACACTATATGCCAATACTTTTCGTGGTACTGCAGAAATAAAATAGATAAAGTGATGTGACAACACAAAATCTTTCTGTTGCGAGTGAAAAAGCGGTAGAAATGTAGATAAGGTCGCCTGGTTAATTTGAACGCAAATACGAGCGTATCTCACTAATTAGATACATATGAGAACAAATTAATCAGATTCGGATTCGGATTCCGGTCCAAACATGCTGGAGGGTAGGCACTCAAATTAGAAATCTGGATTTAAATAGGGTTCGACCCATTGAGAAGGTAAAATAGGACTCTAATCAGATATATTTATGTTATAGTGTCCAATCAAATAAAAATACTAGTTTGCACCCCCGAACAAAGTGGTGATTTGTAAAGAAAATAAGACCCAACAGTGCAATGTAGCCTCTTGCATTTTTTGTTTTTCTCCATTTGTGAATCAAAGACTCCAGCTGTGAGATTTTGTTGCTTGGTAGCGTAAAACCACAAGGCTAGAATTTCCATTAAGCAAGTTTCTGTTTATACAGTAAAATTTATTAGGAGCCGAATATTTTTAATCTTTTATAAATCGAGCATAATCTTTAACACAAATTCATGAAACACTCACAAAATATAACGACCATCCAGTTGCAAGAGAGCCAGTAGATTAGGGTTGTAGGACCAACTAATCGGTCGGTTAATAGAGAAAACAAAAACTTATTGTGGTGAGTTGAACAAAGATGGACCCATTCGGTACAGTGGGAATTGTATCAGGCACTATCGGCAAATCACAAACTCGACCAGTCAACATCAATTCATTGATTGCCAAATACTGAGAAGCTAGATGACGCCAAAATAGCCGTCAAATGAAAACGCGTTCATGGAAGAGGAGAGTACAGGGTCTTGGAGTGCCACAGTGATGGGAAAGACATATTCATTTCATTTTCATATTTTGAAGGGGCACTCGTATATATATATATATATATATATAATAGAGTAAATACTTGAAAATGTTAATCCAACTAAGCTCTACAAAACCCAGTCCTGTCTGGAATCAGTGCTTACGGGAGAAATAAGCATTGATGTTTGATGTTTAGTGTTCTTGCTTTTACTTGAATTCGGTGTTTATGGGGGAACTGCCACTGACCACCGGCTCCACCACCACTGCTCATTTGACTAGCCCTGAAGAAGATTCATCTCCCAGTTCAGTGAACTATTTCATTTCAGGTGTAAAAGAACTAAATTCATTGTCATTCCATTCACTCCACTATTTCGTCTCAGCACTTCGGATGAGTGTGCTTGCTAGTTATTCATATGTTCTCTTAGTGCCTCTTTCCTTGTGCAGATGTACATTTCCTTCATTCCTCTTTATGATATCAAGACGTCTGAAATTCATGCAGACAACGTTAAGCAGTGTCCTGCATGAGGTACCATCTCTACATCTGAATTATTATTTCATATCATCAAACCAAGTTGGTCGAATTTGCACTTCATGGCTTCATCTGATCTTTTAGTAAAATAAAAAGGAGATGTCAAGACGATCTGGATGTTGAACTGTGAAGAAATACCTGCATATATAGAATGTGGCAGAAAATTTTCCAGGCTGAATGTAATTGACATTGTTCAACAAGATATCGTGAGTGTTTGGATTGGGCAGCACTCTTTGATTTCATCAGCCCCTTGGGTTTGCTTATTTCAACACTTTTTTACTTCTTATTTTCTCCTGATTGTATTTTTGTTTTCAAATTTCATTTATTTTTTACTGATTTGCCGGACCATTAAGCTTTCTAATTTTACTACTTCGATAGATAGTCTAGAGGACATGACTTCAAAATGAATTCCTAGCTAGGGGGATCGGAGTTTAATTTCTTCATTGGTAGAGACTGCCCTTTACCTTACTGGGAGGCCAAAAATCAACAATATGTCGTGGAACTGGATATTTTTAGAATCAATCAGTTCTATTATGTTCATCGAAGAAGAACATAGTATTCTTGAACAGTGTACTCATGTACCCCAAAAAAACCAATATTCTCCTTACCAAATGCCTATAAAGTATGTTTTCAACCTTTCAATTTCTAATATTTGTGTATCCTCGTGAAATACCTATAACCAAAATGAGATATATACATAACCACAACATCAATAAAGATTTTATTCAAATTAAGAGAGAAAACATTGACCTGATTCCTTTTGTTTGAACTACAGCAACCAGATCAACCGATAAACTTGATGAAATCCAGACATACCAAGACAAAGTGTCTCACATCCTAAGGACGCTTCCTGTAAACGATGGCGACGGTTTCCCGGGATGCACGAGACACCATTGATTGACTCGAGGTCCGCCGGATTTCTCTCTAGTTCGGCCGTGGGGAAAGAGGCCGGGTTCTGGGGTACCCATCGCTCCTTTAACCAAGTCGTTTACACAACGGAGTTTATTGGAATGATGGGAAAGATTATTAAAAGATCCACACAAACACTCTCAGCAACTCGTTCAATACAACCATTCAAAGTGGTATGAATCAACTGACCGGACCTAGAGTCCCACCAACTCAACCTTTTTAGACGTCAATTGAACCTATAGGTTCAGAGAGCTCTGCAAATGAAAACTGATAATCTGCTGGCAATTCACCATGAACATTTACTTAAAAACTGGTGTATATCTCAGCACAGGAACCCACTCTACAACCAAATAAAGTTTATATATGTACATGAAATATCATTCACTACATAAATATTAAGCTTTCTTTCGTTTCTTTCATCCAAAACCAGGAGATACTACTGTATTTGAGGCTACATGTTACAACAACAATAAGAAAATGAGTTCAAGTATTGGAAACTACATATTACCTAGCGGTCAGTCCATAGGATTGGGGTTGCATGTCTCCGGTTGCCTCTTCTCTGACATTCTGGGGCAGAATCTGTTGGACTCCAGATAGGGGATTGCCCACAAGAGGAAGCTCCTGGTTGCTGGAAGATTCTGGAGTTTGGGTTACTGATTAGAACCCCAAATAATTAAAGAACAACTAATGTCAGTCACCCATAGCAATCCCCTTGATGAGATCAAACATAAATGACGATAAGTAAATAGATTATTCCACATGTAACTTCAGGATCATAGTCTAAGAAATAGATGGAATGGTCTTTACTCGAAGTCCAGTAAAATTAATATGTTGTGGTTTTCAGATTTCAACATTTACTATCACAACAACAGAAACAAGAAAGATTTTTTAAGTTTCCACCTATAGAAAACAAGCTAAAACTAGATCCTGCTTGCGCTCTGACTTCTACTAATCCTGACAACAAATAAGATTCTCACTTGCCGACAATACTTGTTGACAATGACCTAAAATCAGACGCATAGACTTCTCATTAAAAGCACTAAATGAGGAGAAATAAGGCTGTCATAAAACATAATTATATATATACGCAGCTTTTCCGCAAAAGAACCAAGAATAAGCGTAGAATCTATAAAATACATAAGGAGCAACAGATTTGGTCGAATATACAGATCAAAGGAGATGAACACCAACTTACACGTGTGGTGGGATCTTTCTTTGTTCAACCACAATCTGCTTCAACGTTGGGATCTGAAGCAGCAAACCAACACCTTCCGCAGTAACCTTGTGACAGTGATCAATATCAACAATCTGCAGAGCGCTACATTTGTTCACTATGGAAGAAATGGTCGAGTCTGTTAATCCCTTGCAACCTCCCAACCTTATCTCAGTAAGATTTCTACCGGACGCAAGCATTGATCCTACTTCTCCATCAAGCAGGGCCTCGTTGTATGAAAGATCCAACTTCCTCAGACCCTTGAACCGCTGCCCCAACAATGTCAATAGACCAGGATCCCTCTCCAGAGCATCACAATTTACTAAAACCAGCTCCTCCAAGGTCCCCGAGGTGAGATCCCGTGCCAATGCTCTCAAGCTTTCCCCACTGACCAGTCCGCAACTTCGCAGACAGAGGCTTCTCAATCCACTGCAGCTATGTGCAATCGCCACTAGGCCATCATCGTCGAAGTCGAGAGGAAGCCTCAGATCGATCTTTCTCAAGGACCGACAACGTTTGATGACCTGAAGCAGAGCCTCCTTGTCGCCCCCATCATAGAGTACCAGAGAATCCAGAGACCTGCAATGCTCCGCAACCAGGAAAAGGAGATTCCTTGTGATACTACGGCACGTTATCAATTCAATCTCCCGAATCCCTGACAACATGCTGAGAAAGGAAGAATCCGAAAGAGGATTCCCAATACCCTCGCAGGTACAGAGCTGCAATTTTGTGATTTTCTTGCAATTCCTCCATATCCAATCGATGCCCACATTGCCGCTTCCGATTCCGGTGAGGCAAACTGATTCTAACCCGAGTCCGGGATCACCGGGGCAATCGAAGCTGGGATCGGAGGACGACCCATCTTCCGAATAGTCAAGAAACCTCACGGAGAGTTCTCTTAGAGCGGGAAACCCTGCCAACCACCAGAAATCGACCGAACGGTAGGCGACGATCTTGAGAAACAACAGGGATTTGCAGGAAGAAGAGAGTTGTTCGAGAGCTGAGGCGGTGACGGGTCCGACGAGGAAGCGCAGATGGCTGAGATTTCTGCAGACGGAGGAGACAGAAACGAGGGCACGGTCAGCCAGGTGATGGTCGGAGTTAGGGGCATCGGAGATGAGGGTGAGGGTGGAGAGGCCGGGGTAGTGTGAGAGCAGAGAGGAGAGAGAGGAACCATTGGCTGGGAGTGGGAGGCGGAGGGAGAGGGAGGTGGTGTATGAGCGGCGGAGGGAGAGCCACCGCTTGCAGACGAGAGACGCGGAGTTGACGTCTGAAGAGGATGGCAACCTCTGGAGGATCTGCTGCAATAGTTCGTCGCAGAGAAGGCTGTCCATCCTCTTTCTCTCTCTTGTTTATCTTCTCTCTTCTTCTGTAGCTTTCATCTCAGTTCAGTTCCTCTCCTCTTTCAATACCACCTTCATCTTCTTCTTCGCTCTCCTTTTGTCCTCTTGTCCCTTTCTTTACTGCTCGTTCTTCTCTCCCTACATGTAGACGGTGATGCTTGCGCAATCAGCGAGTCAGCCATGGCAACCCTCATTCCTTCTCGTTCTGCCAACTTTGCCGAAGTACAAAACGCGGCGCTGCCCCCGGTTTCAGTAATAAATAATTAAATAAGCTATAGTAGAGTAAGGACGATCTAACCTTTTAAATAAAATAATATTGTTTTTTATAATATGTCAACACCGTCTTTTGTAATTAGTAACCTTTCCAGATGGCAAAGGCCTTTAAGATGAACCTCAAAGATGAACGCCACCTGGTTTGTTTGTAGCAAAGCAGCAACATTTGAAAATAGTGCTCACCGCCATGAAATAAACCATGTTGTTAAGAAAAATGAAATTTGGGTGTTTCTAACGTCCTTATTTGGCAGAAGACATGAGTTCAACGGTCCTGCAAGAACATTGGCACTTTGAAACGCCGGTCTTCTCTCGTTCAAACGAGCGTCAGATGCGAAACACTCATGCAGAACGTCGCTGAGAAACTCAGTAATATAAGTTTGAAACATTCAATTCGTACTCTCTCTCTCTCTCTCTCTCTCTCTGTGAGATGAGAGCCTGCTTCTTCTATTACTAGACGCCGACTTTCTTAGAAACAATTTAATCTAAGACCGCCTTTTGGTAATCATATAGCAATAGTTTCAGAAGAACTTAATCAGCATCACTTTTCATACAGTTTCGCCTAAAAAGAAACAACTTATTCAAAACCAATAAAGAAGGGACCAAGTCCCCCCAAGGTTTCATTGGAAGAACTTTTAAGCAAAACCTTGTTGAGAAAAGAGAAACCCTTTTATAGCAAAATTTCGATCTACGTGGGGGAAGCCATGAAAAACATTTACGCGGGTTGCACGCATTTTAGTGGAACTCCTTTTTTCTTCTGTACTGTGATTTCGACATGACACAGATTAAGATGTGGCTCACATATTTCTGTCTGCGCGACTGCGATCCTTCCTTCTTTATCGCAGTCTGCAGTGAGAGAAGAGTATACTTGGAGCCCCAGCACTCGAAGGGACGAGCTAAGACGAAATATGGGGAGCCTTTATTTTCTATGTGCGTTACGGAACTATTCCGTTCGCTCCAATTACAGTCTCATCTTCTGCCAATCTTCTGAAATTAATAAAGGACCTGCTGCTGCCATTTAAAAGCAGATGTTCAGAGACTGGCGAGGATGGATGTCCTGAGGGATCACCTTATCCAGAAAGCAGATCAAGTTGATGCTGAAACTCGAGGGGGCAGCCTTTTACAAATTCTAAATTAAAAAGCATTTAAGGGGCGTTTGATGCGCCCAAAAAATACTCTTCACCGAGAAAAAAATTTCAAAAATCCAAAATTTGTCTATCAAAAATATTTTCGACCGTTGAAGGCCATTCGGGAAATTTTTTTTCCACCTGGAGGGACAGAAATTTTTTTGGGGAAATTTATTTCTTCCTTCCTGCTGCCGCGAGTGAGCCGCAGCCCCTGCCTCTTCTTTCTCGTGGTCTTCTCTCATCTCCTGCTCCGACCAGTTGCCTGCTCCGGCCACTCGCCCCCTCAGTCTCCGAGGTATGCACCAATCGCCTTCTCACCTGTCTACCTTGCTCTTCTTTTTCCTCTTTCCTTTTCTCAGTTGCGTCTTGCTTCGTGTTGCCGCGAGGTCCTCACGCAGCCGCTGCCGTCTCTCTTGCCTTCTCACCCTCCTGCTCCGGCCACTCGCCTTGTCACTATCCGAGGTAGACACGTCTCGCCTTCTCCCCCGATAGCCCCACCGACCGCCCCTTCCTCGTCCTTGTTGACGATTTCGCGATCCGCTCCTCCCACTCCCTCTTCTTCAACTCCCTCCGGTGCAGAGGTTTCAACCTCGAGTTCAGGCTCGCCGACGACCCCAAGCTCGCGCTGCAGAGGTATGGGCAGTACCTCTACGACGGGCTCGTCCTATTCTCGCCCTCCGCGCAAAGTAAGCGCCCGATCTGGCTTCCCTTCTCTTTTTGTTCTACTTCTTCTTCCGCTGCATCTGTTTAGTTTCCTTCTAATTTGATTGACTCGTTTTAATTTCTTCTTCGTTAACTTGCGGAAGGAGGAGGAGGTTATGGTTTTTAAATTATACAGGTCGAGGGTTTGTTTATACAGCTATTAATAAGATTCGATTCTTTTGGTTGCTGAAGATCGATTGCTTCTTCCTTGAATAGGATTAGGCGGATCCTTGGATGTGGCCGCTGTTCTAGACTTCGTTGATTCCGGTCATGATCTAATACTTGCTGGTGGATGTTGGAGCCTCTGATCTGATTCGTGATATTGCAACTGAATGTGGGGCAGATTTTGATGAGGTGAATACTTATGTCTTTCTCTTCCTCTAGTGGTCTCAGAAGTTCAGGGTTGTCTGTGAAATTTGTTACTTGAATTGATTTTTGTTTGGTTATAGGATCCTTCTGCCGTTGTCATTGACCATACTGGTTATGCTGTCTCTGAGACCGAAGGGGATCACACTCTGATTGCAGGCGATGATTTTATTCAGTCCAAAGTAATATTGGGCGATAAAAAGATCGAGGTTGGCTAGCTTGCTTTATGCTCAGTTCCGATGTCAACGCCCTCCACGCAGCCTTGCTGACATGCTATTAGCTTTCACTTTTCTTTTACTCAAAATAATAGTTAAACATATGGTGTTGTGTAACATAGTTCCATGCCAGTGTGACGAAATAAACTTTAGACTTGAATTGATGATTCGATCCAGTCCCTGCACTTGATGTCTAATCTTAATTTCTCCGGTGAAGATAGGAAGAAGGCATTCTCAGAGTTCTTTCTCTTGGTTTAGTTGTGTTATTTTGATCGACTGAAACTGGTAATTGGTAAATGTTGGTGAATTGCACTCCTGACTGGTTTTGGTCAAGCAGTTTAGGAGGTATGTTAGGATGAAAGTACACGACAGCACTTCGTATTTTTTTTCTAATATATCCAAATACTGAGATTACACTAGTTAACAGTGGCATGTGATTTCTCCTGGAAAATTCAACTTCCCAACAGAACTTTTTGTTGTTTCAAGGAATGAACAGATTCTGAAAGTTCTTTGTTTTCATGCGATTCTTTGTTTTCTAGAATTTGCTCATGGATTCTATGTTGTAGAAAACTGAACATAGTTTTTTGGTATGATGTCTGGCAGATTTTGAAAGTTCTCACTGCATCACCGTCTGCATACTCAGCAAACCCAAACACCAAGTTGTCATCTCCTCCTACTCTGACAGGATCTGCCATTTCATTGGTTTCTGTTGTGCAGGTATGTGGTTTGATAAAATGATATTATATTTTTAGATCCCTGGTCATTCTGTTTGCTAAGGCAGAGCTGCAGAAATGCATCCAGTTGTTTACTGTTTTCGATTTGCGCCTTGGTATTTTGCCATTTTATTTTATTTGCATCATTTCTCCCTTTGTTTTCTATGAAGTGTCTTATGTTTGAATTTCTTCAAGACATAGAATAGCATTCAGGAAAGCTAATGTCTGCATTTATGTCCCTTCTGAAGATGCTGATTTTTGCTGTCAAGTAGCTATGCCCAGGCACAGACACCATTATCTTCATGTCTAAAAGTTCAAGAATTATGGGGTTAGCAGTATTTCAGAGGCTGTGGAAATCATGTCTGCATTTATGTCCCTTCTTCATGTGTCTGCATTTATGTCCCTTCTTCATGTTCTACTTTTGCTTTCCTTCGTATCTTATATTCTCAGCTTCTTTTGCTTTGAAAATCTAAATTTAGATAATTTGAGGTATGATTGAATTTTCCTAAGTTTCTATACTCAGCTGGCAGCGAAATATTTTGTAACAGTATTCTCCTGTACATAAGTCATACAAATAGCTGACGTGAAGTTTAGGTCACACCCCATTCTTGTCGCTCAACTCCTTATGGTTCTGTTAGGCTTCTGGTGTGCTTGAGAAAATGTGTGACAAATGTGAAAGGTTGCCTCTCAACATCTGGAAAAATGTTTCCTTATTATCAAACTAAGAATTAATTTTCTAGAAATCTGGAAATATATTTCTGTACCATCAAACTCAAAAATATAAAACTGAAAATATATTTCTGAGTCATCACACACACACCAAAATTGGAATCGGAAAGATTTTTCCCATTTCATTTTTCATTTCCTATATTTCCAGAAATATATTTCCAGACCACCAAACGGCCCCCAAAATAATAACTACCGAGGAAGAACGATTTCTACAGCACTAGTGACGATATTTGTCAAGATTTTCCCCCATCTGATGCAAGGGAATGAAAACTAGGACGACACTGAACATCAGCGATCATGTTAACTGACTGTGTCACTGCACAAAAGCACGCCAACACAAGGAGAATAATTCCTCCTGATAAATGAATTAGTAACCATTATTAAAATGAATGCAAGTGGTTCCTACAACAAATACATTCTTAAACGATAATCTTTAGAGAGAGAAACATTACGACATTTTCAAGATAACTATGAAACAAAAGCATGTTTGGTGATGTTGTTGATAAATTCCTTTGCTTTATTTTTTATTTTGTTTGTGTTGTCTTTTCTTTTTATGTAAACTCAGTTATTCTTCGAAAAATCACTTGTTTCTAAAACTAAAAAGAAAAAGAAACACTCTGAGACAAACAAGTTTGACATAGGTGATGATCACTAGTAAATGAGCTAAACAAACCAACTTCAGATGTTCATAATTGCCTAATTTGGTCAGTAGTCCAGCTCAGGTAACAAAAGGAACTAAAGTTTATGAATTTTGGCAACAGTAAGAACTTGAACTCCAAGTCCCTACATTGGATGCCAAGAAGGATAAACCACACATCTCACATGTGGTTGTATGTACAACATTCAAGCATTCAAAGGCCTAGTAATATCTCTCACTTGCTACAAGTTTGGTAATCTAAGAGAACTGGCTTATGCTTCCTTTGCCAAGCCTGTTTCTAGAGTCTATATGATCTCTATCATGAGATATGCTAACCCAAGATAGAAGGTGCCCATTTATCTGCCCAAACTTACCGGTGACATAATGGTTAAAGCACTTTAAATTATATGGCATCAGGAGAAAAAAACAATATCGACGAGCAAATTTAGAGGCAAAAAGCAAGTGGCAAACCTCAGCCAAGGAACTGCCGTCTTGATGAACTTGATACCTTACATCATGAAAGGCATGTGAACCCCAATGATAAGATTCTCTGCAACCCAATACCTACTGATCCATAGTAACAACAAGAAACACATTACTTGTTTACATTGGCCAATCGCAGAGGCGGACTGAACAAAAGGATATATAATATTTATACGTTGTAACAACACAGATATGCTAAATTCGGATAAATAAAGCATCTTAAAGGTCATTTGGATGATGCCCCTGATAGAGTCAGGAACCCAGTTTGACACAAAAACTCAGTTTTAACTCCAGAACAGAGGCTGGTGGGCGTTTTGTTAACATCCTTAACTGGGTTAAGGTGAAACCCGGTTTTCCACTGCACTGGGAGTCAAATCCTATGTCTGGTAGTAGAGGTCATCCGCTTGCATGCTCAGTCAAAAATAGGAATGTGAGACCCTTGCTCAAGTTTTTTTTACATGGCAAGCTGTCAAACGTGAGTCACTTTTATTGATTCAATTTTGTTTTTCCCTTTAAAGTGCAGCTAGTTAAACCTTAACCTGGCATTCTAACATCAAATCGTAAGGACAAACTTTTGCTAGCTGCACAAGAGATTGAAGACTAGTTCCTTGCGCAGCTTCTTGTTTACCAAGTCAAGTTTCAGTCTTCCCCATATACATAAATTTGACAACAAGCTGGAAAAACAAACATCACTTGCAAAATCACCTGGAACCAGTACTAACTACTAAATAGTAACTACTAAACTTAACATTTAAATGCATGCAAATTCCGAATGAGATGAGGTTGTCACCTGGGTGAGGCGCCCAGAGACTTGGGCCCCTGAACTGGTGGGGCGGGCCGTTTGGGAACAGTAACATTATGGTACTGTCCCATTCATCTAACCCAAAAGTTACTTAGATTCATTGGACGTTTTAAAAAGTGCTTCATGAATCTGCCCTACTTTTTATATGCACGGCACAGTGACAGCATGTTACTGTGCCCAAACAGCTCCCAAGGACAGTATGTCATATATGCACGGCACAGTGACAGTATCTAACTAACCTCTGTTTTTAAAATTATTGGCTCCAATTATGCTGCAACCTGTTAGTTGTGGAACTTCTTTGTTTAAGCCAAATGCTTTCTTTTATTCTTTTCCGTATTGAAATGTGCATAATTGAAGGCTTTGATAGATGATATTAGTAATACATTTTCATTTTCATTGGTGTTGGTTCCTGCAAATTATAAGCTGTCATAATGTTAAGATGGACTAGTATAATGTTACAATGCTTTCATTGATGTTATATGTTGTTGGTCTATACAAGCAACAGTTGAAAATTTTATGCACGGTAGGTTTTTCCTGCCCATCAAACAATGAAATTTTTTCCTTGAAAAAAAATTCCAGGCACCAAACATGGCCTGGATTTGGAAAAAAAATTCTTCCAATTTTCCTGGACTTTTTTTCCTGGAAACTTTACCATGCAAATAACTTCCTGTGCATCAAACACAGCCTTATTATTGAGGGCAAAAATAATTATGTTTTTTTTTTTCTGATGCCATCTCTAATGTACTACAGCAACTGGTTGTTCCTTTAGTTGGGACATGCATTATATCACCGTATCAATTCTGATATTTGTCGCATAGGAACTGCTTTTTCAAGGTGTCATATTGTCACCACAAGTTAATAGATCTTCCCAGCATTAAATCACTTGCTTATTATCAAGTGAACTATTTAGACCACCATCATCATGTTGCTAAATTTGAAATCATGATCTGCTGGTATAGTCAGACATATACATGTATTGCATCATTCGGTAGAGCACATACTGTTTCTCGTAATATGTCATCCTTCCATAGTATTATCCATAAATTTGATAGTCCATGTTTCACTAAAAAAAGGTTGTTGTCATACAACATAGAGCACTAACTCACATGAACAATTGTGACCAACGGAACCTTACAGAGTCTTATTTTGTCTATTTTTCTCTATTTCTTCTTGTTGTGGTATGTAATTCGGCTCAAAAGAATACCAGAATTCATATATCACTGGCCAGTTTATGTTGTTTCTGTAGCAGAAATGAGATAGGAACAATATCAAACTTGGGGATGATGTGATATTGAAGGTTGCTTGCAGCAAAGACAGTCTCGTTGAATGTTGAGGTCTACCAGAGTTTTTTCTCACTTAGTCTATTGATTGTTGTTGAACACTCTTGGTTGGAAAACAAAAAATTGTGAATTATCTTGCAGCTAGCAGTTTTTTTTTTCTTTTAACTCTGATGAGCTTATTCTTGTGCAGATATGGCCATTCTGCCTAGCAAATATGAATAAAGAATTTTGTACCTAACTAACTTCCCCTTGAAGAGAAATATAACTTTTAAATATACAATCGAATATAACCCGCATTATGATATGCTAAGAATGGACTTTTAAAATATGCGGGTGTGAAATTAAGTTGAGTTTCAAACTGGTCGGGTATTTATTTAAAACCTGATATCCAATCTATTGACATTATAATTATGTGAGAAACTAATTATGACATTCCATACAGACTGTTTTTCTGTGTTTAGAATCTGTTTTCATGTGTTTAGAGTCTTAAAGTCCTTTACAAGGAGTCAATTCATGACACCTGTGTTTAGAGTCTATACAATCCTTTACAAGGAGTCGGCCACGACACAGAATGTCCCTTTTATGATGCCAATTGTGCAAAGTTCGGTTGCTAAGATTTCAGAGATAATCCACAGCGCATAACATTCTTCATCAAAGATAAGCAGCCTGCCCTTGCAAAGAGAGATAGAAAGAGAGAGATTGATTCATGGCTGAATCGAACAGAAAAGAGGCCAAATGTATAACACCAACAAGAATCGGACTAGGGACTAGTTTCTTCACACACACCCCTAAGCCAACCAACTACTGAAAACTGAACAAATGTTTCATCTCAAAAAATGGTATTAGAAACAAGTCTTATTCGAGGTAAAGACCCAAGGAAATGCAAGCGCATACAGACACTGTCAAATGAATCAAACACCACCTGAAAAGATTCTATCACTATCATGCAGAACCAATGTCTCAAGATACTTCATATTTTCAAATATCTAAATCGAACCCACATTCAACAAAAAGCTGATCAATACTTCTCAATTCGTCTTGACCAGTAGACATCCCTTATACCAGTTGAGTTTGTGGAGCTTGGCCACTAGAATAAGCCAACGAGAGCGTTTGTTAGGAGTAACATGTTGTTCTCAGAACACGTTTGCATAACACGTTTCAAAAATATCACATTTTTGTTCAAGAAATATTATTGTTAACGTAGTTGGATATAATTACACCATGTACAAACAAACATGATGTTTTTAAAATATATATTTTGGAAACGTCTTTTCCAATAACACAATGTTCTTTCTTGCCAATACTTCATCTATGATAGGTGCATTTTTGTGAGACTCTGGTCAACGTTGATCCGTATACATATATAACCCAATGAACATATTCGTGGAAATTGCCAATTGCTTCCTTAAAACCATAAAAAATCATTTATTCTTACATTTAAAAAATTAAGGAAGCTGGGAAGTAGAAAATTTTTAAAGAACATAAATTGAAAGAACTAGGAACTGGAAAAAACAGATATCTAAAGAAAAGCATTTTTAGAAGGAAAATATGGCATTCCTTCGGGATTATTTTGTCCTAGTAATGACACGCTGCGTGAGGTCAACCAATGCCCGTCTAGACAGCCGCATGTTTTCATCATCAGTTGCAGGAAATGATTCAACGGCAGCAGCGGCAAGGTTGGCGTGCTTGGCTGCTAGTTCTCTTGTCCTTTGTATTCCTTGGCTTTTGCCAAGGTAGTCGAGTGCCTGCAGATTTGGCCAGCAAAAGAATCAGTTCATGATAAGAAAAGGATTGGTTCTAGGAGATCTCGACAAGTACTTCATAAAACTGCAGTAAAGAACAGAACCTATTTCGGCAAGCAAAGAAGGACAACTAAAGAACGTCTTTCCAAAAGAGGCAAAAAAACCACAGAACAGAACAGTCATGAAAGCAAAGATTCACAAAGCATCCATTGATTGCTATATCTAACCAACAAAAATCAGACGCAATTGCATGATTCATTTGCATGGCGGTAGGATTTCATTAAGATGTTTTAAATTAAGACTAGGTGTTAAAGTCAATAAGCTAAGAAGGCGCAAACTTTGTTGCTCACGTCAATCCCTTCCCTGCTTCCATCCTCAGATTAAACATCCAGGGGACTGGAAACCATCTGAAAGAAAACCTTTTTCGTGAAAATTGTTTCTTGACATTGTTTCCTTTTCACAACAAACAGCAACCGTATAATTTTAAAACCTTTTCCCCTTTTTTGCAGTGTTTTGGTTGTCATATGCTCTAGATATCTGTATTATTACTCATTTGTACTTGTTTGATATTTTAACAGGGAGAGAATCCCACCCAAAAAGATACAGTGACCATAATTATCGATAATTTCTTACACCTCTAGCACAACTTGTGAAATGGGATCAGTTAACACAATTAGCCAGTGCTTCTGAAATGATCGTTTTTTGCTGAAAGGTCCTGCAACAGATTCAGATCGTCAGTTTAATCAGACCTATCTTCTGCTTTTTCATATACTGGGTCCAGATCACCCCTGTAATAGTTGGATGAACCTCATAGCAAACATGATATGAAATCAACAAGATCCAACCATACATATATATGGATTTGAAGTTCCGTTGTATTACTTCATACTCTTCCATGAAAACCTCAAAACCCATTGCGAGAATCATATTTTCAAACGACACAAAATGGATGTCCCTCAAGAGATACCCTATGGATCCTTTCCAAACCGAAATTGAACAATAAAGAAAAATATTTGATGTGAAGGATGCAATGATCATGGATAAAAGGATAAATCAAAGGGAACAATTGAAAGTAAGACTGTACCTTAAAAAACTTGGACAGCGTGTGCGTGTGTGTGTGTGTGTGAGAGAGAGAGAGAGAGAGCGAGAGAGAGACTCTGTAACCCAGTAGCACTTGCTATGCAGTTTCCTAATGTAACCATATAACTGAATTTTACATTTCCCAAAAATGTAGTACGAGGAAATAATAATTTCCAATATGTGTGTGCGTGTGTGTGTGTGTGTGGTGCGAACCCGTAGGACTGGCTCTGCAGTTTCCAAATCTAACGATATTACATTTCCAAAAATGTAGGATTGAATAAATTATGATTTGCCAATGTGTGTGTGTACAGAACTTAGATCATAACTATTGTTTGGGACAACTCAAACAACTCTCTCTCATCAGTCATCATGAATAATTATTTTTTCAGCTTTTAATGAGACAGTTTGAAACTGTTGTTTGAATTGCTCAATAGTTGGATACATATATTAGGATTCTTGGTTGTGAAAAGTATCAAATAGTATCAACTGTGCCAACCAACCATCAACTGTTAAACAGTGGATGCAGGTATTTGAGACGTCCTTAACAAAAAAGAAATCTTCACTGCCTTCGTTTCTTCTTATCAAGTAGGGTAGGATTGGTTCACACAATTAACACTATTAAATAGCTGTACAATCTAAAAACTATATAATTATACATATATACATATATATATATATATATATATATATATATATACAGAGAGAGAGAGAGAGAGAAAGAGAGAGGGGATTAATCTTAGATACAGACTTTTCTTAGGATATTCTAGGATCTCCTGTAAAGCTTAAAGCTGAGACAAATAAAAAACACTGAAAAAATATAAATAAGAATGATAGGATTCGATAATCTTTAATTGAAAATATACAATTTCAGTACAAATAATCAGAAATAAAAGTCTAGAAAAATAACATGTATATAGAAGATAATGGAAATATACAAATGGCTGAATAGACACTTGCCATATGGTAGATGCTATTTAAGGAGATAGAAAAGAAGACAAAATGTTAGACACTTACGATATCAACATTTGCGGCATCCTCAAACCCTCTATCAACAACAGCACGTAGCTGAGGGAACTCTTCCATAGCAAATAACATTGGAGCAGTCACTATTCCCTGCAATTCAATCAAATCAAACAGTTTTTTAATTTTGGATATTCAACTTCAACAATACCAGCATAGATAACTGATAGACATGCATTGTTGACATCTAAATAAACCACCCCAGCCCAAGAACATGACCATGGTAGATGCACCATATAACAGCCAGGTCAGGCCTACTCTTATTTCCAGGGCTTACTCAAAGTTGGCCAGGGTAACATAGTCACCTCCTTTTACAGTTGTTTAACTTTTAACAACTATGAGCTATGTGACACGGATACGGCAATCTGGGTCACGTACCGACATCGACACTCCGACACGCGGATCCCGACACTTGGACACGACAGGATACGTTTTGGATCGGGTCTGGGTCAAGCCCGATCCGAACCACTTTCATAACCCGATTTTATGTTTTAACCCTCGATTTCTTTTGACGCTTTATCCTCGACAATCGACCTTTACCCTCGACTCCTTACAGCGACGGCAGAGTTCGGCAATGGCAGGCTTCGGCGACGAGCTCCGGCAATCGACGCGACATCCCGTGGCATCCGGCGACAAACAGGTAAGTGTTTTTTTTTTTCTTTTCGATATTAGAAGTTAGGGTTTCATGCTTCATTTGGGTTTTTTTCGTTTGGGTTTTTCTTGCCGATTTGGGGATGTTTTCGTTTGAGGATTAGACGATTAATCCGTCGATCTTGATCTTATTCTTCAATGCTATGTGCGATATTTTTTTTTTGTTTGATTTGGGGATTTGGGGATTTTGCCTTAGTGCTTGTAAGGTGGCCGTTGCCAACCGTCACTAGAATTATTAATTTAAGAAATTGTAAGAGTGAATTATTAATTTAATGTTTTTTTATTTTATTATCATTTTTAATTTTTTAAAATATAATATTCGCCATGTCCGCGTATCCTAAAATTTTGAAAATTGCCGTGTCCGCGTACCCGTACCCATACCGTACCCGTGTGACATAGCTATGAGTATCAAGCCTGCTCACTTACCTAGCATTCAATATGCAAGAAGCTAACGGTTGCATTAAGAAAAAGAATTCATGTTCTCATTGGACAAAATACATTACGACAGTTTTATCCTGAATATTTTACTTGAAAAAGTTACATGCGTGACCCTGATTTCATGTATAAAATTGCAAAAGAAAATCCAAAATCAGAAAGCAACATGGCAAGTAGAAAAAGGTATGCCGTGGAGCACATTAACTAAAGGAAACATTAAAGAAGTGATGTTCCTGAGCGCCTTCATAGTAGCTTAGTTTGAAACTGGGATGACATGATGTGGCATCTCATGGAAAACTCAAGCCTGCTGTCCAAAAGTTCAATCTTGGACAAAAATGCTAAAATTGATTTCTTAATAACATTTTCTAAAATGATATGCCTGCATCTGAACTGTAACAATTATTTTCATTTTTGCATAAAATTTGTGAATTTTTACCTTACTTTTACTTACATGGAATATTTATGATAGTTCAATAATAACATTTTACTGAAGAATTATGATGGTAAAGTAACTCTCACGCCACAAGACATGCCCTTGTGGTACACTTGGTACTTGGAATAAGGTGTCTCCAAGATAAGATCTGATCCACCTAACCATGTCTATACTCACATCAGTCAAATGTGGTGACTGTTACTTGAATAAGTGATCCCTGTCTCTCTTTTACATTTCTAAAATGAAGATACTGCACCCAGAACAGAGACTTGGTTAACATCCGGCAGCATAACCCGTGGATACCCTTGTACCAAGGCCTATGCCTGCTTAGGCATGTGCAAAGAGTGGGGAACACCAGATTTGAACTTTGACTGTTTTAAAACTGACAAAGCCTCATCCACTACACCAACCCCCTTGGGGGCTAATCTCCCATCTCTTCTTTCACATTAAAAAATCAATTAAAAATGTCTCATGACTAATCTAAGTTGAGAAAAATAATAAGCGCAGCCTAGATCATGAGTTATGCCTAGAGCCAAGGCAGGGCTAGATGGGCCTGGGAGCATTAAGGTCCAAAACGAATAAGCCAATAAAATAAATCTAAGTTGAAAAAATAACATTTCTCCATTAAAAATATGTACATTTGTCAACTTATCCATAAAATAATTAAATTAGTGACAAAACCAACACATAAACATCCCATGACATGATAATAAGCATATTGGAAGTTTGAAAGAGTAAATCCAACCAAAAACGAAACAATTAAACTTAATTATCATAAAGAAAGCCAATTTACAATTTAACATCATTGCTTTGCAATGTTATACAGCATGGAAATTCTTGTAATTTCCTAAACAGCAACTATTAAATCTTCAATTCTAATTTCTAAAATCTAAAAGCCAAAACTACGTCTGAAATCACTAATCTAATTTAAGTGAAAGAAAAAAGAAACATGAATCCTCACAAAATCACAGCTTCTATGTTAACATCATTTGTCATAAACATTCTATTATTATATGAAAAGCAGTTAAAACCTAAAACAACATAAATGTTCATATATGAACTATAACTGAAGTCTGCATTCTGTAACTATAGACAAGCATATATTTTTTAATGCAAAATCACATAAAAAAGAACAAGGAAACGAAAATCTCCATAGAAATAGAAGAAGAAACAATTTAAGATTACATAAGAAGAGAAAGAGGAAAAAGGGTCTCCCTCAAACAACATGAGAGAGAAATAAAATAAAAAAAGGTAAGAGCCCCCGGCCGTTTGAGTCGCCGGGAGCCGTTTTTTAAAAAATCCAGTTGTTGAAGAGAAAAGTCTAGGCGGTTGAATGTCTAGGTAAGCCTATGCATTTCTAATAGTATGTTGCATAGGAAAAGTCAGCCTAGGCAACCAGCCAATCCTGCAGTTTATCCTAGATTATCTTAAATAGTTAAATCCAATGTCCCCCATTAAGTCAAGATAGAAGTATTCTTCTATTCTAAGTGTTGACTGTTTTGCTCTCCTGATTTCTCATTTTTTTCTTTAAAAGAAGCCATAGCTACTTTGTGTTTTGGGGCTTCGAGGACAAAAAAAGTATTTTAAAACCCAAAAAATGGCAAACTTGATGAAGGGTAACAGTCCTACTTTGTCCATTAACCATTAACGAAAACTTAGGTGCCATTGCAATACTGGAATGCAGGTATGCTATTGATTACTGCTAAAACTTTACATGCGGTTTTACAAAGCAGCCATAAATATTTTACCAGGTTCACATAAGAACATAGCTTTCACACAAATATATCTGTACTACAATCATCAAGTTGTTTATTGTGTGTGTATCTCACTTAATTTATTAAATTTAGCACCCATCCTTCTGACGAGTCATCTATTCATTCTTAAAATAAAACCAAGATTGAGTTCAAAAAATGGCATCTTTAGTCAAATAAATGCATTCAAGTTGGATTTTTTTTTTTTTGGTGACGGGTGATTTTATGATTCCATTTTCCCAAAAAGTAACCGAAGAGAATTGTTAACATCTAATTCCTGCAACAAATGAAAGGAAATGAAATGGATTTGTAAACAGTAAAAGGTTTGTAGACCACAAAATTCAGAAAAGATATTCGCACATATTGAACCCCACAAAGTTTGCATTAACCATGGTCAACTTCTTTTCGCATTTAATCATGCATTAACATTCATATACAATAAATCAGATCTTGGTATACTCCATTAAGATTGTTAAAAACATTAAACGATACATGAATAAATTACACAAGTACATAGTCAGGAACATAGGCTAGCACCTATCAGTCAAAAAGGCACAAAAGTTTGCCATCATATCTGGGTTCTCCCTCAAAAAACAGCATAGAATAAGTGGCTCCTACACAGGTATGGGCAGGCGGCAACTTTTTTGACATCATGCCATATGCTTTTAGGAATAAGTTATGCAGGACCTAGAGGAAGGTTTTTGCCACTCAGAAACAGGTAAATGGTCATCAGTAAAGAAAATTTTTTGGAATACAAGATCGAATATCAATAAATTTATGCACAAACTTGAATTTAACAGACTTATGCATAAATTGAGTATCGATATCAACTATATGCACCTGAAATATATAGTCAGTGCTCTGGTCGAAGCATTGACCACATTTTACTCTGAGTAGAAAATATGGGAATCTAACAATGAATTGTATCAATCTGAATGTGAACACAAGTTATGCATCCGTTTGGACATTAGTACAAGTTATGCATAAACTTAGTAGTTACTACCAATACCAATTACGTGCTTATGAAATATAAAGTTGATACACTAGACAAAATATCAGCCACCTTTTACTTCATCACTAAAATATGAGAATCTAACAATAAAGAGAACAGAAAGAGAAACAACTAACATGGCGAATGTCAGACAGAGAACCCTTCCCAAGGGAAGAAGATGTGCCAGTGAAGTCAAGAACATCATCAATAAACTGAAATGCTAATCCCTGAAAAACCAAAATTATTAAAAAAGAATTATCAAATTTATACTGAACAGAAAAGGAAGAATGCAAGTAAAAATTTACTAAACTAACATTTTTGTACTTTATTACTGGACATGGTGTACATTGAGGCACTCATATGGTGACAACTAAAACAACTTCCTGCAAAAGATCTATGCGGTCTTAAAATTATTTATATTGGATAAAATGGGAAAAGGTAGATTGAACAGCCATTAAGAAATCAGAGCAGAAAGTTTGTTCCGACTTCTAATGCACAATCTAAATTGGATGATGCTACATAATAGAAACATCAAATTAGCATTTCTGAAAACCCAATCAAGCACAGCTGAATCAGCACTGGCTTAGAATGGTATGTATCCAAAAGTTTTTCAGTTTGTTGATGAGTCTTTTCCAACTCATGTGTTATTAATTCACGAAACTGGTCATGCTAGGTTAATTTAAAATTGCTGTTTTTTAAGAAGTTGAATTGATTCTTAACATTTATTTATATTTCAGATACTATGCATAGCATTATAGAAGAGATCACACATCCTCATGCATAAAGTTGACAAATACCCTATATGTTTGTGCATAGGAAAACTTTATCCTGACTTCTAACCATTCTCGTAGTCTTGCTTTAGAGTCTTATTCTCTTCCTCATGAATCCTCATTGTTAGACGCTCAATGTGAAGATAGATAAGACAACATTATCTAGGTTGTCCTAGCAATGAGATGTCAGGAACATACCAGATTTCGACCATATTCATAAGCAAGCATGGAAACTTCTGCCGTTTGCCCAGCAAGCAAAGCAATCGCTTTGCAGCTATTAGAAATCAGTGATGCCGTCTTATAGTATGTCTTCTGCAGATAATAATCCATGCTACACCAATGTGAAAGAACAGTAAGCTACCAACCTTAAAAATTATGGATCTCTTACAACCTTAAACAAGCAATTTAAATCTTTTTTTTTTTTTGAAAGGAAGACGAATGATGGTTGCAGACAAAGGAAAGGCTCAAGTTACTTCCCCAAGCAGATAGTCAAAGGTCATATTAAAGTTACAAGGATAAAAGAATGAAAATATACACTTCAACCATGTAGAGTAAATTTAAAAGATAACGAGTAGAACAAATTAACAAAATGCATACCCTTGTTGTCAGGACAGATTATGCAACAAATAATTTGTGACAAAAATCAAAATACACATCATTAAAAACAACCCAAATTATTGTTGCATGTATTTGAGCAAAACAATCTAATACTTAAACTTGCACAAAATATCATTTTTACGGGGTTAACATAATGATTAGCATTTCACAATAGCATTAATTTCACAACTGAAATTGAATAGTCTTTCTTGATCCATGGGACATGAGTTTGATATCTTGGGCTCTACCCTACAGCTTTATCGTTCCAAAATCATCAAAAATAACAGAAGCATTCACAAGATCATGACTTTCATACACAATCAGCCAAGGTTTTTTAAGAAAAATATCTCACAATAACAACACAAGAATATGGCAGCCAGCATACCTACAACGTTCGTCTAAAGTAGTTGTCATCTGCATTGTTTCACCAGTCACAAGATGCTCGACAACAGTAGCAAGTAATGATACAACCTGCAGTGTGTGGTCACAATAGGTGAGACCTCTACAATGTCTGGTTTTGTTATAAATTAGCAGAAAAACATCCACCTAGATGAACACATTGTAAGAAAAAATATCCATGAGACTTTGAAAATTTAGCACTCTATTATCCAGTAGAGGTTAAGTTTTGGCCAATCTGAAAGGCACGTATATGAGGTCAAAGGACACATACAAAAATATATTCAAGGGAAAATTAGAAATGTGAAGCAGGCAAGTCCATTAACGCAACATGGTCTTCTCCTATCTTCATTACAAAATATATTTTCACGGCATAATAAACCCAAGTAGCAAAAACTGTTAAATGGAAGGGGAAAAAGAATAACTTTTTGGGTTCCTTGAAAGACATCAAACAAACTTTGAAAAAGCAAGGCTCCCACGTTTTCAAATCATTCAACAATCAACATACAAATTCTCGCCCAACTTAGTTGTGAAGAAATTGTGTGTATGTTGGACAAAGAGAAGAAAAAGTGCCCTTTCCGTTCCTAAAACTTGCATAAAAATAACATCATTGTGTTTAAACCAGGACTAACATGAGGTGCTAGAAGCCTCCTTACTTTGGAAGAATATGCAAAGGAGGAACAGGAATATCATTTTCCACCTTCAACCCCAGAAAGGAATCAACATCAAGGATGTATCTAATGATTGGCGAGGGGGATTCAACAATTTGTGAAGATATCATCCCCACCTACTACAGGTGATGGTTTCAACCACTTCTTCTACATATCCAAGAATATCTTGTATTCTGAATCCAGGAGACCTTTCCCATATAACTCCTTATGAGACTTCTTTTTGAATGCTTTCTGAAGTAAGTAGTTTTTCTTTATTTCTATTATAAACAGTACTTTCTGTCAAAATTAAAAGCATTGGAAAACTTCAAAAAAATCTTAATAAAATCCAGATAAGTCAGTATTTGAAATCTTAAAACTTATATCCAAATTGAATTTGAAAATTTCAGTCTAATTTTGGCTTCTCTGATTATCATCCACAACTGAATTTTTACATGAAGAATCTCCAATATGATTGGGGAGGATAAAAATATTGCTAATATAACGGAACATTGGACAATTGTGTGCCCTATGGTATATCATGCGTTTAACAAGAAGTAGACCACCTAGAATGAGTAAAATAAAGACTAAATATATGTACCTCTGTATTTTTCAAAGATGCAAGGGCAACACAAGCCCTTGAAAGCAAAAAATCTCCAGCTAGCACTGATATCTGCATCTCATAGAACCAGTTTCATTAGTAAAATCTGACATGTTGGTCAACATAAATGGTTGCATAAAAGCCTAGATCCAATTGTAGTGAAGAAGAAAATAAGGAGCCTATGTATCATGCTGAACCTGAAAATACACCAGCTATTGTACTACTAAAAAAACTTACATCATCAGTAAGATCCAATCATAAAAGAACAAGTCCATACAGAATAAACCCTATATCAGTGCAGAGCAAGATATCTATACAAATAAAACTACCAATGAGTTCCATAAACTAAGAGTGAGCCCTAAAGGGGAGTCCAATAAAACCACAGAAAAAAGGGGTGTCCAATAACACCAAAGAGAAAAAAAATGAAGGTATCATTGTTCAGTCGTATGGTCGTTAAAAACTTAAAAGAACCCCTTGGAGTGCACCTTTTTCTCAAAGAATTTCACGGCTCCAGTGCAACTTGAATTTTTTTTCACAGTTATCAAAGCCCTCCAAAGACGTTCCAAATAAGACAGTGTATTCATTGGACATCCAAGCAAACACATGAAACCCCATACAGGCATTTTTAAGATTATAAACTCTGAAAAGTTGAGAACCAAATTTCAAGCATCACGATAAGCAAGGCATGGTTATTTCTTTAAAACATATCCACTTGAATAGGTTGATTTGCACATTTTCTCTAAAACAATCTAACCACATAATCGAAGTCAGGCAAAAAACAATTAGGTTCTCCATAGTTTAGTTTATTTGCAGTTTCTTCGTTTCTTTTTTTTTTTTAACTTTTTACCATGCTTTCAAATGAATAATCGGATTGTGCAACTAATAAAGATCATATACACATAAGACAAGATCAATAAGATTTAAAAGGAGAGCCAACCTGACTGTTATAGAAGCAAAAAAAAAAAAAAAGAACAAGGTACGCATAACTACATAAGTCCCACAAATGGACTGTCACGATAAATGTTAGCATAAGATATCTAGATGGCTGAGTCCACAAGTCCATACAAAAATTTGCATTGACTAGAGTGGGTTTATGACCTATATTATTACATCCTCAAATTCTGTTTTCTGTATTTGCCCAAAACCTAAGCAAATAATGATGCATGAATCACAAAATATAGGGCATAATTGTGGCAAATCATATGAGAACCCATCACCACCTGGATTGTCTTGATGCCTATACTAGACCTTTCACTTCAAAGAAACTCTGGCAAACAGTTTATTGAAGAGAGTGTACTACTGAGGCTCTGAACATCACTGAATAATGTCATGGTGATTTCAAATGATACTCAATGACTAACAAATATTTGCTTTAACAGTTGTTGCCATATAATAGAAACTACATGCAAACAAGTCAAAAAAACTAATTATCATTATGAGAAATGTTAAAGTACCTTATTTCCCATTACAAAATTCAGTGAACCTATACCACGCCTCGTCTCTGCGTCATCCAAAACATCATCATGAAGAAGACTTGCCACCTATAAGCATGTGGAGGTTGATTCTCTTACTCTTAGATGTAATATTTTTAATGATCATTTAGATGACCTAAAAATAAAGTAAAAATATAAGCACAAACATGGATCATTTCAGTGATCTCTGCAATACACTGCTGCCGTGTACGTAGTTCCTTTGACAAACTATCAAATGCAGCACCTGCGACATTTTTAGGTACATGAAGAGACAGTGATGATGCCATTAACAACAAAACCTGCAGATATAACAAAGCCAAGCTCAAGAATATCCATCCACAACATAACTGCAAAACGTGAAAAAGATGCACTTGACTTTTAAGGATACAAGTTACCACTAGAATCACATAGTTCATATGGAAAAGCAATTTCATGTGTTGTAAGAATTCTTCTTGTGGGCACATGAACTAAAATCTTAATGAACAACATCATTGAGGTGATTCAAGTACAAACTTCATGGTAAAGATTAGTATATGAACAAATAATCATGACTTCATGACTGTAAAAAGTTGACTAAGTCAACAAACTACATAAAACCAACGCATGATCAGCACATACCGTCGGCCGAAACCTCTTCCCCTCCACCCCTATTTTAAAGAAATATTCTGCAGCAGATGCCAGCTTAGGAACCTGCAGTTTGTAGATTTATATCAATTTAAGGTTTAGAAACAATAACAAGCCCAACTTACGAAACTATGGCCAGATAATTGAAATATTCCATTTTAAAAGTCAGAATCATAATCTTTACATGACTTCAGAAAAACAAAACGAAAAGAAAAAAAAAACTTTGAAAGTCTCAGGATAGTTTTAGATCATTCCAGTAACATGGTCCTCAAAAAAGATAGAATGACAGAATCGTAATCATAACTACTCTTGGCCTCTTGCAGCTATCATATGATAATGAAAAGCAAGATATACTACTACCATATCGGCTACACAAGTATAGTATGTCACATTAGAATCCCAATAATGTCAGAAACAAAATTGCATTAAAAGCCTCAATCCACTAGTCAATTCAGTATAAGATGAAACAAAAAAAGATCCAGTCCTGAGAGATGGATAACAGAAAGAATCAAATATCATTAGATACTAGCCCAATATTCAAGAAATCTTCAATAAATAACACGACCTTCGTTGGTGATATAAACTACATATTATAATTCAAGAACAATTCCTTCAAGCAATTCCTTCTAGGGAACATCATTTATGGGCAAACAAAGCTAACATGAAGAAAAAATAATCATACCTCCGCAACTACCATGGCACGCAATCTATCTGCAACGAGTGATAATTCATCAGCAACGAGGGAGAAAGGATCCAATTCCTCCTGATAAATGAATTAGTAACCATTATTAATGTAAAAAATGAATGCAAGTGGTTCCTACAACAAATACATTCTTAAACGATAATCTTTAGAGAGAGAAACATTCCGACATTTTCAAGATAACTACGAAACAAAAGCATGTTTGGTGATGTTGTTGATAAATTCCTTTGCTTTATTTTTTATTTTGTTTGTGTTGTCTTTTCTTTTTATGTAAACTCAGTTATTCTTCGAAAAATCACTTGTTTCTAAAACTAAAAAGAAAAAGAAACACTCTGAGACAAACAAGTTTGACATAGGTGATGATCACTAGTAAATGAGCTAAACAAACCAACTTCAGATGTTCATAATTGCCTAATTTGGTCAGTAGTCCAGCTCAGGTAACAAAAGGAACTAAAGTTCATGAATTTTGGCAACAGTAAGAACTTGAACTCCAAGTCCCTACATTGGATGCCAAGAAGGATAAACCACACATCTCACATGTGGTTGTATGTACAAACATTCAAGCATTCAAAGGCCTAGTAATATCTCTCACTTGCTACAAGTTTGGTAATCTAAGAGAACTGGCTTATGCTTCCATTGCCAAGCCTGTTTCTAGAGTCTATATGATCTCTATCATGAGATATGCTAACCCAAGATAGAAGGTGCCCATTTATCTGCCCAAACTTACCGGTGACATAATGGTTAAAGCACTTTAAATTATATGGCATCAGGAGAAAAAAACAATATCGACGAGCAAATTTAGAGGCAAAAAGCAAGTGGCAAACCTCAGCCAAGGAACTGCCGTCTTGATGAACTTGATACCTTACATCATGAAAGGCATGTGAACCCCAATGATAAGATTCTCTGCAACCCAAGACCTACTGGTCCATAGTAACAACAAGAAACACATTACTTGTTTACATTGGCCAATCACAGAGGCAGACTGAACAAAAGGATATATAATATTTGTACGTTGTAACAACACAGATATGCTAAATTCGGATAAATAAAGCATCTTAAAGGTCATTTGGATGATGCCCCTGATAGAGTCAGGAACCCAGTTTGACACAAAAACTCAGTTTTAACTACAGAACAGAGGCTGGTGGGCGTTTTGTTAACATCCTTAACTGGGTTAAGGTGAAACCCGGTTTTCCACTGCACTGGGAGTCAAATCCTATGTCTGGTAGTAGAGGTCATCCGCTTGCATGCTCAGTCAAAAATAGGAATGTGAGACCCTTGCTCAAGTTTTTTTTACATGGCAAGCTGTCAAACGTGAGTCACTTTTATTGATTCAATTTTGTTTTTCCCTTCAAAGTGCAGCTAGTTAAACCTTAACCTGGCATTCTAACATCAAATCGTAAGGACAAACTTTTGCTAGCTGCACAAGAGATTGAACACTAGTTCCTTGCGCAGCTTCTTGTTTACCAAGTCAAGTTTCAGTCTTCCCCATATACATAAATTTGACAACAAGCTGGAAAAACAAACATCACTTGCAAAATCACCTGGAACCAGTACTAACTACTAAATAGTAACTACTAAACTTAACATTTAAATGCATGCAAATTCCGAATGAGATGAGGTTGTCACCTGGGTGAGGCGCCCAGAGACTTGGGCCCCTGAACTGGTGGGGCGGGCCGTTTGGGAACAGTAACATTATGGTACTGTCCCATTCGTCTAACCCAAAAGTTACTTAGATTCATTGGACTTTTTTAAAAGTGCTTCATGAATCTGCCCTACTTTTTATATGCACGGCACAGTGACACTATGTTACTGTGCCCAAACAGCTCCCAAGGTGTCCGTGTACTCTGATCGGCCCAGGTTGCCCGGCGACCTCCAGTAATTCCAAATTTAGTGCCTTAAGCGCCACACTGCGTTATGAACATCAAAACGATCGTCCATGCAAATCAACGAGCAACTAAGACACTTACCTTTCCGCAAGGAGTCCGTGGATATATGCCACCATAGTTTTTAACTAGACACGTGGCATTAGCACCAGCCACTAAGTAATTCGTATACCCATTTGCAACCTGTGCGCTAAATCTTGGCTTCGATAGCAACCTCCTTAGAACACATCTAAGAAACATCTTCCCTGCAAATTTTCAATAAAAGAGAAACTTAAACACGCATGCAACTCGTTGGGCAGAAACCACAAACAGCACCAGTAAGTTAGGATACAATCATGTAGAGAGAGAGAGAGAGAGAGATTGGTATGAGAATTAACGCATAACACAAAACCCAGAAGGGAGAAAGTCCAACAACAGCTTATGGATCCGGTCGGACAATACAAACAGATATAAGACATACCCATGTACAGAAACTCAAGAATTTTTGGGGAGGAGAAGTTGAATCAAAGCGCATAAATTTAGCCGTGAAGTACTTGTGGTTTTAAGAAAATATAATAAACAAGCGAACGACCTCCAAGAAAAGGGAGAGAAAAAAATGAAAAAAAGAGAAAGAGAGAGAAAGGATCACCGCTTGTGAATCTGGTTGCCTTCTCCTCTTCTACTGCTGCTGCTGCTGCTCCTTCTACTGATGGGTGAACTAGCAAGACGAAGAGAGTAGGTTGCTTTTACTTCCGTTTGGTACCTGCGCATTGGAGGGACTTTCGAGGATCGATCGACAGGCGGTCAACTGAGAGAGACTCCCACGGCCACCATTCTTGCGAGTCCGTGCCCCTCCCTGCAAACCATCTTTCGTATTTAACGTTACCACGCGAAAATCAAAGCGAAAAGCTGCACCATCTCGTGAAAATCCGACTTTTTTGGGTTATTGAATCGGAAAATGAACAAATCCTAAAACCAACTTCACATTTTCTGCGATGCTGCCTTTCCTATCTCGGTTCAACGTGCTCCCGATCTCCATGGAACCGATTACTACATTTTTCCATACTTTTATCGGTCTCATCTGTTATTTTCTTACTTCATTTCTTCTGTTTCAAACATTCCAAATCCATTCGGTTCGTTTGAGAAGTTTGGATCATCAAATTCAAGAAGTTAACAGGAATCCTTTAATTGGGGGATATGAGTTTGTTAATGGAGTATAAAAGATGTTACCATCACTAGCTTTTAGTTACAACCCTATAACTCTAACGACTTGGATTGGCCAAAGACTTCACAAGGAAAATAAAAAATTACAAGGAACCGCTAGCTTTTGAGCAATTAACAAATCACTACCTAACTTTTTGAAAGTTAAAAAAAGGTGTTTAACTTTTAAAATTACAAAGAGCGGCTACCTTTTGAACGATTAACAAATCACTACCTAACATTTTATGAAGGCTAAGTAAAGGTGTTTGACTTCTAGAATGACTTTTTGAGAGTTAATGTACACACGCCTTAACCACTAGATTACTTGCAGCAGAAGTTAGGATTAAGTTGTATTTTACCATAAAGACAAAGAAGATGGGGTTGATAGCAAAGTAAGTTGTTCGTTCTGGTTGGCATTTTACCTGCGACGATGATATACACAAACCACTTACGGATATATATGATAAAGGTTACACATTGATGGTTTGGGCATTATATGGTTACAAGTAGAATGCTACAACACTCAAGTCGCTGTTGGCTGGAAGGAGCATGCCCCTCTTTAAATTTCAGAAAAAAATAAACTTTTACTACCAAGCTTTACAAAAATTTTGATTTGGGGCTTGTAAAGTTTTAAAAAAAAGACAAAGATGAGTGAAACAAAAATTTGGCATCAATAGCGCAAAAGCTACCTAATGAAAAGAACAAGTATTATTGGAATGAAAATTTAACTGAAATTAGCGCAAAACATCAACAAAGGCAATTCTTCGAGGTAACTAAGTTATAGGAGAGAGACTTTGTTGCTTGCTGGGCGAAATGAAACTCCAGGTTACTTTCACTATTTTCTACAACCAATGCATGATTAGGGCTTCGTGCAAAAGCTTGACGCCTACAAGAAGTAACAACCAGCTGCAACAGACTCCTTTAGTTGTCTAAAAGGCGCAGTTCATACATTGAGTTTTCAGAATGTTTAGTTCACATCAACGTTTTCAGTCTAATGACGTAATAACGGCTTGAAATGATCTTTTAACTTGAACAGGAATTCATCTGTAATTCTTCAATAGGGCTTTGATTTGGTATTTGCCTGAGTGGGTTTCGTGTGATTTGTTAAATGGAAAAACGAGACGAAAACCCTCAAGAAATTATAGAATATCACTAAATCAAGTGCGACACAGTATATATATATATATATATATATATATATATATATATATATATATATATATATATATATATATATATATATATATATATATATATATATATATATATATATATATATATATGAAGAAAGTTGGATGATTATTTGATAAAAAAGAAAATGAAAAAAGAGTTGATAACTGTTTTAAGAAATTGCACTCTGGATAAATCGGCATAAGACACGAGCAAATTTCCCAATATCTATTTTTCATTCATGCTCAGCAACGAGAGCATTTTACCTTGTCAGATACCTTCATCAACGTCCATTGACAGATTTCTAAAAACCCATTGGGCTGTACAACACGCAAGTCTTAGTTTATTTAGACATTTTTCAAATGTCTAGCTTGTATCTGTTATCTAATGGTGAAAACCCAAGTCTAACTAGGATTCATGGTAGACATTTTGATAGATTATGAAGGGTGCTCTACAACCTTTTTTTTTCTTTATCTCTATTCTGGTTTTTGGTGATAGTAATATAGTACATCACAGAATCTTATGTCTAATGACGAGGAACCTTTCACGCAGATGTGGAACCATGATCTGTGCAGGACTGGCATTACTGATTTGGTAAAATTTTGGAGGAACGGGGAGGAGCATCCGATATTCTTTTAAGCTTTTCCTAACATAAAGCTAAGATCGGCCCAATTATTGCAAAAGCGATAATACACCCCTGCAAAGCCACAAACACCAAATTGGTAGCAAGAGTAGTGAAGGACAGAGAAATCTAGACAAAAGCCTGACCATTACATTATGTTGAAAGTTGATTGATAACGTAAAGCAGCACCAAGACGAAGGCCGTCCATGCCATGCAAGAAACAGCAGGATGATCTTTGGTCTTCGCTATAAGTCACTCCTAAGAAGACAAAAAGGAAGAAGGGCTCCAGACCCGTTCGGTTGGTATGCAGCACTAGTGGAACGACTGGAGAAGATACAGAGCAGCACCAAGCATCGGAAGAAGGTAGAATAAGCAACGGAAATGAGATCATACATACACCGAACGGGAGAGCATTACTAGGAACAATAAGCAAGTAGAGAAAGTACGATATAAAGGGGAAAAGGAGAAAGCAAAAGCAAAAGCAAAAGTGTCTTCCTTAAGTATTGGAGCAAAATATGGAAAAAGCAGGTGGAGCAAAATAGCCAAAATTGCTCCAGCATTCAAACGCCAATTGCACATCAAGAAGAGGATGGGGGAAGGGCATGGCGATTGGAAGTGAGATTAACCTAAAAACAATTTTGTTGTTCTTAGATGTCGCTGAGTTCGAGTATGCCAAAAACAGGTTTCATGTGTCACCTGAAATACAGAAAGAACTGCTGGAAACTTGTAACCACTACACACAAAACTTGGGCCTGGGACTCCCAAAAAAAAAAAACTACGAAGAATACAACCTCAAAAAACATAAAATAAAGTATGTATTGTCAGACATTCTTTAGTAATGTAGAGTCTGAATGGGAGTAGTTCAATCATCATTTCTTTGGTGAGGCATGAGTAACAAACTTTGTGAGAACATAGCAATCGGGAGGAGTGATGTTGGTGTAGTAATTCATGATGGTATCTGTAATTTCAAAACCAAATTTCTTATAGAACCCAATAGCTTCATCATTGTTTGTTTGCACATGCAAGTAGATCTCAGCAATGTTCTGCTCATTAGCACACAGCTCCAACACATGCTTCAATAATCTTGTACCTGCCGAACAGGAAAACCTCATTAACTTTTGTGTCCATGTGTGTGTGTGTGTGTATGTGTGTGAGAGAGAGAGAGAGAGAGGAAGATCCTCTAAACCCTGTGATGTTTTTCCCTTTTTTCTCTCTTTTGGCATAAGTGTGAGCGAGTGGGCTTGTGTGTCTGTATGATTCTGTGTGTGTGTGTGCGCGCGTGTGCAAGAGAGAGAGAAAGAGAGACAGAGAGAGAGCCCTATTCTTGTACGAAGCTTCTGAATCTTCAACACTCTACCAGTAGAAGATGTGAACAAAGGCCAAAAATGAAGAAAATGTGAAAGACACCGGAACCCAACAACTATCACAAAGAAGAAAAGCTAAGTTGAGGGCATTCTAGTAATCTAATACGTTAATTGTCATTAGGTTCTGCAAAAATTAGTTTTTTTTTTTTTCTATTTTACATGCAGAAACCAAACGTTGTGCCATTATGGAGCTTCTGTGAAAAATTCCATTTCATGAAAGGAATTTCCACCAGAACAGCCAAACCATGAGGCATCGGGGTAGGCAAAGTTTAAAAAAATGTCTGGAAAAATGAGCTAACCAACTATGCACCTAGAAACCAAACTACTGATGTAAAAGGATCATAAAATGCTCCCGCACATAAACTAACTCCCATCGAGGCATATACCAAAGGTGACTACCAGGAACAGGGATCCAGTTGTAAAAGTACCAAGGACCACAAAAAGGTGTACTTTATTCAAGTTCACACATTAGGCTTTCAGGCTTTCAGCATCAACGGATTAGAACACATGAAATGGGGAAAATAAATAGTTGAACATACATTGGTCGTGGTTGCTGGTTGCTGTTGCAGCATAGAAGAGAGCAGCAGCCATTAAGCAAAGTAAGAAGTGACATATGATATATGAGATGCCAAATACCGAACAATTTTCAATTTTTCACAAGGGAATGGAAGTGCTATATGAATACTTCTTCAAGGTTTCTAAAATTGGCTGGTAAGCATGGTGTTATCGTGTTATGAGAAATTTTGTGCATTGTGTCACATGCTTTGAACATGAAATTTTAATTTGACTGCTTATGATTATCTAGGAAGACAAGATACTGCAGATAATGCTGGAAAATCATGTTATGTAGAGAGGAGTTATACATGATGTGAGAAAGTATGTAAGAAGAAAATACTCCTGGCTGGGTACCACTGCTAGGTCCAGTAGAATGACAATTAATCTCACAGCAACATCAAAGAGTCATCTTAGAAATACATTTGCACTTCTCCACTATAGCATCACCATGCCAATAACCTTCACAAAATTAAAATATTGTTTTTCTAATATTATTTTTTCTATTCAGAGTAAAACACATAGCAGGAACCATAAGTTCTAGACTAATAGGTTACACTTATAAATCAATTAGTTTCTACTTTCTAGTAATCGATCAAGAAAAATGGTTCTATAAACCAAATGTTTGCTTTAGGAACTTTGAAGACTTCGATGAGAGTATAGTTATTGATATCAGAACTTCTGGTTGTAGGGTTTGAGAAGAATGCAGGAGAAAAATTTCAGGATATAACATAAATAAAGCATCCAAACATCACAAAGATTTAAGATTGTGCACAAGTCCCTAGCCTCCAAACCCACGTTTATGAACCCAAAATTGATATATCTCAGTCTAACCAATACGTTTACAATTTTTTCAAGTTGAGTTGAGGCAGTCCAAATGCAAAAAACACAGAAGTGCAATCAACATAAGACCAATTGTCCCTGTGTAACTTAATAGGATACCTTATTGCAAATGATGATCTTACTTCAGGCAAGGTTGGAAAACAAATCCTAAGGTCCAGACAGCTTAACTTCCAATTTAGTTCCAAAACAATACTACAATATCGAGAGGATGGTCCATCCATATTAGCCTCTTAGGGTATAGCACCACAAGATCCAAACAAACTTAACCCTAAGATAGTATCACTCAAGAAGTTACTGCTGTTCTTTTCCAATCAATGCAGTTACTATTATTCTATGATTCATTGAGGTCAATTTTGGATGAGTGCTCTTGCCCAAGATATCGCATCTAGGAGTGTGTACAAGCCATTCAAGCAAAGATGAAGCTGCTTGAACTTGGCTCAGCTAAAACCAACTAAGCTGAGTTCTAGCCAAGCTCGAAGCAGGCTCAAGCTTTTCAACCTAAACTTAAAATTGACTTGAGCTTCACTCCACTCAGCTGATGCTGCACTGAAACGACACCATCAGGTTGAAATCATACCTTCCTCTTTGGGAAAGAAAAAGATGCCATACATATGTTGCGTCCAGCAAACCAAACCGAGTTAAACAAGCTCAAGTCACTGTTGCTTGAATTCAGCTTGTTAACTAATGTGTCGCACCTCCGGGCTGGAGCACGACTGGATTATTCTACAAATCGAGCTTGAGCAGAGTTTAGGCAAATCAAGCAATGTCTAGCTTAAGCAACCCAATTGTTGTGCAACCTTTATTATAACCAGATGCGAAACCAGAAAATTTACAATGCGGGAGTTGTTCAGCCCCTGCTTGCACCATGAAAAAACCCCAATTAGTTGCCTAACTTGAAGATAATAAGCTTCCCCACATCATAGTAGAGAAAATAACCAAAAAAGTTGACAGACTTTGACAAGGGAACAGCATATCATAAGAAGAGTACAAGTGCTGAGAGTAGGAAGTAAGAGGCTCACCAATTCCTAACCCACGATATGGAGCCAAAACACCCAAAGTCATAATGTAAACACGAATTGCTCCATCCTTCTTTTCAAGTCGGCATGCTATTGCACCAACACATATGTCACTGTAGTACGCTGCAGAAAACATCATTTACATGTAAGCTAACCAAAAATATCACAAATTTCATTTTACACTATTTTCACTTTAAAAGCCTCATTTCTCACAAAGACTTGATGATGAACTATGAAGACTTGTTTTTGTGGTCCCCATTATGAGCAAAAAAAAAAAGGATAGATAAAGTATAAAAGGAGTGACATGCACCAAGACACGTAACAATAAAGAGGGATATATCAGAAGAAATATAATCTTTTAAGTTTTCTGCAAGAAAAAGGCAACATTAATTGTCTACAATGACGTGAACTTCATTAAATCATTGTCTACCAATTGGAATAGACATTTAGAGATGTGTCAGAAATCATAGGCACTCCAACTGCTGTATAAATATGTAATCATGAAATTTTCCTATGCTTCAACTATCTATGCAACCATTCTCTTCTACAAAATGTATCAGACGAGCCAAGTTTCATAGATCACCACAAAGTGGAGACAGATGACCTTTACAGGAGAAATTGCGCATATTCTATCATAGCAATCTAAAGGATACATGTTAAAGAAGAATGCATTTTCAAAACAAAGAGCAGGAATCACGCAGATTCTTGTATCTGGGCATCAAAAACTTTAGAATGACTTGCAATACTACAAATTTCTGGCACCTTCATAGAAACAAACCTATGTCCCAAGTTGGGAAGAGGGAAACGTTAACCAAGAGCCTACGCATGGCCTGGCTGGTTTGCATACGCCAGATTAGGTGTTCCCACACTCAAACGGGAAAGCCTCCATAGGATACCCGCATAATTTGTTAGTTACTGATTTGCGGATGAAGGTACTAAAATGTTGAGGATAATTCTAGTCATTGGTTGTACAACTCGCCGTCCCACATCCACACCCGAAGGCGCATGTACTTACGAAGATAATATAGAACCGTGTCAGCTCAACTGCCTGAGAGAGAAAAGACTTTTGGAACCCATAGAATGGTCACTCGCCGCTGAGCATCTAATCAAGCCTCCTCAGTAATAGTATCACTATCAACCATCGATTGCTTACTTCTTTGTAGACTTCCGTGACAAACTATCATTTAATAGACACCACATTATGTCCCATTTTATATCTGTTGTCTCGATCATGAAAAAAGACACGCTCTCAACATTAACAATTGACAGCAGACTTAGAACATAAGCTTCCAAACCAAGTCAGGAACCATGAAACCTTCTTATTTGCCAATCAATGTGCTACCACAATAAGATAACAGATTAGGATGTTCGATTCCAAATATCTCTCAGCTGCTTGACAGAGGAACGAAATCGAACTACATGTACTAAAAAGGCCATTTACCAATATGTGTGCATCATCTTATAGCAGGAAAGATTTCTGCAAGACCAAACAGTTATTCGATTATCATCTTTTCTGCTATTTCTTGAATTCGCACCCATCTTAAACAGAAAACTTATTGCCCGGCTACCATTTTATGGCAAGCCCATTTTAGTGGAAGAAATTAGAAGAACCCAAAGAAAAGCAAATGCCGAGAGAGAGAGAGAGGGAGGCTTACCGAGCTTAGAGAATTCACCGGAGGAAAGAGCGTCGGCGTAGTACTTATCGTTGTAACGCACGGGGAAGAGCGCGGTGTTGAGCTTCTTGAGCTGCATCACGTTCTTGTCCCTCACCCCATCCAGAGATATGCTATTGGACTCCCTTCCGCCACCACCCATCCTCCTCCTCCTCCTTTTCTTGCTTCTTGCTTCCTCCCTTCCGATGAATCAACTCCGAGGCGACGCAACGGTAAATGGAGCAGCCAGAGGATTTCTTCGATAACTAGAAACCCTGCCCGCTTGCATAACCATATAAAGCGTAATTATAGCATTAAAACACTGGTTTCATTTTTTATACCCTTCTTAGTGAATCCGTTCCCTTAAATTATTATTAGAAAACGAAAAAAAAAATAAAATAAATAGTCTTGACTTCATGGAAAGATTGAGTTCGACCACAGGGGAATCTCTTAGTTCTTGTACTTACAAGTTCAGATCAACCGATTAACGCATTTTTTATTGCTATTGTAGCTTTTTCATATTCATTTATTTGCCTATTGTTATTGGTCAATTAATCAAGACCCCACGTTGTAAATCTAGCATTTTTCCTAATTAGAACAACAAATATATCGAATTGACTTATTGTTTTATATGTGGATCATTTGAAAAACAATATGATTTTTTTACGAAAGGAAATCAGTTTGAATGAGCAAATTAACTTTTGCAGTGGCATGTATACATGGGCTACAAATGAACATGAAGATTTATGCACATTACTTCATTTAGTCCGTGCTGTGTGATATTCGAATCATCGTAATGTATTTTTCAATGATCTAAATGAAATCTTTGAAAACGTGTCATGATCACTTAAAAGACACGAACTTTCGCTTTTTTTCTTTGTAGGAGTAGATGTATTGGGCTGTCTCAAATTCGACGTAATTGCAATCTTACCGGCCAATGTGGCAGGACTTTACATAAAGTTATAATGCGCATATGATATATTCTTTTGGCTGTGTTTATCACCTTTAATCTTATATCAAATGTAGATTTCATTTAACGACTCAACCTACTACCACACTGGGCTTGAGCCCTTGATTTGATAGATCTTAATCCGTTTTCCATCAGTTTCAGTCTAAATCTGAATACTTAGAAACCAACACAACTAACTACTTAACAATTTATTTTATGAATTCTTGAAGATGTCTCACGATCCTCAGTACAAGACTAGATTCTTTAAAGTGGAGTGTTGTATCTCCAGATTATGACACTCGAGCTGTCAATAGCTACGAAGATAAACTCAACTTGAAAACAAATATAGATTTTTTAATGCAAAATATGATGCAGAAAATGTAAATAAGAGTTTTTACATACTACTGGGAGATTAATTTATTCTTATTTAGAATTTAAGCAATGTAAGATTCCCCCTTTTGTGATTTTTTCTAAAATACTGCAATTTTGTTATCCGACCCTGCAGCCAATCGAAGCCAATTATATTTCAGATTTAACTTGCCTTACAGTATCGGATCTGCTTCCGGGTCTGATCTGAATCTGCCTAACAGTAACCATCTCTTCTCCCGCTTCCGACGCTGGGGAAAAGAGCGGGAAAAAGTCACTGATCTCTTTCTTGTTCCCAGGTTCTCCCCCACCCCCTCTATCCGCACGTACAATGGCCTCCAGCAATGGCGAAGGAGAAACCAGAGTGCTGATTGCACATTGTGAGTACCAATTGGTCTCAGTTATTATTTTCCCGAATGATCCCGCTAGTTTCTTATTTGTACCTGCATTTTTCTTTGCAAGTTTAGAGGGTTAGGGTTTCATGGTTTTGATTGCGTGGTGTATATGGGCAGCAGCTAAGGTGCCATTTGTCCTCAAGGCACAGGCACGCGGTCGCTTGTTTTGGATGCAAATCATTACAACTTTTTACAGAATTCTGGCCGCGGGAAAGAAGCAAACAAATCATAGAATACGTATTTGCTTGCTCTCACACTCCTTCCTATTTGCTCGTTGTATCCGTAGACATGAAGAGCACTGAATTTTGTTACACCAACTAACGCTATTTTGGGTTTTAATGTGGTAATTCCATTCGAATATATAGAATTACTTGATACCGATGATGGTAACCATTCATTAGTAATTTTGACGACTTGGAAGAAGCCCTGAGGCTTTGATCTCATGAAAACCAGCGAGCTTGACTTGGAACGGTCATTGACTGTGTTGATTTCCATGATTACATGTGAGAACATTTGAGTTGTGGAGGAGGTGGATGGAAACACAACTAATGACTCTTGCGATGTTGCCTACGGTACGTGTTGGGCCTGTTCCTTGCTCTTTGGACTGCACCTGCAGAAACCGGCTATGTCGTGGAATTGGATGCGCCGTCATGGACGGCCAAATAAGTTGTGCAATGGAAGCGAAGAAGTGTGACTATCCTGCAAACATGGTCTAGCAATATGAGTCTTCATGGAAGATGGAACGTCGTTTGCTTTAGTTGGATTTGCACAATAAAAACGTTACTTGACTATATTTGACTTTCGGCATTCCTTCAAACATTTGAAACTGCACAAAAAGATAGTCCAGAAACAAGGCATTTTAGATTCTTCCCTATGCACAGACATGCGCATAGCGGTAGTTTGTTGATATTTTATCGTGAAAAGCACAAGTATCATAAGTTACCCTGTGGCAACTCTCTCAACTTCCCAAGGATAACCCAAAAATGATCTCTAATCGTGTCCAAAATTTAATATGTAAATATAGACTATATGTAATGATTGAAGGCTTCAATTAGTGGATATGGATTTGAAGAGGATGTGTTCAAACTTTTAGTGTTTTAAAGTGTTGTAAGTATCGTATGATACAGAGCTGTATCGTATAGAATATACGATAAGATACACTCCCTGTATCGTAAACAGGGGGTGTATGGGCCTGTATCGCACGTATCGTGCGATACATGCCCCGTAGTGTACGAGACGGTGTGATACGCCCTGCATCGCTTGGTACGGGCTGATTTCAATAACACATGGAAACTATACTTGAAAAATCAAATATTACGCATTTTCCTATCACAACCAACTGTTAAATTGAAATCTAAAAACTGCAAAAAAAGTGGAAAGCAGCACACATGGTGTTTGAAGTTCTGAAATAAAATTCTAGCATCCCATCTCTAAGTTTTGTATAATGCCCATTTGAATGACTCAAGGTTAAAATAGCTGGGCATCCATAGTCCACCAATTGCTCAAAGAAGAGCACATGAAAGAGGCATCACCAATCTTGTAGACGGAGAGCAATTGTGTGGCATTGGTGGCAGTTGGTGATAAGATTACGACTCACGATAATAATGGTTGAGGAAGCAATGCCGATAATAGAGGAGGATAACTTTCAATGTCAGCTTAAGATATCTTGCAGTTACTCATAAAACTATTCAAAATTTTATCTCCTTTGTTGTATTTTTTTGTTATGATATCATTTCTGTTTCTGAAGGTAAAATTTTGCCTGTTGTAATTCTTCTTGTCGTGTACATCGTTTCAATTAATGATACACGTCATGCGGCGGTTCTTGAGTGTCGTGTGAGACCATCAAGCTTCCTATGACATTAAATATCCTTTTAGGGCTTTTATGGCTTTGTTTTATTATAGGAAAATGTGTAATATCATTCTGTAAAAAATGTTTTTTTATGAAGAACATATTATTCTTGATTTTGACCGATTTTTTTGGAATTATTTTATATTTTTTCTCATTATTTTTTAAAAAAATACGATATGGTTACGATTCATTACAATATTTTACAATACAACGTATTTTAAAGCTAGACTGATACGGCTTACAATACGCTTTTTACAACATTGTTTTAAACTGAGTGGTTAGAGAAATTCCTCATATGTGGTATTGCAACTTTTCTTTTTTTTAATCAAAGGACGCTTTGGCTAGGTTGTGTCTGTATAGGTATATAATGCACATTTTGTATGTTCTCATGCCCCAACTGACTGTTGCCTTTCTTCACTGGCTTTTTAAACATAGAGGGTTCCATTCAGCTAAGCGAATCAAGCTATATTCTCCATTTAATGTTTATCATATTTTATCTTTCTGTTGTCTTAGGTGACAATGGTATTGATAGCAATTCTTTTTCGTCTGAAGACTTTGACAATTGCTTGTTGTCCCTTCGTCATCCAAAATCAGGTAGATGTAATCTCCGACAGCTGTATAATTTCAGATTTTTTTCTTTTTTTGTTTTTTTTTAAAATGTGGTGGAGCCAAATGTAAGGAATTTTTTTGTCCATTTGTTTGAACTGTGCCTTATGATGGATGAAGCAGCCCAGCAACTTGTTTAGTTTTTTATTTTTTTATTATTATTTTTCTTGCACCTATAAACATTCATACTTTCGTGTAAGTTTTTAGTGTAGTAGATTTCTGATGGATCGTGACCTAAACTGCACTATAAGGATGGAGAAGATTGGAGATGGCTGTAGGTGCACATGCAGCACTAAAGATCCTTGTATTCATGTCAACAAGTTATGGTTTCAGATAACCTACAGTGAAATTTTCATCTATGAACTTTGATCAACTATCATCCCAAAGTTGTCCAAAAAGGAAAATGTTTGAGGAGGGAGAAGGCTTGGGATGGAGATGGGGTTCTTGGGCATCCTAGAGACAGCCCTCTACCTCTCTGCTACACGGATTGGCCTCCAACGAGCTTTAGCTATGTGAAGCACCCATCTTTTTTTATTCTTATTCTTTGTTTGCTTCTTCCACTTGCCTTTTTATTCTTCATATTTCCTTTGTTTTTCCATGCTTTTATAGCACTTGGTGCAAGGCCATGCATTTTGTCTCAAACAATAGGTCATAGGACTAGACTGCAACCAGGTCTAAATCCTCGATCCAGCACAGTCTATGATATGGGATACACTGCAACTAAATATAAATCCTTATCCCACACCTGATTTCCAGAGTTTGTGAACATGCTCATTTTGTTTTATTTGAACTTTGAAGACGTGAAATCCATGCCTATCATCAGTCACATGTCACCATTTTGTTAAAACTGATGTTTTGCCTTCTCATATATGTCATTGAATATGTGGACTAAGTAAATGTGAGAATTATGTGGGCTGATTGCGAGCCTTTGGATTAATTTGGTTGATGGTTCACAAGGTGCCATATAAAAAGTGACACTTTCAAAGTCAAAGTACTAATTGTCAATTACTCATTTTCCCTAGCAAAGTCAAAGTACTACTTGTCATTGACTCATTTTCCTTTCTAAAAAAGTAACTTTATATGTGACACTTTGTGAATCATAAAAAAAAATGATAAGACAACTCGTCATCAGTCAACATAATCTTCATTTACTTAGTCTTCATGTTCTATATATATATATATATATAGTGAGAGAGAGAGATAGAGAGGGAGAGAAAGAGGATATCACCCAGCACTAGGACGGTCCAAAGTTTAACGTTCGTCTTACAGTAGATGAATGGCTTCCTCTGTTTTTCTTTTCTTACCCTAATGCTACTCCTTTTAGATCTTTCTCTCATCATTTGAACCTTTGTTTTAGAAGAATTAAAATTTTGTTGTAGATTTTGGACTGCTCTAGTTCTGGATGGTCTTCACTCGCGTGACAGATTTTGATTATTTGTTTTTGCTAGACATGGATGGATATTGTGATATGGTGGGCAGAACCTTGCTTTGTGGAATTTTTAAAAATTATTTACCATGTAATTGGGCACCTTCTTCTTTCCCTTTAAAGCTTTTATTCCACTGCTTCCAGTGACATGCTATGTGTGACATAAAAACAATTTCTGGGATTAATAAACTCATTGGTGTTTCATAGTTTTCACATATACTCTGCTTTGATGCTCCTAATGTTCTTCTGCTGTTCAGAACTTGATTCTAGTTTCAAGCGTGCTTTTTTCCTGACACCTGCTGCTGGAGGATAATGCAATTAATTTTGTATCAAATTTAACAGGAAAGCCGACCTCTTATGTACTGTTAAATGGAACCCTACAGGAAATCCACTGGTTTAAGCAGCCCTTTGGCTCATGGTTCGTTGGAGATTATGTTTGTGAAGGTACAATTTGATAATTTCACCTGAAGTTCTACTGCTTTTGTTAGAACACCACAATGATGTTGTTATCTGTTAATTAATTACTGGTGTTCAGTTAATCATCTTCTGTCCAAAATATCTATTCCTTTTTCCTTCTCTACATTGCCAATGTACTTTGAATTAAGACAAGCTAAGCTTCTACAGGAGTTCTTGAGAAAAACTAGAAGTCTCTGGAGTTTTATTTGGAAGGCAGTTTTATGCTTTCCGTCGCTCCTTGAACTCTTTTTGCATGACTTCATGGTAATGAAGAAACTTATGGGGGCCAGGTAGTGAAATAAAAATCTCTCTTTTGGTTAGCATGTATTTTCATCATTTCAACAATTTTTTGTGCCTGGCCCCTTGTGTCCCCTGCTAATGACACTGTAAAACATATGAAATCAACTTGTGGACCACATTTCAAGTCAAAGCTTGTCCTTTACATCCCACTTTGGATTTTGTTGGTTAATAGTTTTCAGTGGCACAAAAATTTATGTTTTATGGGTACATAATTTTTTTTTTTGGAACTTTTAGTGCATTCCTGTGACCTCCCTTGGACACGTGGATTCTGAGACAGCCACATAATGCTAGCACCTTAATTTTTCATTATTGGGAAGCTGCACAAACATGTGGACTCTGAGTCTAGCACACAGGGCAATAGTTTAATGATTTTCATGATAATAATATTAAACTCCACCTCTGGCCACTTCAGTAGCTATGCCCTTACTTCAGCTTTATCTTCACGTTTGCTTGAACCATACTTTTAGTTGATAGGTTTACGGTCTGTATGAGCTTTGAACAAGTCCTACTTTTTGCAGGCTCGAACCTAACTATTTCAATAACTTGGAAACCTAGATTGTTTCCAATAAGGAATTTATTGTGGTTCTGCACAGTAAGAATTTTAAGATATCATGGTCATTCAGAACTAGAGAAGCTTTTATGCATCAGATATCAATAACTTCTGTAGGATCACATTACTTTGTGATCTACTTGTTATTCCCTTACTTAGTTTTAATTATTGAGATTGAGAATTAATTCTCAATATCTATTATGCCTTTATGTTAATTATTGTTGTTTGCTTCAATAAAAATTGCTTAGCTTACTGGTTCTCACTTCTTTTGTCAAAATTTATTCATGAAATGAATGCTTCATGTCCTCAGGCATAAAGTACTTGTATTATGAAATTTTAAGACCTTGCATAACTGAGAACAATGTTTTTGCAACGTAAAGTACCACAAACAAGCCTTCAACATCTGCCTTATGGTCTTCCCAGCTATGGCAATGCCTGGTTGGCTTTTGGTTATCAGCAAGGTTCTGGTGTCTCTTGTTTGTAGAGCTTTTCTTTTTTTGGCTAAAATTTTCATGTAGTTGACCAGAGAAGTTCATATTATGTTACCTTTCATGCTGATGAAGAATTTCAATTTGGCTATGTTCAGTAGTTCTCTTATCAAGAATAAATATTAAACCTGCAGTATCTTTCGATTGCATGTTACATGGTCATTTTCTCAGTTTCCTGTATAATAAGAAAATCACCAACCATCTTTGCCATAACAGTTGGAGTGCTATCTCTGGTTGTTTATTTTTAACTTTTCTCAGTGTACAGATGGAGGCCTGTATGTCGCAACTCCAATTGATCCTGTTTTTATTTTCTTGCCTATTTTTGAGGAAGCTCGAATGAAGGTAAGGTAGTTACTGTTTTTAAAACTTTTTGATCAAATAGGTAGAGTAATTTTTTCATGTTTACAAATGTAAACATGAAAATTCAAAATTTTTTCTGGTGAGATTGAAGGTGAAACTCATAGTAGTTCTGAAAGTGTCTTGAAAGAATTTTGAAATTGGATTTAAGGGCACCTCCATTCAAGATGAGGGATTTAGATGATAGGACTTCTCTCATCATTATAACCATTCCCAATACCTTTATGGGGGTTAACCAGACTGAACTCTAAATGCTAATATTGGCTCATTTAGTACCGAGCAGAGTGGCAAGATATTAGGATGATGTTCGCATGGTGATTGTTTCAAAATTTCAAATCAAGGGATGAAATTGTGTCAATCGAAGCAAAATTCAAATATGCATGGTGTGTGGCACATGGAAAACATGAAGGATGAAATTGTAAATTGCAAAATTAGAAACGGTAAAATGAGAGTTTGGTAAATGGATTTGAAATAACATTAAAAATGAAGGATATGTAGATTCATATGGATTAAATATTTGGCAATCCTCCTTTTTTTGTCCTCAATGTTCATCCTGGGGTATGTCGAAAAATGTTTTGAAACAAGGGCACTGAAGTTTTGCAAACTGGTACGCGATTGATTTATAGAAAAATGACATTGAAAATTGTAAAATAACGAGTTTTGTCCAGTCTCCTATTTTAGAAAGTATTCAGAAATAGTTTTGGAAAATCAGGGCAGAGAAATCAACCTCGTGTTGTGGGCTGGGTTGATGTTGACCTGATTTCCTTAGCAGCTCTTGATAGTTGACAGCAACAACCTTGTGTCCTCCCAAGTTTTTGATTTTGTTGTTTGAGTGGCAGGTGAAAATGGCTTAGGGAGGGCAAAATGGTAATTAGAGTGTGTAAAAGGTATATTGGGTATTTGAATGGGAAATATCAGAAAGGAAAGGAGGAATGCATGATGGCCTTAAGGAGGGATAGGAGGGGAGATTTAAATGGAGAATTGTAGAGAATGAAGGGATGACATGCAAATGGCCCTGGTTGGGCTTTCATAGAGGTGTCCTAGAAAACGACACTAACTGCCCTTGTTTCCTACTTGGATTTGCCGTTGGTGCCACTTACAGATTTTTGCAAGAAAATGAGTCCTGTTGCACTATGACAACATCGGCTTGGTTAATTCCATCTATTACCGACACAGAAACTTTCTCTGTTCTACCACTTTTCAATATTTTTCAAGGGTTAGTGCCATTTTTCCCACACATTTAGTGTTGCTTGTTCTCAAGGAATGTCCATTCCCACACATTCATTAGCTAATTGTCCTTTTTCCCTTCCTGTAGCCAACTATTTGGTCTTCTTCTTGAATTCCCTTATATTGATTAGTAAAAGAAAAGTAGCAACAGTAGTAGAAGAAACAGGTTGATATCCTGTAAATGGTGCATGGCATAAGGTCACCTTCCAATCTCCTCTAGGTATTTTGAATAGATTTGATATCATGGGCAAGGTAGAAAGGCAACCATATTTGCAAAGGAACATGATGTTACAGTGTCCTGATCTATGTTCAAATTAACATTTAGATACAAAGTATCCTTAATCCATTTCGTAGAACTTAGCTAGTTGAACAAAGGACCTCACATAGTTTCTTGAAGCTGAAAGCCTTTCTCAGTTCGGATATAAGCATGTTGTTCGCACCCCACCCCATCCTCGGGGGCGTCGAAATGCGAATCAACAAAAAATCTTGTTAAATTGGTTTTAAGGAAAATTTTAAAGAGAAAGGGATCCGCCGTTGGTACGTGGTCCAACCGTTCTTGCCGCGTTTAACAAGGGTAATTGCACCAAGGACTAAGAATCATTTAGATCATGTACGAGTTATTGATGTAAATCTTATATGCTTGTGCATTGAGGTTTTGAATTTGAGAATCCAAAATTTATTTTGAGCAAGTGATTTTGAACTTGTTTTTAGAGTAAAATTGAGACAAATGACAAGTTATTTGAGAATTCTTTGGAGGGTTTTCAAATTGATTTGAAGACCATCGTTTTGAATATATCATTTGAATTGGTATGGGATGAATAATGGTCATGGCTTTTATCCATGATTTTGAAAGTCAATTTGACATTTTAGATCATAACTTGTAAGGAAAATTGGGGATTTTGAAGATTAAAATCAAGTTTATTGTTGTGAACTCAAGATGTTTTTTGGGTTGAGATTGTGATCGTCTTATGATCATTTTTTGGAAAATGGTCAAGTCACTTTAGGAAGCTAAATTCATTTTGAGTTTTCTTTTGCTAAATCATTTGATTTGGTCTAAGAAAAGAGAAACTTTGGATTAAGTGGAGTTCATTCTTTTGATGAAACGTGGGTTCCAAATTGTTAAAAAAAATCTTGTTTTCTAAAGACGTTTTGGCCAAGATTATGGATGTGAAGCTTATGTTTCCTTTGGATAAGTGAATTTTAAAATTCTTGTTGCAATATGACTTGGTCACTTTTTGCAACTCGAATTTGGATCACTTAATTTCTTGAGAAGGTACTTGTGATGCTATTGACTTTGAGTGAGTGTAAATGTGTGAAATAAGTAAGAAAACTATATGAGACATGCATTCTTTACTCTCTCATAATCTCTCAAAGTTCATTCATTTAGAACATTCATGCTTCCCTCTTTCATAATCACTCAAAGTTCATTCATTTGACACATTCATGCTTCCCTCTTTCATAATCACTCAAAGTTCATTCATTTGGCACATTCATGCTTCCCTCTCTCATAATCTCTCAAAATCTATTCATACAAAATTACACATCATACAGTCTATACTCTATACATAAAGATGATTTCAATTAAAATGTAGGACGTTCTCTAAATGTGCTTATCATATTCTTAAGCACAAGTATTGGACATGCAGTCCATAAGCTTGAATCATGGATAAGAATTTTAAAACAATTAAAAATTATGAAAATGAATCTTTAAAATAGGGGAAACGTGGATATCATCAATTTTCCTCAAAATTGCCATCAAATCAGATTTTATTTTGATTTAAATGGTTTAAAATTAAAATGTTGGTTCCAAGAGTGTTTCATTCTTAGACAATGATGAGATTCGAATTGGCTTCATATAAATTAAGAATTCAAATCTACAAAAGGGGCATGTGCTTATTGAACACATATTTTGTTCAAATCATGAAGTTTAAGAGACTTTTCTTTCTCCACAACCAAATTAAATTTCAGATCCTTGTGCCAAAAGATCCGTCTATTTCTTGGACGACTTCAACATTTTCGATTTTGTTCTTTACAAGATATTAAAATTGGGATCTTAAGTATGATGTTGCATTGTTCTTAAGACTTAATCAATCACATGTAAGTGTGGAAATTGACGAATGAAATCAGCAATTCCTAAAATGCTTTTAGGGAGCTGGTTGGATAGGATTAGAATTTTTATTGTTTCACCACGAAATTATGGCTGAATATTAGCATTTCAAGCATGTAAACTTTGAAATTCTTACACTAATTCTTGTAAAATATGGTCTGATTTCAACAACTTGCATACACTTTACGTATGAGTTACTAGAATCAAGTAAATTTTTAGATGAAATGAAAGTGATTTCATAGCTTTGCACTATGAAAATCAACAAAATGATCTCCTTTCTTAAAATCAGCTTGGAAACGTGTTCCAACCTGATTTTAAAAGAAGAAAACGACTCTTAACCAGAGATTGCACGTACACACACACACATGTTACCCCTCAAAATGAAAATTTTGACGAGAGACCACGTAGCCTATGAATCATAATGATTCATGGCTGAGTTCTTTTATGAAGGGAGATTGAAAACTGATTTTTAATCCCTTCTACCACCCTTGATCAATTGAATAAAAAAGACGAATCAAAATGACGTTAAATGAAAAGAAATAAGAGAACACTCAAGCTGGTTCATCCTTAATTTTACCATGCAACGGTGGATTACATTCATAAGAATGTGTCTGTTCCTAATAGACATTTATATTATATATATTGCAGTGAACCTCTCTCACACTGTCGGATTCACTCATTCTATGGAGTTCAAAATGGGTGTAGGCTGGTTGATTTTGAAAAGGTTGTTGCCTTGGGGTCTTTTTCAAAATTTGATTCATAGGTTCATCTTTCAGAAAAACCGATTCATGCATGCATTATGCATTAACATGTACATTTGATCGTGGTTTTCCCCTAGCTGAACATCATTCCCAACCATGAATAAAATGAAAATAAAGCCCTTCCTACGAATTGTTGAAATTAAAAAAATGAAGTAACAAGAAGCTAAAATAGATAAGAGATAAATTAGAATCGTCTACCTTGTAGTCGGTCTTGATGCTTGATCTTTTTTCTTGCATGTTTTCTAAATCAAACAATCCTAAGCAAGAACCCAAGCTTAGATTCAAGGTTAGCAGAGTAAGAAGAAGAATAGCTTGCTTGCTGAAAATTGCAATGGGAAAGATAGAGCTTCTCACCACGAAGATTCTAAGCAAAGGTTCACTTAAACACCCTAGCTTAGCGAAATCATTAAAGAGAATTGGGGAAAATGAAGAAAGGAATGAGAGAGAAGGAAGAGGGCTTGGACAAATTTTTTTCTTCTCCTCCTCGAGTTCTTCTTCTTCTCTCCTTGGCTGCCACGAGTTGATGAAGACCCCTTCTCCAAATTCAAAAATCGTCCGCACATTGGCTGTCAAGAAGGGTTTATATAGGGGAGGAAATGGGTTCAACCACCTCTTTAATTTGCCTTGAAAGTTTATTCAAGACTTAGGAAGTTGTAAAATGTATTAAATGAGTTTCTTATTGGCTCTAATTAACCACACCTAGCTCATTTACACGAGCTAAGTGGGCTGGGCTAGGCATGGTCAACCTTGGTTTAGACCTAGCTACCCAACTTTGACCAAAATTTTGGATGGAAATGCCCTTGCGCAGGGTTTTGTCTTATTGTATTTTATTTATTTTTTTCTTTGCTTGAAATTGAGCTAGTTAGGTTCAAACCTAGTTGCTAAGCTCTAAATGTTATTGAATTATGACAATTTAATTTAAATTTGAATAAATTTTAAAAATTCTATCAAATTTGGTTTGAAAAAGGTAGTTTTATGATAATCTGATTGAAAATAGTTTTCGATTGAGCCGAATTTTGGTTTGAAATATTAAATTTCAATTTGATATTTGATTTATGCATTTGACAAATCCAAATGTATATTTTCCTTTCATAGAATCTCAATTTGGGTTCTCTAATCTCAATTTAATCATAGAAAGACAAAATTGTCTAGATTGGGTCATATTTGACCAATTGACTAAAGTCAAAGCTCATTTGTGAGTAATTTGACTTTGCTTGAGGTAATTCGATGAATTTGAGTTAATAAAGCTCTTAATTGAACTAAATTGTACTTGAGTGAGTTTAGTCAAAGTGTATTTGATCTGGTCAAGGACTTTTTCTGTCCATCAATTGAGTCGTGGGACAGACCTACCCTTTTGACTGGGTTAAGCTCATGTTGACTGAGCTTAGTTGAATTTGGCACCACACTTGGGTGCACCAAGGTTCGAACCTACTTGAATTTAGTAGGTTTGGTGAGCCTAGTTATTGTTTCTTGGTGGTTGACCTTTTTTTAAAGAGGATCGAGTTAAGGTAGAGAGAAATGCATAATGTCTCTCTTTTCCTAGGTTTCTAGTTATGACCTCTTTGAAGTAATTAAGAGGAGATATTTTGAAAAAATTCATTTAGTCCATTTTACAACTTCCTAAGCTTTTAATAAACTTCCAAGGCAAATTAAAGAGGTGGTTGAACCCATCTTATCCACTATATAAACCCCCTTTGGCAGTCAAGGGGCAGATGATTTTTGGATTTGGAGGAGTGGCCTTCATCAGGTCGTGGCAGCCAAGGAGAGACTAGAGGAGAAGAAGAAAAAAATTCGTCCAAGCCCTCTTCCCTCTCTCTCATTCCCTTCTTGCTTAGGTTCTTCGTAGTGAGAAACTTTATCTTCTCAACTGCAATTTCCAGCAAGCAAGCTATTCTTTTTTTTGCTCTGCTAAACTTGAATCCATGTTTAGTTTCTTGCTTAAGATTGCTTGATTTAGAAAACAAGGAAGAACATCAAACATCAAGACTGACCACAAGGTAGGCGATTCTAATCCATCTCTCATCAATTTTAGCTTCTTGTTAGTTCATTTTTTTTTTAATTTCAGCAATTCGTATGAAGGGCTTTATTTTCATTTTGTTCATGGCTAGGAATGATGTCCAGCTAGGGAAAAACCACAATCAAATGTACATGTTAATACATAATGCACGCATGAATTTGTTTTTCTAAACGATGAACCTATGAATCAAATTTTGAAAAGGGCCCCAAGGCCACGACCCTTTCAAAATCAACCAGCCAAAATCCATTTTGAACTCCCTACCATGAGTAAATCCCACGGTGAGAGAGAGGTTTGCTGTAATATATATAATATAAATGCCTATTAGGAATGGATGCATTTTCTTATGAATGTGATCCACCATTGTATGGCAAAATTAAGGATGAAACGGCTTGAGTGTTCTTTATTTTTTTCATTTAAAGTCATTTTGATTTATATCTTTTTTATTCAATTGATCAAGGGTGGTAGAGGAGATTAAAATCCAGTTTTCAATCTCCCTATGTAAAATGATCCAGCCATGAATCATCATGATTCATAGGATATGTGGTCCTTCGTCAAAATTCTCATTTTGAGGGGTAACGTATATATATATATATATATATATATATATATATATATATATATATATATATATATATATATATATATATATATACACACACACATGCAATCTCTTGTTAAGAGTCGTTTTCCTTTTTAAAAATCAGGTTGGAACACGTTTTCAATCTGATGTTAAGAAAGGGGATCATTTTGTTGAAAGAGTCGTTTTCTTCTTTTAAAATCAGGTTGGAACACGTTTCCAAGCTGATTTTAAGAAAGGAGATCATTTTGTTGATTTTCATAGTGCAAAGCTATGAAATCACTTTCATTTCATCTGAAAATTTGCTTGATTCCAGTAACTCATACGTAAAGTGTATGCAAGTTGTTGAAATCAGACCATATTTTACAAGAATTAGTGTAAGAATTTCAAAGTTTACATGCTTGAAGTGCTAATATTCAGCCATAAAGTGGCTATGTTTCGTGGTGAAACAATAAAAATTCTAATCCTATCCAACCAGCTCCATAAAAGCATTTTAGGAATTGCTGATTTAATTCGTCAATTTCCAGACTTACATGTGTTTGATTAAGTCTTAAGAACAATGCAAAATCATACTTAAGATCCCAATTTTAATATCCTCTTTAATATCCTCTAAAGAACAAAATCGAAAATTTCGAAATCGTCCAAGAAATAGACGGATCTTTTGCCACAAGGATCTGAAACTTAATTTGGTTGTGGAGAAAGAAAAGTCTCTTAAACTTCATGATATGAACAAAATATGTGTTGAAGAAGGCTCCTTTTGCCGATTTGAGTTCCTAATTTATATGAAGTCAATTCGAATCTCATCATTGTCTAAGAACGAAACACTCTTAGAACCAACATTTTAATTTTAAACCATTTAAATCAGAATAAAATTTGATTTGATGGTAATTTTGAGTAAAATAGATGATATCCACGTTTCCCCTATTTTAAAGGTTTATTTCATCTTCATTTGCATACTTTTTAATTGTTTTAAAATTCTTATTCATGTTTCAAGCTTATGGACTGCATGTCTAATACTTGTGCTTCAGAATATGATAAGCACATTTAGAGAAAGTCCTACATTTTAATTGAAATCATCTTTATGTATAAATTGTATGATGTGTAATTTCATATGAATAGATTATGAGAGAGGGAAGCATGAATGTGCCAAATGAATGAACTTTGAGTGATTATGAGAGAAGGAAGCATGAATGTTCTAAATGAATGAATTTTGAGAGATTATGAGAGTGAAAAATGCATGTCTTATATAGTTTCCCTACTTATTTCACACATTTACACTCACTCAAAGTCAATAGCATCACAAGCACCTTCTCAAGAAATTAAGTGATCCAAATTCGAGTTGCAAAAAGTGACCAAGTCATATTGCAACAAGAATTTTAAAACTTTACTTAATTTCCAAAGGAAACATAAGCATCACATCCATAATCTTGGCCAAAACGTCTTTAAAAAACAATATTTTTTTTTTAACAATTTGGAACCCACGTTTCATCAAAAGAATGAACTCCACTTAATCCAAAGTTTCTCTTTTCTTAGACCAAATCAAATGATTTAGCAAAAGAGATCTCAAAATGAATTTGGCTTGCTAAAGTGACTTGGTCATTTTTCCAAAAGATGATCATAAGACGATCACAATCTCAACCCAAAAATCATCTTGAGTTCACAACAATGAACTCGATTTTAATCTTCAAAATCCCCAATTTCCCTTACAAGTTATGATCTAAAATGTCAAATTGCCTTTCAAGATCATGGATAAAAGCCATGACCATTATTCATCCCATATCAATTCAAATGATATATTCAAAACGATAGTCTTCAAATCAATTTGAAAACCCTCCAAAGAATTCTCAAATAACTTGTCATTTATCTCAATTTTACTCAAAAAATAACTTCAAATCACTTGCTCAAAAATAAATTTTGGATTCTCAAATCCAAACCTCAATGCATAAGCATATAGGATCAAATGATCCTTAGTCCTTGGTCCAGTTACCCTTGTTAAAGGTGACAATAACGGTTGGACCTCGTAACGACGGGCAGATCCCTTTCTCTTTAAAATTTTCCTTAAAACCAATTTAAAAAGAATTTTTGCTGATTCGCATTTCAATGCCCTCGAGGAAGGGGTGGGGTGCAAACACATGGTATTTGCTAACTAGCTCTTCATGAGGATGGCTCTAATGGTCCTCATGAGGTCTCATATTCTAGTGGCCCCTTATTCTTGCGAAAACTGTTTTCTTTTCTTGTGTTAAATCTTGGGCATTTGCAAGTTTAAGACAACTGATTCCCTAGAATTTTATTAATCAGTTTACATTTTAATGCTAATTGATTACCTTTTTTGGTCGATCTTTCTATAATCATATAATGTGATGGCATGTCTCAAACTCTTATGGTAATTATGCTTTCAATGTAGAGGGGTGATGAACTTGGGGTGTTTCGGAACCTAGATGAAATATTGTTCGTCCATGGTTATCCAGCATACTCTCACCTGCTTCCATTTGTTGAAGAATCCATGCATGTAGTCTGTGAAGTTAAAGGTAAGTCATCATCGCTCTTGTTCTTCATATTCTTGATTGCTATCACAAACATTAGCTAATTTTCTTACATGTTTCATATTTCATGTTATTATCTCTCTCTCTCTCTCTGATTGGCAAGCTGGGATTTAGGTCACTTGGTATTAGATCCCAAAACAGTCTGCCTGTGGGGATCTGGTTCCCTTATTTAGGGTTAACAATTTAGAATGTACCCATGGAAGTAATTCAAATAGGTATCTTTGGAGTTAGTGGCTTGGACCTTCTAGGGTTGGTCTTTTGCGATGCCACTCCAGACATGTATGGGGAAGTCCTTTGAGAAGATGGTTGCATGTGACGATGAGAATAACTATAAAAGAAAATCTCTACAGGAGAATATATGATTTTCACGTGTAATCTGACTTATTCATAGAACTTTCACCATTTTTTTTAACGTACAGTTTTGGACATTCTGCATCTATATGACAGTAGGATTGTGAAAACCTAGCCGCGGCTGAACCTCGATCACGAAGAGGAAAATGGACAATTTGGCTGCATAGATGCCACAAAAATATGGATGACACCTAAGGATTATTTGTGTTTGTGAAAACTAATGGTCGAACTGGCTGAACAGCTGGAATGTAAATATGGATGGTGCTTCCTAAGGACCATGTGTTTTGTGCATGTATGGGTGCTCTTCTATTTTGAGTAATTTCATTACCTTATTCTCTCTCAATTTTTACTGAGCTTATTTGGCATCCTGATAATAATTTGAATACAAGAATGAAAACATTCTCGACTTTCTTCTGCTATTGCTCTGCAGTTGATTATTGGATAGTCAGCCACTTCCTTTGTCTTCATTGAAAGTCCTACAAGTCGCCATTTCATGATAAAGGATATTGAGTTGGTCTCTTGTTTTATTTTCGGAATTTATGCTTAAGTAAGTTTGTATTGGTGGTTGAGTTATTCTTTGGGTCAATAACTATGTATACAGAAGTTGGATCGATGAAGTTCTACAGGCTCGATGATTTGAAGGTTTTGGCTTGGTTATGCCAGAAGGTATGCCGCTTATAACTTTTGCCCTGGTGCTTGGAAGATCTACTATTTGCTGGTTTTGGAAAAAAATAGTAATTACAAATGTATTTCCAACAAATGATCAAAATGTTGGGACTTTTCCATCATTTAGTTGTAATAAGAGAAAGATTAGTGGTGAGCAAAATATATTGTTCATAGATTTTTACTTCTTCTGGCTTGACCAATTTTTTGCTTTCTTCTTGTGTGTGGTTTTGATTTCAGGTTGAACATCTTAAATCAACATTACCCACACTAAATGAGATGTACTCTCTTAGAGATGAGAAAGACACATGTAAGTATCAATATGAAATTGAATATGCTGCTTGTTTGCCTTTTCTGGTGGAGTATTTGTCCATTTTTATTGGTTTATTTAAAGCTTATTTACATGGATACAACAAGTTGAATATGTTGCTTTTATGAAATATGGGGAATGGTATGTATGTGCGGGTGCACATGTTTGCACATATATCCTTTTGCATCTGTAAGGATGAAAAGAAAAAGGTTTAGTTTCCTCCTTTACTTCTTAATCCAACAAAGTCTATGCCAAAGACAAACGTATCCTTTCTAAGCAAGCTGGAGTTAGGCAGATGGAAATTATTACAAGGATTTCACTCGTAATGATATTTACAAGAAGATCGATCAGGTCTTTTATCCTTCCATATTCTATTGCGAATTTGTAAGTCAGAAGTTCATATTATCTGGGAATGTAGTTCCATGCCCATCAGACGGGACATTTGGATTTTTAAGTATACAGACGCAATCAACAAAATCCTGTTCCAAATTATGGTTAGTGCACCATATTATGCCTGCATGGTGTTAACGATCATGAGATGCTGAAAGACTTCCTCACCACCGTTCCCTGCTTTGGACAGTAACTTAGCAGAAAAGCCATCCTTTTCCCAAAAATCTCTCCACTGTTACTCTTAATCAACTCCTATTTCTTTACCTAGTCAGGGTATCATCACAGGAGACTAACAAGCACGATGGTGTAAAAATATGTTTGCTGACATAGTACCTCAAATGCTAATGCATATGAAAAGGATTTCTTAGTGTCGTGTAACAACAATTCATGAAAGTCAGCTTGAAAACTGGATAATTCCTCTTTCCTGATTACCCTCTTGTTGTGCTCTCCCTGACCATGTCACGCACCTGAGTTGGCAGTGCATTGGCATGTTAGACATACATATCTGTGTTGCTGCTCTTTTCAGTGATTTATCCTTTTGGTAAACTTTCATTCTGCTCTATACATGACAACCATTTTCCATGTAAATGCAAAGTTCCACCTCTGGATCATTTGTCAGATGGTGAGCAAATTATAAATGCGAACTATTTATGTCGCTCTCATACTGAATTACCTCTATGGTTCTTGATTGTCTTCGGTTCTTTCTTTGATAGCCTATATTGTTTGTTAGTAGTTAAAGGAGATTGACATCACTGAGCACGAATCTTTCTGTGGATGTTTCTTTTGTGTGGATTTGTTTCATTGTCATTCTTTCTTCATGAGTTTTTTTTCCTTTCCAAGTCTCTTTTTTGGGATTGGGAGTATTATACACATGTACAGACATGCACAAATTGTCAAATTCTTTTCTCTGAGTGGTGCAGCTGAATGTCTGAAAGATTGCAAACTTTATTTTGTAATGTCCAATATTTGTTAAACTTTATTGGAAGCATGTCTGTTCCTAGTTTCCTGAGATTTGGTTGTTCTTATAGTAATGGATGCTGTCTCTCTGTTGGGCGAGTATTTGAAGGATGATCCTTGGCTGAAACAATTGTGCCAGCACCTAAGGTAATAGTAAAATTTTCCATACATGAAAATATATACCTTTTCTTTGCCATGCATTACGTTTATCAAGTCTTGAAATCATCATTTTTGTTTATATCCACTTCCAGTAGTATGACAGAGATATGGTATTTCCAGGTTAAACATGGAGGAAACTGACAAGAAAGCCCGGATAATTGAACCTGTGCCATTTGTTTCAGAAGCTTCTCCAGTAAACTACTCATTCTACTTGGCAGGTTATTCTTCCTTTCTGCATTCCTTTGTTATAATTGAAAACGTACTTGCAGGTGCAAAACGGAAGGGAAAGGAATACCCCAGGCAACAAAAAGCAGCCTAAGAAAATGAAGGTTGAGACAGGATCAAAGAACATAAAAGACATGTTCCGTAGCGCATCAAAAAAAGGTACCTGAGGTGTATGTGCTTGCGTGTGAGAGAGAGAGAGAGATAGAGAGGCGAGCAACAGCAAAGGCGCACATAATCAACAAGCTATCAATAAATTTTTATTTTGCTAACCATTCTGTCTAACTCAATTTTGGACGATCGGCATACAAATACATCCTCATGCTTGTTGAAGAGCCGATTCAAGTAACGTGCGCAGAAAATGACCTCATCAAAAGCACTTTTTTCTTATAGAAACAAGTTTGTGGTTTGAATTCTTGGTGCTTGGCCTTCTAGTCAAAATGAAAGGTCATATTGATGACACTGCCAATTTGGTTTTCTAGTATTCGTCGATAAGATGGTTCATGTGTTTATGTTGATCTTGTATTCTAGCTTTTTGCCAGAGAACTACAAGCGCAAATGTGCAGAGGGTGTACTTGTTAATTTGCGGTCTCTGAATTGTCCTGTTTCTCAGGCGGAATCCACGCCAGAATGGTCAAAAGCGGCGATACGGCACGAAGCCAGAATAATATATGAGAAAAAAGTAAGCGTCATGTCGTGCCGCTTATTGAATTGAAAATTGCTTCGTTGGTTACTACTGGGACCAAAATCGATTCTCTTTCGAACGAGCTGAAGAGTGTGTACTTTTAAAACGAAAGCCGAAGTTCATTTAGCCCTCATAGTCTCATAGTTTTTAAGTTGATGCAGTTTGTGACGGTAGGATTTTAGGGTTTCTTTGTATATAAGCTTTTAAATATAGCTTCTACTTGCGGAGTTGATTTAGATGAGCTGGATCATGTGGCCGATATCATGTTGTATAATGTTTGAATTGTCAGAAGAGTGGCGTGCTGGAATGCCTTTATAGTATTTCAAAGATTGATATTCTTAAAAACTCTTTAGTGTTGAACTTTTGTAATTTAAAGAAGCTTGTTTTTTTTGTGTTAAAAAAAACAAATCAAATAAGCTGACGTGATATGAATCAATCTTCAGTTTCAGGTTATGCCCAACTTTCAATAAAAGAGCATGGACTCATTGATTTGAGAATTACCATCTTTAAGTTTTTATTGATTCTGTTATGCACAGACCTAAGCGGACTGGCGTCAGGTGTGCATGATTTTAAACTTAAAAGCTATTTTAACTGTACAAATTTGGTTCGCTTACACTCCAAAAGTCCTTTCTTTTGGAAACCGCAATCGTGAATATCTAATTTGAGATTGACAACGGGTAACTTTACTCGTCTATTTTGGACTTTGTAAGCATCGTCAAATGATGTGAACTTTTTGAATTTCATGTACAGTCATTTTAACTTATACAAGCTGCCAAAAATAGATCTTTAGGTTTAGACTATGAAAAGTAGCAGCAGTTTAAAAGAACTTCTAAATTCAGCTTTTCAGATTGTAGTGCACAAAATTGAAGCCACTAAAAGAAGAATTGCAAGAGTACGATTGGGTCCACGTAGTGCCTAACTTGACTCAAACATAAACTCGAATTTGGGTGAGCTGAATCGGAATGAATGCATCTTATCAGACTTGGCTGTCGTCTGAATTGCACCTCTGTGATGCCGTGAAAATATTCTGTACTAAATAGAAACTGGCTACGAGCCGGTTCTGATACTTTTATTTTCCTGAATTCAACCAGTTAGACTCTGATTCAATTTGGATAAAGACTTACCTCTCAACCATCGATCTGTCCAGCTTGGATTACACGCATTTACGCATGCACATAATTGCGTACACTCGCACACGTCTCTTTTCTTTTTTCTTGAAGAGCCATTCTAGAGATAAACAACTCTGCATTCAGATTTTCATTGCAAAGAAAAAGTGCTGCTGAATTTAGGGGACCGTACATATTCGATTGCAAAATCAGGTCATCTCTCTCTCTCCCTCTCTCTCTACTTACCCTGACAGCCTAACTTCATCCGACGGGAAGCCAATCGAGCAAGGCTCCCTTTATCTGTTCGCCAAAAATTACGCAACAATTTAGGCACAAAAAAGGAGCTATGCAACGAAGAGTTGAGGGTAAAATTTTTTCCTCCGCCGAAAGACTCCGCCAAACCATCTTAAGCATGTTATAAACATTTAGGATGTGAATTTGAAGTTTTGTTTTTCTTGGATACCAAATTCGATTGTATTCAGTGCCTAATGTATTTAGATTATCACGGCTTCAAAAGTTTACTTCTCTTTGAGCATGAAAGGCTGCCTCTTCTGACAGGAACGCCTGAAGCCCATTCCTGTTCATGAGAAGAGTCGATACGTTTTCCCCTTCTCGCCGGAGCTTTTCTCCGACCACTTCCTCTCCTCCACCTGCTACTCCTTCCATTCGTGATGGTTTCAGTAGGCTCCTCCCCATCCACCTCCTACTTCTTTCATTTCTGATAATTGGATCAAGGTCTGTTCAAAGCAGATGAGCAGGGGGGCGGTGGTGGCGGCGCCGAGGCGGGGATTCACCTGCTGCCATGCACTGCAAAGGCGGTCGTGATTGGGAATCTGACCTCTGTCCTCCCCAATCATGATCTGGATGCGCTGCCATGGTGGGCTTCAACGGAGATGGGCTCAGGGCTCAAGAAGGCATCCTTTCCTTCGGGCCTAGGCGAGGAAAAAGAGCTACCATAGACGACTTTTCCGTGCTTCTTATCCTTCCAGCTTGCTGAAAGCGATACCTAGATTCAACCCTCATGAAATCAACGGTTGGTGTGCTTTCTGTCAGGCTCATACACCCGTAGGCCGTAGCGCTAAGTTGCGAGAATCATGAGGTTGGAACCAGTCTTATCAGAATCAGTCTGGAATCACGCTAGTTAAACCGAGTTGATTTGATTTGATGGTTCATTTAAGAGCGCCACACATCAGTTTTATCTATTTTTGTAATATTTGAATAACTTTATAATTATTTCTACTTATTTAATTCATTCTCAAATAAATTTTAAATACTTTTTGCCGATTTCCCATTGTTTCCAGTGAGAGAGTTATGCTGACTCGGTTCACAAACCAATTTTTAGAGCACTGACCGCCGACAACGACTGTTTGCTCAAATCAAGCAAAACTCTTGGTGATTTCACAGGATCTAGACTCCTGTAGGTTCTGGATCCACAGAAAGATCAGGTCAATAGGTGTTAGAATATGTTACTGTCAGTGATTCAAATCACTATGAAATGTCATGTTATTGTTCTTCCAAATCTGCGTCCATGATAAAAGAGTTCTTCCTTTTCACAGTTGGACATGCAACGCACCCGGATTCGAAGATGGTGCTGCCATGAGTGCCACCAGTCATGTAAACCATGGAAGGACAATAAGGAGCAGAAACATTAACTTCCCTGCTGCTTGGGGCTCAAGGGACAAAGTCCTCTCTCTTGAAGGACGAGGAGTAGTGCCATTGAATACTTCGATGAAGTTCCCAATAAATTAAACACGACTTTTGCAGGAAGAGTTCTGTTGAGGACTTAATTGTACCAAATGATAAAATATGAAAATATTATCAAATACCCTCAAGTTTTAATGAAATAATAAAAATAAGCTTCAGTTTGATTCCATTTGTTAACCGTAGGAAAGCAATCCAAACGAACAAAAAGTTCGATAAACTATCATTATCACGATAGTTACCTCCTTAAAAACGGCCAAAGATCAGAAGAATCGCCGAACCCAAACAGAACAGTCTGATCTGTTATTCTTCTTCATCTACTGACCAAAATGGTAGTCTTCAAAGTTCTATTTAACATTCAGGAAACTTATTTTTGGAGGTGAAGAATTTCAGAACTTAGGCTACTTGGTGAACATTTGTTGAAATTGCAGGTTAGAGGTTGTTTAGAGGCCCAGGAAGGGTGTTGTCTAATAAGAACAAATATCACAGGAAAGTTTAGGTGATCAGACTTTATATTTTGATGCAAGAATCTTTCGAGTCTCCGCCTGATGAGGACAAATTCTCATTTTTATACGTCTAAACTACTTTATTATGGAGACCATAACAATCTAGTGCCAACGTTTTATATTTAGAGTCGTGGAAATGAATTAAGGAAACATGTGAAACGTAGATGTGAATCAAATTTCAGTTCATTCACTACCTTCGCAAGCCAGAGCAATCGATGAGACAGCCCTATGCTAACAATGCAGACACGAAGGTTTTTATACTAAGTCGCGATGGCAGGTAGTTAATAAGTCATTGTCGGTTTATCTTAATATATGCGCAGTTTTCCTGTATTCTTAGTATGAAAAAAACAATTGGCTGATATATTGCCAATAGAAACATGTCATGTTCAATTTGGTATGCTATATATTTATTTCCCATAAAATATTCTTTTTAAGTAAGATACGAGAGCTTTCTAATCGAACACAAAGAGTACTTAGGGAACTTCCAAAAGTTCAGTCAGTATATAAACAAAAGAAATTGTGCATCATTAAAGAGCTAGTCACAGAAAAAAGGAGCCACTGTTTCACAATCTCCACAGGAAGGAGAGAGAGCGAGAGAGAGAGAGAGAGAGAGAGAGAGAGAGAGAGAGTAAATAAAGAAAGAAGCGGAGAAGGGAAGCCCCCACCAAAAGTACGATCTTTTACTTCACGTCGCCCTTTCCAATTCGTTGCTTTCTTCTTGGTCTGTATTTTATTTTCTTCTTGTTGGAGTACAAAACGCCTTCCATGCATGGAGGGCAACAATGGGAGTAGCGGCCTTAACTCCTACTTCCAGGCAAGAGGAGACGGTCCTCCGGCCACCGGTGGCATCTTTGGTTCCCCTGCCTCCAACAGTAACAACCCCAATGTCTCTTCTTCTTCTTCTTTTACTGAGGATCCCTCGTTCGTCTTCCCGCCACACTCCGTTGGCGGGAGGACCACCGCCGCAGCCACCACTACCACCACTATCACCACTGTTCCGGGGGTTGCGCGGCGGAAACGTGGTCGGCCAAGAAAATATGGCGTTGGTGCTGATGGGTCCGTGAAGCCAACCGCTGGCGTTAGCCTTCCTCCATCTGGCGTTGATTCCAAGAAAAAGCCGGGCTCTCAGAAGGCGGCTCAAATGGCAGCTCTTGGTAAGTTTTGTTCTCTCCCTTTGGAGGCAGCCCGTTTGCTTGCTTTTGGTAGTCGATGCAAATCGGACAGCAGATCCACAAGGAATTCCCAACAACCATTCTGTCTCGCACCAAGAAGTCCATAATAGTCTTTTTTGGAGTTTCTATTAACCTATTGCTCGATTCTGAGAATCTTGTCATGTGGGTAGTGAATAATTTACGGGTTTTGTTGATTTTTTACTGTCAATGCGGGATTGGCAAAATTTGCTTCCACAATCTCTGCTTGTTTGCAAGTGTTTTGAGTTTTTCTTGTACGACATGCATGCTTTCTGGTGTGGTGCTGCGATAAGCATGGCTTGGCGATTTGTCGGGAGAGGCGGCTTAATTATATCCTTTATAGTTCTTAGGCAGGGTGGACTGATGAACAGACCAGGTGCCTGCTGGAACAGCTGCGCGAAGAGTCGGGTTCTTAATCGATATTAATATGTTACATAGAATCCCATATGTTGGTGCCCTTCACCGAAACAGTACAGTTTGATGTTCTCGCATCTGCATTAACTGATAATGACACAAGGTGTTAACCTTCTCAGGGATACGAGGACGAAGAAAACGGATTGTATGGGCATAAGTGCCCTAAGTAAATATGGTGGCTAGGGAACACGAAGTACACGTATTAGAGGACAGTTCACGATATATACAAACGCCATAAGATAACTAAAGCAACCTTTTATTTTCACTGTAGACATCGGTACCAATTACTTTCTTGCTTTTTGCATTTATTATTTTTTTTATTAATTCTCACCCCCTTGATCGATTTGTTCACTAAGAATCAGCCAATAGTTGGAGTTGAGTTGCAGGAATTAAGGCAGTTTTCGTAATACCAAAATATGCAAGGAAAGTAGAATATATGATAAGAAGTTTGGGGATAGAATCATTGACAGATGAAATCAGCTAATAAGATCTGACATATTAGGTATCGTATAATAACTTAAACCATCAGTGGCGTGAAATGGTATTATACCACAGTTTGTAGGAGTTAGGATACTGCATAGACATGAAAAGACTTGCACAAGGTTAGTTGTTTGGGATAAATCTTACAGTGAAACACAGCCAAAAAGCTGAGTGACTGAGGGTTCTGTAAGGTGACTATCTGCTATCTGCCTATTTTGGGATAATATGTAGTTTTTGTTCTATTGTCAAGTATAAATGTATGCATGCTTCATTGCTTTACCACTTTTTATAATTTCCAGCTGCCGTGGATGTCTGATAAATTTTTTTGCTGTAGTTCTGGTGGTAACATTCACCCCTTTTTATATTGTCGCTTTTAGAAGTATCAGTTGACAAGAGAGTCTGCATTTGTCAACAATTGCTGAAAGTTGGAATGATATGCCCTTGCTTTTGTTTGTATTTCAGGCAATGCTGGGCAAGGATTTACACCTCATGTCCTCTGGGTTGCTGTTGGAGAAGTGAGTGTTCCCTTTAATATCTTATTTTTCTATTTTAGGATGAGTTTCTTGAATTTCTTGTCACAAATCTTCTCTCTTTTGGAAAATGTGAGTGTACTGAACATTTTTGTCCTATAAAATTTTACACTGTTTCAAATGCTTACTTTTTTAGTGGACTTGTATTCTCTGACTAAATCTGATATCCTGCTAACCTAAAATATTCTACTTTTATGTACTTTGAAGTACATTGTATTTCACAGTTTACTGTCTCTTGTTTATTTGAGGAAACATAGATGTTTAAAAGTAAGCATGTTTGTTGATTCCAGTCTAGTAGTTATGTCTTAGCTTCACGTCACTATTATTTATGCAGCCTCCTTGGCGTAAATTGTGTTCATTGAGGTGCTTTTCAATGCATTCTTGGTGCCGACTGCAGCTATTTAAATTGCGTTCTTTCTCTAATTATTAACCATGGTTTCTGGAACTTTTCTAAAGATGTGGAGTTCATGCGCACCTTTCCTTTTGTTGAATGCGTCATTTGGTGTTTTTTATAACAGCATCATGTTTATGGCTCCTGGGTTTGTTTAATCCATATTCACAAATCTTGTTCTTGCCGAGGTTTTTCTCAGGAGTTTCCTTGAGATGTTTTTTCTCTGAAAAATATCAAGAAAATCTCAGAAAATTTAATGGTTGAAGAAGCAAGGGACAAAAAACAGTGATGAGATGATAGCCTTCCAAGCATTTTCTTGCAAAAATTGTAAAACCCAAGTGAATTTTTTTTTGAAACATAAAAGAAATAGAAAAAACTCACATGCTTAAAAATATAAATGGTCTTTTTTGAAAGTCATGGGAAAATATTAGGGATATTTTGGGTTAATAGCATGATTTTTTTGTTTATCCTGATAGTTTACTGATATTGACTGGTCGAGAAGTTGTATAATATGAAGACATTTGCAAAACATTGGACATACCTGTGACTACAGCTTAATCTTGAGGTCACTTTTTTTTTATGGTTCAAGTAAGTAGCAGATTTTTCTTTTCCTGAAATCAACAAGACCTTCGTCATTTGGTTTTGAAGTATTATCACATGCTGTTGCTCCTTTGTGGAAGCAAGGTTTATTTTCTACCTATAGTCTTCATTGCTTCCTTCTGTGAGAGAGAGAGAGAGAGAGAGAGAGACCTGCGTATGTGATGTGTGTGTGCAGTCACGTGCGTGTGTATGTTTCTAACTTTCTATCTGTGTCTGTCTATTGACTCTATTTGTGCATGTATGCATGGGTCGTGACTGGATATTGAAAAAAAAAAAAAAGTGTCCTGATGCTACCTTTGGAATTTGCTCCCCATGAACAGGATGTTTCTAAGAAGATAATGTCATTCATGCAACAGCAAAAGGATGCTATTTGTATAGTCTCAGCAAATGGATCGATATCTAATGCAAGTCTTCGCCAACCAGCAATGACAGGAGGGACTATAACATATGAGGTGGAAATCCCTTCATAAACTTTGCTTACATGATGTATTGCCTAACTTCATTTACTATCATGACATGAACTTGACTTTATGATATATTTATCGTATGCCTACTGCTTTTTGTTTGTTTGCCATCCATCTGTTAGAAACTAAAGTTGAAGCTCATTTCTTCCAAGTAATTTGTTGTTAATTTTGTAGTTTGGAGGGAAAAAGATCAAAATTCCACTCCTGCTGCATAGCATAGCTTAAGTTCACAGTTGATGAAATGAATGGCTTGTAGCTAAACAAGTTATGCAGAGAATGAGTGAAAAACCAATAGAAGGCCTAGAGAATAGGTGCACTCATGATGAGATATGCATTCGTTTCTTTAATATGCATAGTCTCATATCTAAGCCAAAAAATAAAGCCAACACGATGAAATCACTCGAACTGAAGCATGAATAGAAGGTCTACAGGAAGGGCACTGCAGTTGAAGTTGCTAATGAATCAAGAATGAATGAACACGATAAGTGCATTGAGGTGGATGAGATATGCATTGCTTTGTAGCTGATTTGAATGTTTATGCTTGTAAAACTTTATAATATGATATATTTGATAAATAAATGCAGATAACGAAGGCATATCAAGGGTGAGGTGGACGAGATATGCTTTACATTTTTGCTGATTTGAATCTTTATGATTATAAAACTTTATAATATGATGTATTTGATAAATAAATGCAGATAATGAAGGCATATCAAGGGTTAAAACCTCTGGAAAAATGGAAATAACTGAGTAACAAAAATAGGTGCTTCTCTTTCATGTTCCCTGCTTCCAGGTAGGACATCTCCCCATAGATTTGAAATTCATTTAGTGGTTACATATGATTGAAACAGCACTTGGAGTATGGATAACCTTCTCTGCCTCGAGCAACATCACAAGGCGTGATGAGCAGACATCTAATAGATGTGGGGCACAATAAATTGTACAAAATGGTTTGTGTATCCTGATGGTCCCAAAATGACTTGGACTCTGGATGGCCAGTTTAAGACCGTAGTCTTTCACCATTCTTTTCTTCTGATTGACTGGGCAAGTTGTTTTGGCATTCTAGCAACAGTTTAGCTTTTAACCAATTAGTTAAAAGTTTAAAGTTTAAAGTTAAAACTATCTTAAGTCTTGGAAAAATCAATCATTTATTTGGATAAGCCCGAACATGCAAAATGGCATCTATATGGTTTTTTTACTTTGTTCACCATATGAATACATATTGTCTGGTGGGTCTACAACCTACACAGGAGTCAATATTACACTGGGTTGGGCTGGCGTTCCAAGGGTACCAGAGTTTGCAGCGCAAGTACCAGGCCCGAGATGGACTTGATATTCAGCAGCTTGTAATATTCTGATCTCTTATCCACCCCCTAAGCCTGCACACCCTGGTGAGAAGAGTGATTTGTGCAACAGAGGGAATTTAAGGCCACTATGAACTTAATAGACTTCTTCCAAGACTCGAGAGGTTTACAAAATCCAAATCAGGGTTGGCATTCTAACGTACACGGTCATTTGAAACTCGGCATCTATCTCTCCCTTTGGACTGCCTCAGTAATGCATTCTATTAATTCTATTACTTCTTAAAACTAAGAACAATTTACTCTCTCTCTCTCTCTCTCTTTTTCTGCCTTTATGCATGCTTTGGAATACGTTACTAATGCATTCTGTTACTCATCAACTCTATGAAAAAATTGTTTCTTATTAATGCATTTTAAGACTTGTCAGAATAGGGAAACAACCTGCTCTCCCTCCTCTTCTCTGCATCTGATGGGCTACCTTACTAATTCAGTTTACTACTTGTCAAAACTAATGTCAGTTTGTTCCCTATTTACTGTTGGGAATACCTTTAATGCACTCTTTACTTGACAAAACTAAGAAAATTTTTCCTTAAATTTTTTAGCTTTTGCAAAATATTTTGATTTTCCTATCTGTGCAAGTCGAAATATGAAAAAGCATCTGTGGGAAGTAACTTAGTAATGCATTCTGTTATTTGTCAAAACTAAGAACAGTTTATCCTTATTTAAATTCTTAGCTCTTGTGAAGTATTCATTTCAATTTTTTTTCCTGTGCAAGTTAAAAGATGTAAAGTGACAAATCAAGTTATTGTGAGATTTCTTGCCACGTTAAGGAATGCCCTACTTTGCCCGAATCTGAATAAATCAATAGGTAAAGACTCAAATGAATATGTCCTTTTGAATTATAGTTTCTGCTCACTTTCCAAATTTTTAGCGTATAACTCAAATTGGTGTAAATAAAACAAAGATAACAGAAAATGCCGCTTTCATGTGTATAGTATCAACCTAAAATATTGCATCCTTCCTCCTTATTTGCATTAGACATGGGATTTGATCTTACAGTCTTCCACCATTAAATGATCCTGGCCTGGGTACCATCCTGAACCATCCAAGCCGAACTAAGCCAGGCTGCTGTTGGAGGTGCTACATTATTTGATTGATTTACTGCCTAGTTTAAGATCTTTACAGGTTTTTTTAAATTGCTTAGAAATTTTCTGTATTTTCATTTTGAATATTTCTCTTAGAGTGTTCTGAAATTTCCTTGACAATAAATGTGAAGCTTAAGTATGAGGTGCTTGATTCTTCTTTCAAGTTTTAACATGCTTACATGTTCATATTTAGGGCCGATTTGAGATCCTGTCATTATCAGGGTCTTTTTTACATGCTGAAATTGGAGGAGCATCATCAAGAACTGGTGGACTTAGTGTTTGTTTATCTGGAGCAGATGGTCGCATTGTTGGGGGTGGTGTTGGTGGTCCATTGATTGCTGCCAGCCCAGTCCAGGTAGTACGACCAAGAGGGAACTCTGATTTTATGCCACATAACATCTTTTGGTTGGTCCTAACTTGCTGATATTTACAGATCATTATTTGTTCCTTTGTAATTGATGGGGAGAAGGATATTGGCCAAGCTGAAAAAACTGATAGTTCAGTTGTTAAGTCGCCTCCATGCTTTCCAGGGTCATCAATGGCTCCCGTGAGCTTGAGACCAATGTCTGACTTAAAAATTCTCGGTAGGGGGAATGGCCAAGATATGATTGAATGTGGATCTATGTTCCAATCACCACACGTGGTTAGTCCTCGGTTGACTTGGTGGAGTGGGCATATGAATCTGGATGGTAAATTTCCAAGTAAGTATTTATTGCTTTTCGTTGCTTCTGTTCTTTTTTTTTCTTTCCCTGTTTCCGGAAGCAAGTTAATAGTAGCATATTTTATACTCTATAGTGGTTCATGTAGGTCTACAGTATCTCTGTTATACTATACTGAGGCGGCTTAATATTCCTGATGGTTTTTGAGCTATCTTGCATCCATTTTTAATGGCCTGCAAATTGCTTTTTTTTTTATACATTAGGTTTCCATGATAGTTACAGTCTTCATTTGTTCTTTTCTCCTCTATAGGTTTTGCCGGAAGGGCTGGTCAGGAACAGTCTCCTAATGCTGGACCTAACCATTTGCCAGACTAGACAGGAACTGCAAAATTTGCAAACCAACTTGAGGCATACATTTCCGTGAGATTCAAGATGACATTAATGGCTTAATTACTCTGTACAGATTTTTGACATACGGAGCTATGTTTCATTTTTTTTGCTCCATGATCAGCGATTTCATTTGTTCAAAGATTCCATTACATCCCACCAGAACTAAGTTTATCTTCCACCATGTTGGATGCTTGACACAGTTTTATTTAGATGCAACTTAAGTTCTCCCTTTGGTGCAGTTTCACTTCCATGTGTCTTACCCTGGGTCTTTCACGTGTACATGACAATATGCTGGATACAGTTGGTCACTGAATCTATGTTTAAATCTTAAGTTTATCTCTTGGCGAATGTTGAAGCTTGATTATGATCTAATGGGGGAGGATAACTTTTGGCAAGTTGCTTGAAGAGTGTATTTCAATGACAAGCATTTGTTTGTGCCGTCGGTTGGTGTTGAAGTTTATCCGACAGGGTACTTTAGCAAAAGGTCGTAAATCCAGCAATGTTATCCTCTAAAACTATGTTGATCGGCCCTCCGCCAATAGTTGATATTCCTGGTTGTCAGACTCATCCTTTTTGGGACCTGGAGGATCTTTTGCAACTTCAAACTGAAAAATGGTAGATTATGATTCTTCTTTTCTTGTTTGTCGATTTTCATGGGCTTCCTTGTAAGTGTAATAAAGGAAGGTGCCCATGCACGATTGCTGCACGGTGAGACGGAGATTTACTTTGGGGAAGTTTTGGTCTTTCTATTCCATGAAAAGACCTTGTGTTATTTTTCTTTATAATCGGAAAGATTTTTCTGAGGGAAAATAATCAATATAGATTTGTTAGTTAAAATCTTATAGTCAGGTAATATCTTATCTTTATCTTTTAATTCATTTAAATCTATTACATATGAGTTTCCTAATGTCAATTATTTAAGTTGTATAAATCACAAAACGATATTCGATTTGGGTCCTGAAAAATTAATAATTTTTTGTTTTTCTTGAATATTTTGAAAGATTTATTGCACTATGAAAAAATGGTAGGACGTTGTTACCAATACTATTGGCTGCCTTCTAGATGTCAATAGTATAACAATGCAACAGGGAATTGAAAAGGAAACCTGCAGAGATGAAGACCCTTTCCATTTAAAATGAAGGATCTGTTCTGCTATTATATTTTCAGTACCCAAATCGAATATCGTTTCAGCTAATAAGATATTCATTTGTGAACTTTTTACTCCTCATGCCACAGAAAGCGCCACTAACAGTCCTTCCGGATTCGTTGGGATTGTGAATGATCTGTTCTGCTATTATATTTTCAGTACCCAAATCGAATATCGTTTCAGTTGATAAGATATCGATTTGTGAACTTTTTTCTCCTCATGCCACAGAGAGCCACCATCAGTCCTTCCGGATTCGTTGGGATTGTGAAGGATCTGTTCTGCTATTATATTTTCAGTACCAGAAACATGAAAGGATCCTTCTCAGCATTTATTTTTATGGCTTGAAATTTGGAAAATTTTACTGTGAAATTTTTATCCTTTGCTTTTGGGCAATGTCAAGTTGGCTCGGTTTTGATAGACCCGTAATGGATTGTGCTTTGGATGTCAATGGTTCAGATTGAATTCGAAGTTGCTCAGCCAGACTTTGAAAAGAAAACTCGAGCATGAAGTATGCAATCCGTTTAGATGCCTGGCCTCGGTCCATTGAGGAGGAAGATTAATTAGAAGGATGAACGTTGAGTCTGAAATTTTGCATTAACTTAAGGAATTTCAAGAGAGAGAGAGAGAGAGAGAGAGAGAGAGAGAGATCACGTACCACATTTGGCAGATAAAAAAAAAGATGTAGCTGATATCGACATATTTTGTCGTGTGTATGCATATGAACATTATTAAATTCATTACCGTGGTTATTAATTTAACTTTTGTGGTCCAACCTTATGTATGTATGTGAAATCTGGTTGGATTTTATGTTGTTTCTTGCTATGATATGAACCAATGGAGTAGGTGTATTTGGCATGGTTGAAATCCTACCAGTTAGTTGTTTATTTGTAGTTTGTAGACAAACAAAGTTTTTCTAACTGGCCTACAACACTTTCGAGTTACAACAAGGGAAAACTTCGATACCCGACTGATTCTGGGGATTTAATCAAAAGCTAATATTTGCTAAATCAGTTTTCACACTGGCAAGATTAGATTTATCAAGAAAATAAAAGAACAAGTTTATTACGCGCGCAATTGATTGCAGAAAATATATTCGAGATATGGAATAGTGTGGTACTTCAAGTTTTATGTGCCTTTTCATTTCTTTTACTTAAGAGATTGTACAGTTGAGGGGGCATTTGATGGGAAGAATTTTCCTACAATTTCTGTCCCTGGGAAGTTTACTCGATTTAAAATGGCTGGGATGAAGAAATTTTCCAGCAAAAGATTTTTGTCATCGTTTGATGAGTGAGGAAAATTACTGTGGATTATGTTTCCAGGCGCTTGATGAAAGAGAACAAAAACATTGAAAATGAAAGTGTTGCCATTGATCAGTGAGAAAGAAGTTATAAACAACTAATTAATATTCTGTTCTTTGCTTACGTTGCCAACCTAAGCAAAATTGACTGCAGCGTCCATCAGGGACGCCATTTTGCACCTCATTAAAGCCGCACGATCCTAACTAGACGTAGTCCCCGGAGAAAGAGTTGCTGACCTTCTTCATCTTCCTTCCTCTGAAGAGTTTAGCAGATTTCCTACTATTGTTGGTTGATAAGACCTTTTTAATCACATTCGGGACGAAAAAAGAAAAACCAGAGTCCACATGTAAATTAATGACTTGATCTGATAAAAAACTGGTTGTATGCATGAAGCACAATAATCAAGATTTCAAGCGGCGACCAAACTGTAAAGCAATATCAACATTGTTGGAGAGGAACCACCATGATTCTCGGACAGTGTATATCAGTAACGATCCCTTGTTTGTAGTGAGTTAGTGGTATAAATTTAGCCAACAGGGCGCCTCAGCAAAAGATCTAATCCTTCAATCTTGTCCTCGAAATGTATGATGATCAGTGCTGGCGAATGGCAGATGTTCCCGGGTCCCAGGCTTCTTTCGTTTGGGACCAGGAGGATTTTTGCAATCTCAAACAGAAGAAGCAAAGATTATGATCTTTCTTTGTGGATTTTCACGAGCTTCCTCATAAATTTTGATCTGGGGACAGTGAGACGGTTCATTCTTTGAGAAGTTTTCGTGTCTCTGTTCCATGGAAAAGCCTGGGGCTATCTTCAGAAACAAAAAGCCTGGGGCTGCCTTCGAGGTGGCAATCGCTTAACAATATTTTTAAAATATCATCGCGATTGGTGCGGATGCTCGTCTAAAGGGAAACGAAAAGGGCCTCTGCAGAGATCAAGATCTCTTCCGTTGAAAACGAAGGTGGCCAATCTTCGGGCCATCTTTTTCTCTCTTTTCTCGTCAGCCCCACAGAGGCACTAACAGTCCTCTCGGATTTGTTGGGATTGTGAAGGACTCGGTTCTGCTATTATATTTTCAGTACAGATATACTCAAAGGATCATTCTCAGCATCTATCAATCATGCTTGTGAAAATTTTCACTGTTTCTTTTTTTTTGGGCATCGACAAGATGGCCGTGTTCAGATAAAAGTTTGTGCTATGGATGCAACTGTTCACATTGAATACGAAGCTTTGCTTAGTCAGGTTTTGAAAAGAAAATTTCGAACACAATCCATAATCGGCTTCCAATTCTGTATAGAGATTAATCCTTACCTGTTTCATGATAGTCGAATTCTTAATAGCTGAAATATCGAACCCCTTCACATGCCTGGCACCGGAGGATGATTCATTAGAATCATGAACTTTAAGGTCCGAAATTCTGCGTTAACTTCAAGGAATTCGAGCTCGATCAAGCAATGAGACAATTACTTCATCGTTAACTCTCGATACATGGCCAGAACAGTTTATCCATTTCTTTCTTTTGAGAATACGAGCTGCCATTTTCAGGCAGTTGACGAGAGCATAAGTGCTTTGGTGATCGCTTTCGGTTCAATGGGAGAGTGCCGAAGAGTTCGAACTTTTTCTTTTAGTGTTTACTGTTTGTGGCTCCTGCTCAACGCAGGCTTTCGCCGTCGGTGATATGTCTGCGACCACTGTAGAGAGAGAGAGAGCACGTAGCACATTTGACAGATGAAAGAAAAAATTGCAACTGATATCGACATATTTGTCGTGTATACATAAGAAAATTATTAATTTCATTATCGTGGTCCAATTGCAAAGATTGGCATGATTTGTTATCAAATTATATATATATATATATATATAAAATTGCGTCGATTATTGAATAGAAAGAAAAAATAAAAATACATATAGATTATTCTCAGCATAAACAACATAAAAGAACTTGCTTGTCGTGAACATTTCCTTACATTTATCTCTCACAGTTAGTAAGAAAAACTTGATTGACAAAATTGAAACAATTATGTAACACCTGTTAAACTAAAAACTTATGTACAACAACATTTCACGCATTAACAGTCAGACAAACAAGTGACAACATGGGTCTTTCCTTTTCCGTCAAGGCCTACAACCCCACTAATAATTAACCTACTTTGTATGTCAATTCACCAATGCGAACAATTTTAGTGGTTGCCGTGAGCCGTCACTGGTACACACACACACACACACATTATCGGGACTTACCCCTACAGTTGCTTGCATGTGCAATATGTTTGGACTTTATGTTCTTTCTAACTTTATTATGAACCAGGGGGGTACGTGTATTTTGCACATAAATTTCTTCTAGGCTTCAACATTTAAGTTATTAATTTCTGAATTATCGAGAAAAAGACTTGAACACCTTTTTGATTTTGGTGGTATGATTAAAAACCAATCTTTGCTGAAACAACCTTCTAAATGACATTGGCAAGGCTCTGGCTGGATTTATTAAGAAATAAAATACCCTTGGTTAGTCAATTTTGATGAGCATAATGACTAAAATACCCTTGGTTAGTGAAAAGAAGATCCAAGGAAAAAAAAAACGTAAGGGAATCTAATGGCACAAATAATAAATGACTCACAATGCATCAAGGGGCTAAAAAAAAAAAACATGATCTCATTTCTTAAAAATACAACCCAAAATATAAATCTTAACAAAACAATTATGTTGAACCTACTTGTATCATCAGATCGTATTTATATTAAAGCACTCTCAAGAGCACGTTAAAAACTTCTGCAATAATACCATTTAAAAATTTTTATAGATCCTACATGAAGTAGTAGGCATTTCGAAGATGTTGTAATTTATTGCACCAATAATAAGGGGTCCCGCGTTTGGCAATTTGTGGAGGGTGACGCAAAAGATTTGGGTTTTCTCTCTTTTTCAGGTGCAGTGGGCGCTGTCCTAGCTAGTGGGAGGGAAGGAAGCTGGGGAATCCTCCATTAATGGCAGGTAGCTCGGAAGAAAGGAAAAGATAGAGTCATGCACAGTGCTATGGATTGCTCAACTTGACTTGTGCTGTCAACAAAAGTGTGGGCCAACTGAGAGCAGCAACCGATGAATATGTAATTCACATGAGCTTCGAGAATTGCATAACCGACAGTGGCAGATCTTTTTCATTTCTTGCATGTACTTCTTTTTCGGATATTAATATTGTTTATTAAAAGTTAGACGAAAAAAAAACTGATGTAAGGTAATTTTCAGATGTCACAAGACTATTAAGGTAAGTGACTAATGGATTTTCCTTGAATTAGAATTATAAAACAAAAATGCATGTGTCAATTGACTTCGTAAAAAAAAAATGTTAATCTCTCAATCAATTGGACAAATCTGTTGTTTCCAAATTTGAGCAGAGAATCATGAGAGGAACTTGATTTTTCTTTTATTCATCAGTTTATATAAAATATCCACACTCACTCGTGTGGCCCCATGTTATGGATTTGCATACGTATAAATGAAGTGACAACCTTCAACAATGAATCATTATTTTATTGAAAAACTTTGAGAGTTATAATGTAGTTGATCAAATTGGTAGGCCGATGAAAGTCAGGTTGTCTATCAATATTTTTCTTTGGTACTATAAACAGGTACTATAAACAGTCGATGCACTGATGAAAGTCGGGTTGTCAGTTCGATTCTTATGAATGTTATTCTTTGGTACTACTACAAACAGTCGATGCACTGTACTCTAATTGATAGGTATCCCACTTTCCATCCTGACCCCAAAACAATTGAATTCAAAAGACAAGAAAGAAAGATATTCGATTTTTTTTTTTTAGAGTACCTCCATTACTTTCTTGAAAAAAAACTGACATATATGTTTGGTCCAGCAAAATTTGTATTATCATAAGCCATTATTTAAAACTACAAGTGGTAGATAATCGGGTTCGTGGCTTTGGATCTCAAAACCAGAACCGGGATCCAGACGGGACTCCTTACCTACCTTAAAGGTAAAAAAGCCAAAAGTGTGGGAAGAGAAGTACAGAGATGCGTTGGTAAAGAGAGAACAAGTGTCACCATGCGCTGTCACTAAAGAGGTGGAGACGGCAGCCAGCCACCTGAACCGCTCAAATCCTATCTCCTCCTCCTACCACATGTCCCTTTGTGCCCCACCAAACCCCCCACTTTTTCCCAGATATTTTATTTTATCTGCAATTGGACGCTATATGACAAGTTACATACATCCATCTAAATGACTGAGGCATCCACATCATGTCCCAAAATATCACTAGGTCCCATTCTGATCACTCATTTGGTGGGATCCCATGTCTTCCCTTCACTAGTAGCTTCAATTGATTCAAAGGCAATCGCATCGGGACCTTGATGTTTGATGTTTTTGCAGTATTTGGTAAAAAGAATATTATATTTTTGTAGTATTTATTCTGTATTTTTATTATAAAAGCATGATGAGATTCATGGTTATTGCTTTTAGATTCAAAAATCAAACATTTGAAGAACATTAAGCACATGTTTTGCTTTTTTACTAACGCCGTCTGTATTGTTGTAGAATGCCTTTTATATATTTGTTCTCATTGCCCAATCTTAGGCATTGGGCGGTCGTCCAATTAAGTTTCTCAACTTAAGAGAAGCAAAATCAAGTAGAATTTTTAGGCGCTTAGCTTACTCAAATCTCACTAGCTTGCACTCCTAAGTCATCATTATTATCATTACTATAGAGTTTTGGAGACTAGATTCAAAATATTAGCTGCCAACTTTGCCTAAGACAAAAAAGAACTTCCAAATGATCAATTAAGCCATTAATTTTAACTGGCTTGTTTATTTAGTTTGATTTCCTATATGGATCGCAACTCCCAACCACTCATCGCTTACAACTTCAGTCACCATTTGCTATCTTTTTCATATCATTTCTTATTTATCGCTTTCAAGTCATCGATGGTTCCACATATGTGGTCACAATCAATAGCTTTTTAATAAAAATCAATGTGTGTGCGTATCACGAGCAAAAGTAGACCACAAGACTATTAATTAAGTTCTTAAACAATATATAAGCTACCAAGTACATAATTAAATCAATCTTTTTATCTTAAGATTAACTCGATGAACAAACTTCTTCCTCGTTTGATTCTTTACACTAAACAAATCATTTCTTGCTTCGCTCTGTCAATTTCCGCAAGCTTCATCGATCGATTTATGCTAATGCTGTACTTTAAGAAACACGTATGGTTCAATCTTCAATTGCTTTTTACTAATAGCTCTGACGGAATTAATGGAGGAGCCTGTGACTGAAGCTACATTTCGATTCAGGAAGATATGAACCAAAGGGCTTTCTAGTCATTGAAGGCATGAATGGCGGATAGCTTAAAATATCCTATATCTAGATTTTTCCTGAGAGCTTGCAGCTCCGGCGCTCTCTATTTAAGCCCTCCCCACCCTTTCGGTTTCATTCCAAGGCACGAGCACTCTTCTCCTCTGCGGTTCCTTCAGTGCCAGAGCCCAGTAAATCAAGCACGATGGCAGCCATGGCCACCTTCACATCTTCCCTCTCCTCCAAGCTCCCCACCATCCAAGACCACTCTTCTTCCTTCCACGGGATTCCCTTCCCCTCTTCTTCTTCTTCCTCAGTTCGCCTCCTCCCAGTGAAGGCCACGCCCTCCCACCTCTCCATCTCTGCCTCCGGCGCCTCCCCTAAGTACGACATCAACTCCTTCACCTTCGACCCCATCAAGGAATCCATCGTTTCCAGGGAGATGACCCGCCGGTACATGATGGACATGATCACCTACGCCGACACCGACGTCGTCGTCGTCGGTGCCGGGTCGGCGGGCCTGTCATGCGCCTACGAGCTCTCCAAGAACCCCAACGTGCGGGTGGCCATCGTGGAGCAGTCGGTGAGCCCTGGCGGCGGTGCCTGGCTCGGAGGCCAGCTCTTCTCCGCCATGGTCGTCCGCAAGCCTGCCCACCTCTTCCTGGACGAGCTCGGCGTGCCGTACGACGAGCAGGACAACTACGTGGTGATCAAGCACGCGGCGCTGTTCACGTCGACCATCATGAGCAAGCTGCTGGCGCGGCCGAACGTGAAGCTCTTCAACGCCGTTGCGGCGGAGGACCTGATCGTGAAGGGAGGGCGGGTCGCCGGCGTGGTGACCAACTGGGCGCTGGTGTCCATGAACCACGACACACAGTCGTGCATGGACCCCAACGTCATGGAGGCGAAGGTGGTGGTGAGCTCCTGCGGCCACGACGGGCCCTTCGGCGCCACCGGCGTCAAGAGGCTCAAGGACATCAAGATGATCGACGAGGTGCCGGGGATGAAGGCCCTCGACATGAACGCTGCCGAGGATGCCATCGTCAGGCTTACCAGGGAGGTTGTCCCCGGTATGATTGTTACCGGCATGGAGGTTGCCGAGATCGATGGTGCTCCTAGAATGGTGAGAAACTCTCTCTCTCTCTCTCTCGCTCCCCTTTCACTTTTCATCCTTGCCATCATGCATCTCCGTCTTTACGTCGATTTCCATGGTGGTGTCTGTGACGGCAGACATAATTCTTGTGAGTGGTATCATTTTTTCCTGTCTTTTAGGCTTTCCACAAGCTTTTTTCAGCTACCTTTTTTTATTTCTCCTGCACAATTTTAAGAGCTTTTATTGGAACACAATTTAAATGCAGAGAGAGAGACGGTAAAATGGAAATATATAACGGACAAGAAGTCCCTACCTACAAGAACAGAGAGAGAGAAAGTGAGAACGAACATTTTGTGCTTTAATTTTTCTTTGTTTCACCATCTTCTCCTCTAAAGCGTTCTCCCTTGAACAGAGTACTGCTGGTTGCTAGAAGTTGGGTGCTTTCTTTTGATGTATGCCTTTATTATCTTTTCCTTTCAAGAAAGTAAAAATGGGTGGTTGTGTTTTTGTGGTGTTGATTGGATTTGCAGGGACCAACATTCGGAGCGATGATGATATCAGGTCAGAAGGCAGCCCACTTGGCTCTCAAGGCCTTGGGAATGGCCAACGCCATTGACGGCACCTATGCCCTCGGCAGCGTCCATCCAGAGCTCGTTCTTGCATCAGCCGAGCCAACAGACACCGCCTCTGCCTAAAAACAAAAGCAGAACCAAGAGCAGAGATGACGTTTGGATTTGAAGGAGCAGACTATGGTTCTGGGGCTTGTGTATGTCTTTGTTATGTAGAGACAGAGAGAGAGAAAGAGAGAGAGAGTGGAGAGGATAAGTTTTTTACATTTGGATTTCCTCTTTCTGCTTTTTTTCTGCTTTTCTTCGTCTTGTTGTTTACCTTTTCTCCTGATGGCTGTAATAAATAAATGAGTGGTGGAGAGTAGAAATTTGCTTTGGTCTGGTGCTCCCAACCTGAAGTTTCGATTCATACGTCGCAAATTTACACTTAAAATGAGGCGGTGAAACTTTTTAAAACAATTTTAAATCATACTCTTCTAAAACATAATGTTTTTCTCACTTCAACTGTTTATGCTTTCGTATTTATTGAGAACCGTGTTTTCACGCCATATTTTAACAATCTGAAGCTAACTTTAATTTAGCTAAAGTTGTGATCAGAAATCAACCGACATGATTCAATTTGGTGGAGATGTTGCACAGTGAAATATGCTTTTGCCGATGATCTTTCTTAGAGTTGGATATATCTGTTCAGTTAGATTACATAGCCCAAGAGTCACATTTGAATCCAAGTAGATCTGATAAAAAGGTTGTAAATTTATCTCAATATAAGTAAGTGTTGGACTTTAAGTTAGCTGGATCATGTTCAGGCAATTCCATCTGATTCTCAATTAGAATATGATTTAAGGGAGACTTCACCATACAAGGTAACCTAATTGATATCTAGCTAATCCCAGACGACCCATTTGCATATCAATTCAAAGGAGTCAGATATCACTTGATTCTAATCCCCCACCCAAGTAAATCGGATCTGAGTTTGCCACAAAAAAAAGAGGTAGCAGAGTTGGACTGGGCTAGGCATGGTTTAGAAAATTGTGTAAAAACCAAGCCGAACCCGAGTTGTGTTTAAAATGACTCTGAAATTTGGAACCAGAAAAAGGTCATGCGGCATGATTGTATTTTCTTTTCTGTACTAAGAAGGTAATTGCATCCTCTATTAACGATATAACCTTTATTGGTTAGGGGAGCAGATGAGCAACAATTTAAGTTTGTTTTAAGTCTTAGAAGGCTTTTTCCATGTTCATTAACTTCCGTAATTGGTAGGTTCACTTCTGGTCGACGGCATGTTTTAAGGGGACGTGTATTATGAATGATCCACTCTTTTTTGGCATCAATGAAGATAAGGTAACCGTATAGGCAACTGGCCTTCCAGATTTTTCGGTGGCCTTTTCAATGTTCGTCAAAAACTGTGATTGGTAGCATACACCTTTAAAATTTAGGCAGGAAAGAGATTCTGGTATTATATATTTTCACAGTTCAGCATATCCAACAGCCATTTTTGTTTTGTTTCTTATAGATTAATGAGAACATAATATAGATATATGTGCACTGGCTGACAGTGAGAGTCTTGGTTGGAGGGATTATTAATATTGTGTGACTGACTTGCTTGAATCTTGCAACAGAGGAAACCATGCAGTGGTTCCTCATAATGCCACTTCCGCTGTTTTTTGCCAACGTTATCACCAAAGATGTTGCACTGTTCGCCGCAACTATATTGCCAGTTCAATGATATCAACATCAGAACTTTGAAGTAGTGAAATATTTTACAACCAGACGGTAGAATATGTCTAGGTAGAGTCTACCTACATCAGCATGTATGAAGTACTTTTTTACATTTTCACTTGTAAAAAACCAATTTAATATCATAGTTTATTTAGTTAAGGAAGGATAACAGGTAAAATCAGGAACTCTGCAAATACAGGTTGATATCAGATAGCACTGGATCCGGATGGAGTACCAATTCAGTAAAAGAAACCACTCAGTGAACGAGATAACCCCCAGCCAACAGTCTTTTTCTCCGACCCGAAAGAAGATGTTTACAGGGATGTGTAAGGTTCTACGTGTAGAGATGCATGAGGATCTAATTAGATGTTTGCTCGAGTGAGAGCAGCTAGTTAATTTTGTATGCAGATTTCCAAGTGAAGAGAATGAAACCTGTAAAAATGAGCAAGAATTAACCAAATTGCACGCTAACAATTAATAGGCCACTAAAAAACATCCATAATCATGTTTCAACACAAATCAAGAAAAGTGGATGGAAGATGAAACCTCACAAGATTAGTTGCCAACCGTCGCTTACAGCATTCTTTCCAAGAATCTTCAGTATGCACAACACAATACAAACGCAAGTTGAACAAGTCATGAATCATTGTCCAGCTGAAAATTTTACCCACTACCACTAGGCTAAAAATGTATAAATGAACTTCCAAAAGGGAAAAGACAAAATGTACAGAGTGAGCTTCCAAGAAGGAAAAAAACAATGTGAGGAACCATTCACCGGAAGAGGACAGGATACTGCAATCACCCATTTTACCTCTTTCCCGAAAGAAAGTAACCAGAAGCAACAGCCACCCTAGCAACTACAACACCAAGGGCAATCCACAATTTATGAGTTCCAAAAATATCTTTCTGAAAAGTAGCACAGTCAAATTAAGTAATATATCATGCCTTATGCTGTGTAAGCCAAATCTGATACAGTAACACAATCAAATGAACCTAAGAGGAACGACTGCTGGGCAACAGCAGCAAACTGAAAATGAATACCTCTTACAAGTCAGACATCTACCAGTTCCATGGGTTCAACTCTGCATGACACCAACTTGTTTAATAACATTCAAGACAAGCGTTTAAAAATGAACAAGGCACTAACAACTCAAAAAGCAGATGGACTAAAGCACCTGCACACATATAAATGTTAATGTGGAGGTGCATGATAGAAGGGATGATGGCCTAATGTAAAATTATGCATACAGGGAGGGCCGATTCCATCATGTCATCTAACATAAGTACATACTATGATAGTACAGACGACAAGTCAAAGAAATTTCATTTAACTTGAGGCTTCTCACTTATAGTTGTGAGAAAAAAGATTGTTCTGAATAAAAAAAAAGACGAGGCCTTCTTTCTTACTTATTTAACTAAAGGTTAGTACTTTAATACGTCCTCATGGTTTTGAAAAGTAACTAAATCAAATTAGTTTTCGTGTGGTAAATAAATGCATATATGCTTAAGTTTGAAATCATTTAACCATTTCCCTTGTCTATTTCAATCGGATAAAACTGGTCAAACATTCATAGATGTGCTCACTTTTGTAAAATATTCTTCCCATGAAACATAAACATGTAGCAGTGAATATATAGCAGGCTCCAAGTGGATTAAAATGAACAAACAGAAAAAGAAGGTCAAACACATTTGAACAGCTTCTAGACGAAACAACTGCCAATGAGAACCCCCATCCACCATTCCATAAATGCTGTAACCTAACTTCAGTTTCGTAGAAAAGACTCATATAATATATATGTATATTTCCTGCCTTGTTTTGGAAGAATAAACGGAAAAGATCATCCTTCCAGGACACTTGACTGATCTAGAAGAATGGCAGAACTACAGTATGTTTATTTGTTCAATCAAGGATTTAAATAGACAAATGATGAATTATTCAGGTGAGATTCAAGGAAATTGAAAGAAAGAAAGAATATAACGCGGCTCATTCACATTGAACTACCAACCCCAAAGAACAATGAATCAAAGGTTTAAGAATCAGATTTGAGATCTAAAATTCCAAACAATACCCGTTTATTTAATATACTTGAAGAAATGCTTGTGTAGGAATAAGAACGTACAACAGAGAATAGAAGCATCAGTGCTTAATGTGCATTTGCTGTTGGGGTAGGAATTGAGGGTTTCTTTTTATTCTCCTTGCTGTACAGCAGCAAAAAATCGCTTACACGAATAACATGCTTGACTGCACTAATTTGCATTTATGAGATCAATTAAAGTTATAGCGATCGGTTATCATAGAGGAACAGGCCATGGTGAGGACATAACTGAGGTTAACGGGCTTAGAAACACTGGAACTCCACACCCAAGAGGAAGGCCCTACTCACAGGTTGCGGAGGCGTCGACGTACCGGATGATGCGGTGGTTGGGGAAGGGCAGGATCCGGCGATTTTGGCGGCAAAGGAGACGAAGAAGAAGAAGCAGGTGAGGCTCTTGGCTTCAGGGAATACGTCCTACGTCCCTGACCCGGCGAGAGTGCCAAGCCTGTATCCGCCAGGCAGCAGCTCGTCTTCTAGGAATGGTGGTAGCGGGGGCCGTAGAGTGGGGCGACAGAGGGAGCGAATCGATTGGCAGAAGGAATGTGGAGGTGCTGAGGGGGGATGATCGCGGTTCTGGATCTTGGCAATCGAGAGAGAGAGAGAGAGAGAGAGAGAGAAAGAGAGGGAGTCGACGGGGAGAGAGGCTAGAAGGGAAGAGCCGGGGAGGACGGGAAGAGCCGGAGAGATGAGGGAGAGGGAGTGTTAAAAGGAAAACAAAATGGGCCGTCCGATTAACCTCGCATCGGACAGTCCACATCGATCGCTGAAATCCGACTAGAATTTGCTTTGACGGGTTTCACGTTTTCTATATAAATAAAATGAGGTCAAAACCCCAGGTCCCCAACCCAACCGCTCCGAGGGTTTTTCTTTTCCCCTCCCCTTCCGGGTGCAGCCTCTCTTCCTCCCTCTCTCTCACACAGTTTCCGCCCACCATCGCCGTCGCTTCTTCGCACAGGTACGTCTCTCTCTCTCTCTCTCGGCGATGCGCCCCTCGATGCGTCTGTGTGTATTTTTTTTTTAATTCGTCTCTCTTCGCTGTTGCCGTGTGACCCTCTCCTCAGCAGCCTCCGACAGCCAGCGGCAGGTGAGGGGCCAACATCAGTGGAGAAGCAGAATCTCCATTGTTCATCCCAGCTGGTTTCTGGTTTTTTTTCTCCAGATTTTCTGTACGTTTTGATGAATGGGTTTGTTGGATGAATTGGAAATCTTGGAGGTTACTTTGTTCCAAGATTTTGAGTCTACGCTTTTCTTTTTTTAATCATGGGTAAGAGAGTTAAGAGGGAAACCTTGGCAAACAAAATCTTCTACCCAAGAACTTACATGTTTTATTTGTGGAATTTGTCAGTGGTAAAATATGATAAAAAAGGGCACTGTTAACAATTTCAGAAAGAAATTAAAATCTGAAAAGAGAAATTTCATCCATTTCAAGTTTAGTTCGAAAGGAAGCTTTATTTTTCAGGTGACTTCAGTCCTTTGGGTTCAATTCCCATTTTTTGCTTGGTGGCCTGAAATATATGGTTTCTCATGAATACACTGGGCCGAGAATCTCAGCTTTTACCAGGTTGTTGATGGGTTTAGCCATGATATTCCTGGTCGTGCTGTCTGGATTTTTTTTTGTCCATTTCTCCTTCCTCCATTCAAGTGCCTGAGTTCTTTCTTGTGGTTGTTTTCTGAAGACCATATGATAGTCGTTAGTCGTTCATCTTGTAATGCGCCATATGGTAAATACAAGTGAAATCCAATATGTTTCAGTTTTCATTTTCCACAGTTACTTTCAGCCAATACGAATCATTGTGCATAACCATGAATTAAGAGTTAACAATCGTTTCTTGATAGTTCATTAGTGGCACCGCCAAATTCATGTCCGTAGTACATGATTGCCACAGGTGAGAGGAAGAGAGAGCGAAAGGACTTCACTTCATAAGATCATTTTATTGTGAAGAAAACACAGTTCTAGTTTGTGTGTGTGTGTGTGTGTGTGTGTGTGTGAGAGAGAGAGAGAGAGAGAGAGAGAGAGAGAGAGAACCTTCTGTTTTTTCTTCTTCTTCCACAGGTCATCTATTCATCTTTGTTAGCATCAGCAACTCGTTTTTCTTCTTCTGTTTCTTCTTCTTTCTACCAATCCCTTTTATTTCTACTTCTCTTGCCCCCACAAATTCCTCACCTGCTCTTCTTTTACTATTCCTTTTGTTTCGTCTTTATGTATCCATTTTTTTTCCATTGCTGTTTTTCTGTCATCATTTTGAGACTTTCTTTTCCTTTTTAAATTAGTGTTTATTGCTTTTTTGCCCCATACCTTTCTTGTATTTTTTCCTTTCGTTTTTATTTATTTCCTTTTTGTCCACTTCTGTTTATCTGTCATCATTTCAGACTTCATTTTTTCCATATAAAATAGTGTTTATTGTATTTTTGTTCTGATAGGTGTTCTTTCCAGTTTGCAGATTCCTTGCATGTGACGCTCTAATTCACGATTTTGTTATTAATTATGAATTTTGACATAATAAATGTTGGTTGGCTATATATTTTGATTAAGAGTATATTTTTTACTATGGTTTTGACAATTTGTTAAGGACGAGTTTTGCTGTTTTTTTTTGTTGTCTAAGCAACTGCTTAAATCATGCCAAGGCTTTTCAGTTTTGACAATATAGACTTTGGTTTATTGGACACATAGATAAAACCCTAAAATGTGGTCTTTTTACGTGCAAGGAAGGAGCAGTTGAGCGGGAGATGGATTCTCAGCAGCCTGAACCAGTGAGCTACATCTGTGGAGGTAAACTCTGGCAAAATCCTCTTGAACTGAGAATTTTCTATATACTTGTTATTGGTACTCTTCTCTGGAGTATTTGCAGTTGTGTGCTTGTTTTGAATGGCTTTGTCCTGTAGATTGTGGGGCTGAGAATACATTGAAGCCTGGGGATGTGATTCAGTGTCGTGAATGTGGATACCGTATATTGTACAAGAAGCGCACACGCCGGAGTATGTCTCTGCCTTCTTTTCATATGAAAATTGTTTGCTGCTGTATCTACTTGATTATGTTGACTTTTGTCTTTCAAATATAATGATGCTAATGTATATAAATGTTTTTTTCTTTGTTATTGTCATAATACACTAAATATACATTAGTATTGTTTTTCTTTACAAAAACAAATTTTCTTCTAAATTGGCAACATCCTACCATTTTCAGATAATCTTGATTATATTTGTTACAGCTAAACCAACGAAAAAGTTGCATTTCAACATTCAATGCATTTAAAAATTCATCAATCTACAATTGCCAATTTAGATGAGAACCTTGTCTATCAAAAACTAACATTGAAAATGGACATAAGTAGGGCTGGGCATCAGGCCCGGCCTGAAAAAAATGTCCAAATGGAAGCTCCCTGAAGCTTTCGGGCCAGCCCGAGGCCCGACCCGAAACTAACCGGTCCGGGCTAGGCATGTGAAATAACGGGCCTTGGGCTTTGGTTTATGCCTGAGGCCCGGCCCAGCTCGATACAGTAAACCCTCATTTTCCGCCACAACCAGAGCAACTCCTTCACCAACCCCGCAGCGGTGAAGTTCTTGAGTAGGGAGTTTGCATGTTTCTCGCCTATTGCTGAAATCGCAGGCCTCATTTCCTCCTCGAACGCACGGACCCGATCCATGTTGCCGGACCGGGAGAGGGAATCGATGAGGGAGATGAAGGCATTGAGGTCCGGAGAGAAATTCCTCTGATTCCTAGCCCAATCGAAGAATCGAAGGGCGATCATCGGAGAACTTTGGACTCTAGGGTTTCGGAGCACATGGGAAACGAACTCCGGCGAGAGTCAAATTAGGAAAATCTGACAGAATCCGTGGGGGGATCGAGAAGGGATGGCCGTCCGGTCGCCGGGGAGTACCATCTAAGGCGGATAAGAAGCAGCGGTGGCTGGAGCAAAAGGTTCCAGCGAGTAGGCGAACGGAGGGTTTTAGAGCCTGCATCAAGAGGTTTTCGCGCTCTTTTTCTTCTCCTTTTTGGCTTCGACGGTCACTGACGGGAAGGACGAGCCGATGGGCGACGGGGAGGACCGGAGGAGGCAGTCGAACTATCGAAGGAAAGTAGGAAACCAGTATCGCTGCTTTCACGGAGCCGCAAAGTAGAGGAGAACGAGCGGCGGGAGAAAAAATGAGAATGAAACGAAAATGAAGGTTTCAATTTCGCCCTATCCTAAAACAATTTTCTTGATTTTTTTTTTTTAAGTTGTTGTCGGGCTTCTCGGGCCATCGACGAGCACACTCTCAAGCTTGAGTCCGACCCGTTAATTATCGGGCTGGGCGGGGCCCAGGCCTGAGTCTGGCCGGGTACCCGGCAGCGGCCCGGCCCAGTGCCTTGTCTTAGATATAAGATGATTCTTGATGATATATTATTAGGCAGAGGCATGTAGTAAAGGAGATCATTCAAAATTAACGAGACAAAAGAAGATGGATGCTATGGCATTAATAGGAAGTTTTGAACCCTGGTGGAAATTTATGCATATGGGTTCATGGTCTAGGCAAAATGAGATCTGGGTCTGAGTCCAAATAGGAGCTATGCAATGTTATGTAAATAAAAGTTTGATTACGTGACTTAACTATCAGAGTCAGAGGATTCAGGTTGATCAAAAACTTAGAAAGACTAGTTGGGAGATTAGTCATGAAATAATATTAATAAGGAAGCACGTAGACACAACATTTAAATAAAAAGCTAGTAAAAGACAGAGATTTATGTTGCAAGTCCATCAACCACTTACTTCACTGATTAGGCTTAACACATCAACGGCACAACAGAATCACACACACACACACAGGGGGGGGGGGGGAGAGAGAGAGAGAGAGACCACAAGGAAGAGGCTTCCTATATGCGTACCTACATATTGTATATCTTATATACACAAAAGTGCATATTTATGTCCAGAAAATACACACACACACACACATATATATATATGTGTGTGTGAAGTGAGAGGTGGAGAGTCTCTCTTTATATATGTATATATAGAGAGAGCTGAGAGCTTCACATGCTAGCGCAAGAGAGAGAGAGAGAGAATGGAGCTTGGTTATATATGTTAAAGGAAAGCTAATTAAAACGTAGAGGGTGAAGCTTGAGGAGAACTATAGAAAAGAAAAGACAACTTTTAAAATTTTACATTGTATGGTCCAAAACATGGTTTCATTCGAAAAATCTCACTTTGGGAACATTGACTGGCTATTTACTGGCTCATTATTGGCCCAACTGACTATAAGGACTTGTCAGTTGACTAGTGGCTAGGTTGTCTAGGTAACTAGTTGGACCAACTAGTCCTTTGGTTGATAACTAATTATGTTACATAACAGGATGTACAGTTCGTAAATAAGAGTTGTCTGAGGGTGAGGTGTATATGTTTCTCAATATGTGCAGGTTTGAGTGTTGCATTGGGTTTTGCACAGTAGGTGCTAACGTGGCTCTCAAGGAGGACTTGTTAGCTAGAGGAAAACTGTCGTTATGTGCTGCTTCTGCTAGTACCAAATGACAATGCTGCCTTTTGCTTCTCCAGTTAACTGTTCTTGAGTCTTGTAAAGTCATGAGCCCAAGTACAGAATATCACATAATGTGGGTATGGGTATGGTTTAGGTACGGGTATGGATATGCGGGTACGGACACAACAATTTTAGAAAATGTGGGTACAGAGGTATTGTAGGATATATATATATATATATATATATATATATATATATATATATATATATATATGCAAAATAACACAAAAAAATCAAAATGAAAGCAACATTTAAATAAACAAGTAATATAGATTAAAAAAAGATTACATGTGAATGAAGAACTCTAACAACAGAAGAAACACAGTTGGAAAAAATTAAATCAAGTAAAAGTGAGCAGTTTCGATATAACAAGTACCCATGTGTGTTCATGTAGCCACTTTGGGTATGGGTACAGCGACACTAGTACGTGGACCTTTATGAAGTACCCATATGACTTATGCTCCTAGTTTTCCAGTGATATAGTACTCTGTGCCCAACTAGGGAATAAGAGAGTAGAATCGTCACATTGAGGAGAAACATCCCCTAAGACCTCAAAAAATGAAATTGTATTTTCTGGAAATTGTATTCTCAGTCTTAATGTCTTGTTACACGATAAAACTCTTATTTACTAACATTGCTTGACTACTACTCTACTAGTTGATTTGGTTGTTTGCCTGGACTATCAACCATATAACTGTATAAGTAAAATCTCTCCAAGCATCCTATGTTGCACCTGCCACAGAGCATGACATTTTTCTTCACTTGTGCAGTTAATTTTGAATTTTGATTGATCTCCTCTACTACGTGCTGTCGTCTAATATCACGTGGTTTTGAATTATCATATATACATTTTCAGCGTTAGTTTTTTAATAGACAAAGTTCTCATCTGCACTGAAAATTTGGAGTGGTAGAATTTGGACGGCCTTGAATAGTCATAGATTATGGCTAGGCAGTAACTGTTGCTGAAGGATTAGAAAAGTTCATTTTTTTGTAAAGAAGAAGACACTGATCCATGTTTTAGTATATTATGACGACAGCAAAGACAGTTGTTCGTGTACATCAACATTGGTTGTATTTCAAAACGGTATTACATCTTCACTGTTAATCAGAAATCTCAAATTTTCTAATCCTTCAAGCGTTAGATAAATCACTTCAAGCGTTAGATAAATCACTTAGCTGCTTTTCTCTGGCTTTCTTGCTGCAGTCTGGATGCATGCACTCTTGAGTGTCTGCTCGTTATTTTTTGCCTCTTTTTTTTTGTTTTGCTGACACCTTTATTTATTCATTGCAGTTGTCCAATATGAGGCACGTTAGGGTGCTGTATTACATTAGTATTGTTGAAGTGATTTGAGTCCTTAAAGATTGTCGCGTATGCAAGTGACAAGCAGATTGAACAGTTTCTCGTATGCAGTTGGGTGCGTTTTGGTTCAATGAACTTGGTTGAAATGGAAAAAAGCTGGAACCGTCTTTGCAGTTAGAGATCAATGAAAACTATAATCTAATGTACAGCTTGTGGTTATGCACCCTTGACTTTTGACCTTTTAAAGGAAATGACAATCTCTATATAATGTTCAATATGATTATTGTACTAGTTTTCATGGATTATGTTGGATGTGACATTTCATGACAACTTTAGGCCGTCCTCGTTTTCAAGGGTCAAGCGCTTTTGTTCTAACTAAAAGTTCTTTAGCACTGAAATACGTCAAATGTCTGGTATGGAAAGGACATCATCTTGATTCTTGAGACCACTTCATTCTATGAAATTGAATTTGTTCTCGAAGATTGACAAATTCATATCACACTGGGTTCTAGGGAACACAATGTTTCTGTTATCGAACACCCTCTACTGTTATCAAACGCCCTTGTATGATCTGTTTTTGATTTACTGGTAGTGTGCATTGCGTGACGGATGCATGCTAAAGGATAGATCTGTCGGTGTTGCCTTTGACGCGCAATAGCAGCGGGTGCTTCACTGTCACATGTAGCCGTCTCCATGCTGGTAACCAGAAATTTGTTGTGGTCTTCGTTATTCTGCTTTTGCCACAGAGATATATATCTGCTCGTGGGGATGTATAAAACGATCTGCTCGCAACTACTAACAAATGGTAAGTGTTAACAGATGAAATTTTCTACGTTCACTTTGTGGTGGCCACAAAGTGGTTAAGCAGGGACTCGGTTGGCGCTGAAAGTAGTTGGTGTGATGGCGGCGGGCAAGCAATGGCTGCGGTTTTAGTTATGACTGACAGTCGGGTTCTACTTCGTGAGACGGAGGGGCACTTGCAGGATTTACTGTTTATCTTGAGAGAAAAAGAAAAGCTAAATTAATTGTTTTTGATTAAACCACTTTCGGAATTGAATCGTGCTGGTCTCTGTGTCTACCTTAAGTTCAGCAGTACTTTGAGAAACTTGCTCGTTGCTTGTGGCAGTTCTGAACAACCACCTTGATGTCCCAATAGTTCCTTTTGAAGTTGCGATAGGTCGTTTCTTCTGTGGAATTTGGGAACCCAATCTCCCACCTGAGGCCAGGAGTATTGGCAATTTAACATGGAAGACGACACAAAGGCCATCAAATTTGAGTTCGCCAAAACCATCTGAAAGCCAAATTAAGCATACAAGTTCATGTCTAGCTCAAGTTTCAGAACAAGCTTGAGAATTGGATACACGAACACAATCTCATAAGGTGGGTCGACTCGGGGCTCACAGTATGTGGTGTAGCACAGAGTTCGGAGTGGTTTTACGTGCTCTTCTGTGTGCTTGGAAAAAATTGGTGGTTGCTTGTGTTGGATCTTGTTCTTTACTGTGCATCTCCCTCATGTCTGGTCTGACTTTAAAATGAAGGCTTGTGGGCCATCTCTCGTTCTCATTCTCAGCCTCGAGTTGAGTTGTGGACCATACCAGAATTTCCCTTGTATCAAGCGCCCAATTACCCGTGACCTTATGGGGTTGTTTGGTAATAGTAACAATATGTTGTTGTTTCACTTATCTGCTTCAAATATTATAATATATTTATAAGATACTGTAATACAATATTTTATGAATCTACTTCAATATTTATAACAGGTGCATGAAACAATTACATAATGTTATTGTTGCCAAATAAACTTTATATGTTATAGCTGAGTTTGTTCAATCTGTGGTGCTGGAAAGCTGAGAACGAGAACGTTTGATTGGCGACATGCATGCATGCTCTGTAGTGAACCATGGAATGGGGTGGAGTCACATAGAGGGGTTGTCTCGCAATGAAAACAGTTTGTTATTGTTTTATGAATTTGTCTCAAAATTGGAATCTATTCACATCAACCCCAAATTACACATTTTTCCTCCATGATCCTTCCCATCAAACAACTTCTAGTTAGAGATGTACCTAGCTAGCTGCTTTAACGGCGGATTTAAGAGTTTGTGATAAGGTGTCATGTGACAGCTCATCTCAAACCTCAATTCATGAGATAAGGAGTCTCAGACATTCTCTACCTAGACGCACTTTTTTGCCTTCTTTTTCCAGACAACAGGGAAAATCGGTGTCCCAACACTTCGGTCTGTTTGTTTCAAGTCCTTAAAATTTGAGATTAGATGTCTTGGGTGCATTCTCCAAGGCAACCCATCGGTGACACGCTTGGTCATGGAAGGCCTGTCACACGACAAGTTTCTCCTCCATTCAAACACGCCCTAAAGAGAATCAAGTCACATAATACATTTATTGGAAACCCATTACCCCAAAAACTTATGTTGAATGAACTAGAAAACCTGATTTTACATACAAAACTGCTTTGATGTATAATTGATGAATTTAAAAACTGGTTTTTGCTTAACTCTATTATAGAAACTGCTTTGATGCCAAACACGTATCTTTGACATGATTTTAGCGTTGTTGGATGATATTACACAATTTCCAAGGAAATATAAATTTATAAATTATAAAAGACAAAGAAAAGAAATGGATAAAAAAAGGCCTTGTACAACCCATTCCACGTCTCATCACGTGTTTGTGTACCTCAAAAGCTTACACCTGCGACAATCTTAGCCATTCATTCGTAAAATAAGTGGCTTCACAAATTCTCGTGGGGTCCATGCAGATGATCCATTCACGTTCGTGTGCTTTTACTGTAAAGCGGGTCGGATCAAAGTTTGATGCGATCCATTTTCTTAGAGAAAAGGAAAATTTTCATTGCAACCAATTTTTTGGTCATAATACCAAAAGAATATGTTGCACTTCTAAAAATTTTAAAGCTCTTATATCTTGACAATCAATCGCCAATCTAAGGTTAGGCCGATCGTTTCCAGTTTATGTTAAAAATGGTTTATAATATTGAACTTTGATATCATTTTACTTGAAGGTTTAAGTCCAATTACATAATTGTCAAAGCTTAATTAATAAGGGTCCAAAAGTTAGAAGTTGTCATTATGATATTTCATGATTTTCATACATTATCTTTTGGATTGGGAATTTGTTGGCTCACTTTTATGAAAAATGTTGCACCGTTAACTTGAATAAATACAAACTTTAGTGGGCTTTCTTTTTTTTTTTTTGGTAAAACCAGAGGCGTAGAATGGAATTTAGAAATATCAGTTCTGTAGACAAGATATGGTTTGAAAATTAGTCTCGTAACTGAAAGAAACAAAATTTTAAAACTGAAAAATTAGGAAATAAGAGTTCGTCATCTATCCACACGATTTCTGCAGCGTGTGCTCGCGCCTCCCTGTGTACCATGGAAGCAGCGACGGCCATGAACATGCTGGTTCGAACTTCTCCTGCGAGAGCTGATGGAGGCCTTCTGGACCATCGAACCACGACGTTTGGCACCCCTCTGAGGGTGCCAAGCTCATGGTGCTCTTCCCAGGGAACCCAGCATCATAAGCAGCAGCTTCTCGTCGTGAAGGCCAAAGGCAAGAAGAACATCATCCCTCGACAGTACCAGCGGTCTCAACCTCCTCCGCTCCCCAAAATCGAAGACGATGGCAACCCAAAATTCGTCATCTTCATCCGAGCTGCTAACGTCCGTTTTTCCTCTTCTTCTTTTGTTCTCTCTTGGAGCATCTGAATGGACAAAATGACTAGATTCGTCCAGTTATTGTGATTGTAGTTGACAATCTGAAGTTTATGCTGAGTGCCTACTGTTTTTTTCTCCATGCCAACTTTTGTTCTGTTGCGTCATTTGGATAATCAAATGTCGGTTTTCTCGGTTAATGTGATTAAATTCGATCATTCAGGCTATATCTCTGGCTACCTTTTTTTTTTCTCTTCCCATTAGCGTTATTGAGTTACCTGTTTCAGTAGAGAATAATTGGTTTTGTTTAGTTAAGCTGAGACTTTTTTTTTTTGGGTTCAATTTTGTGGAATTTCAGGTTTATCTTTGGTACCCACTAAGCATTGTCACAGGTGGTACGACAGCTAAGATAATGGTTGCTGCCAAAGACAATTTCCTTGGGAAGTACATTTATAAGGATACCTTGGCAAGAAACCTGGCTGCTGTAATTTACAGAGTAATGCAATTGTTGATTCATTTGTTGATTGTTGATTCATTCTTCTTAAAACGTATGTGTGGATTCTAATTTCAAATGACAAAGTTATGCATCATGTTACTTGCTTCTTGGAGATGGAAATCAGGTCAAGAAAAAGCTCTAAACCTTGGGATATTTAATTCTTACATTGTATCCACAACTGTTGGACATCTAAAATTACCTGATATTGCAAAAATACAGGTTCTTGGTCAAGCAATACTTTTTCACTGTTTCCTGTGATGCTCAACACCGTTTTTTGAATCCCATTTTCTTGTGTTTCTTCTGGCCTTATTTTGTTCAAACTTGAAATTCTATGGCCAGAAAAATGTTATTTAGACAATCGATCAATGACAGTGAAATATCTATTGGAGATAAGCAATGAAATACGGATCTTCTGCACAGGTGGTTCACAGAAAATTATGTTATACAGAGATACTGTGTATAATCAAATGAAAAAAATGAAACTGTTACTTAGTTTCTATAGATGATAGAATTATAAGACTTTGCTCATACATGAAACAATGTTTTGCATAATTACCACATAATAATTATGAGATCTTAAGTATGTATATTTGAAGAAAAAAAGATTTCCACTTCTCCCTACAAATGCTGTAGATTTTCAGAATGTGTCTAGACATATGAAGAAAACGGTGACAGCATAAATAGATAGTAAAAGGAGTTTTTCAATCATCAAAAATGGTTTCTGGCTTGCTATTTTACTCTTGTTTTCCTTTTAATGATATACAATAGCATATGACATTTAACTGAATTCAAGTAATGAAATGCAGTGCCTTTTCCACTTATGAGTGTTCAGATCTTATCTCTGACTTCTCTATGCTGTGTGAAATGCATGTGCGCCTCTTTTATTTTTTGTTGAATTCTATGCTGATGAACTCAATGGAGTCAGTTGTAATAATCTTGCTGCTATGAAAAAATATGCTAGATGTGCTCAGTTGGGTGAAATTTCTGAATTGGGTCATGCTACTTCCGAAATCCAATTATGTTTCTCATAGTAATCCGAAGGGTTGGTTCACTTAGGACATGCTGTGTTTTTTTTTTTTTAGGCTACATTTGGCCTGACGCGAGAACCTTGTTCATACTGCATGATCTTGCAAGAGAACATTACTATCTTAATATATTATAGGTGGTAGCTTATTTTTGTTAAATGTGTATAGACTGAAACGTCAGGTAAACCTCTTGGCTTTTCTGTTTTTATATGAGCTTATCATGTTGAGTTTTTTCAGTATTTTGTTCTCCTGTTTGTTTTTCTATCCTTTTTGAAGCAAAATAGTTTTTCCCTTATACATGGAGATGCCGTTTCATATTGTATGCACACTTAACCTTTGATTTGCAAGGTTTTTTATGAATGAACTTCTTGGCTCATTTCCCAATAAAATACATTGCTTTTAGTTTTGGTATTTCATCAGGACATCTAGAGCAACTACATAAGTATGTCAGCATTATTCATCACTTAGCTGACTTAGGATTAACCTACAATCAGAATCCCATGCAAATCAGCAAGGACCACCTTGCGAGGCTAAATTACTCCTAGTTGACCAATAGGAAAGTAATACTGTGAGGGTTGCTAGTTCTAAGTTATTGAGGCTTAGAAGAAAAGTTGGATGTATATACTATATAAAACTTCATTGGTATGTGTCTGAAAACTACTAAGTTGATAATGGAAAGTATCTAAGAGTATGAAACCTATTCAATGGTGTCTCTTCTTCTGGTCCAGAAGGTTGGCAGCATTAGTCATTTTTCAGCTGTTTTATCTATGCACCTGCTGACATGGTAAGGAAAACTTGCCTGGCAAATAATCTTTTTATGTATGATTTGATTTCACTTGACTATCTTGCCACGTGATCTTTTTTTAGTTCATGATAATATGTCTCCGCTGCAAAGCTGGATTGAAGCTCAAGTGAAGGGGGCCCCAAGCTTCCATCTCTTACGTCAGAAATATATGCTACAGCATCTACATCATTCAGCACGTATGCAGGGATTATCCTGAATTGCTGAATTCTTCATTGTTACCACTTCTGCAGGATGAGAAAGAGATTCAAAAGTCAGCATTTAAACAATACCGTGTATTAAGAACATCTACTCAGTTTAGATACGGCTACAAGCTTGTTGTAATTTTCTTTGAACTCTACCTCTAAAGCATACTTGTTTTCTTTCTTTGAAAATCAAGTCCTCAATTTCTGTTTTCATGATCCCAGGAAAATAGCAACTTACGAGCTGCACTTGCTACATCTGATGTTATTGAGGTAAATTTTGTTTTCATTTCCTTGATGAACTCAAAACAAAATTTTGAATATTTTTTTATTTTACCCGCTTTGGGTTGTATTCACTATCATGTGATTAAGTTGGAATCTTCTTGGTGATAGTATGTGGCTGTTCCGGTCTACTATGAAATATTGCAAACAAATAAAGAATTTAGCACTTCCAGATGCACAATAAGCTAACCACATGGTCTTTTGACATGCTTTCTAAATTGCAATATTAAAATTTTATCCTTGATGAGATGTTTCTCTCTAATAACATGTTTATTGTGATCAACTCCTTTATTTTGGTCTCTTGTTGTCAAAATAGTTTCAATAATCAATTTTGAAATGGTTTTGCTATATTTTTAAATGAAATCTGAAGTGGGAGCTTTATTAAAGTTTGGCTGAAATACTGACTAAAAGGCACAAATTCACATACAGAAAAGAAAAGTGAGAAACAATTAAGCTGATTTATTAGATAATGTTCCTTGAGGTTGTCACTTTCTTTCTGATGCTTTCTCAACAGTTTTGCAAAATTTAGTGGGAATTTTCAGAAATATATTTTATATGTAATTAATATGTCTCCAAACTTACAAATGTTGTATGGAAGAATCATTATATCAGTAAGAAAATTTTCAATTTAGTTATATAATTTGTGAGTGTGGATTATGTTGTCGGATTTCTGTTTAGTTCTTGTCTGTGCTGTTTCTCAGCTGCCGACACAAGAAGAGCTAAAAACAGTCCTTGACAAAGTAAAAGACTTCTTCGGTAATGCTGCAGACAATGCAAAAGAGTCTTTTGGGAAGATCAGTTCTCTTAGTTTAAACAACAATGAAGATTCTGAAGTTCAGCAAGAGTAGGTTTTTGCTAGCTGGTTGCTGTCAAATTCTAGCTGTTGTTTTTTTGAGTACCATCGAGTTACTACTTATGTACTTAACTCTTGTATTGGTAGGATCAAGAGCTGAAGTTCAACTTATGCATCTGGAAGGTGGACATTGCTGCAGCAGTTTTAGAACTTCATTGGAAAGCACAGCAGATTGACAGTGCATCCACTTAGATTCTAGGCTTGTACTTCGTGGAAGAAGTGTGATGCTTTTGTACGTGCCGTTTTTCACGATGTACATTTTTTCCTGGATTGATCTTTAAGCGACGAAGAATGATGTGCCGTCAGACCCTTATATTTTGTCAAATGAGAAGGATAATTTTTCATGCTCAATTTTTTTCACCTGCATAGCTTTGTCTAACCCTGGCAACTCATAGGTGCATCCGGAATGTAAGCTGGGTAAAGCCAATTCATACATGGACGCATTCTGGAGTTTCATTTGGGTAACTTAAATGTGATTGGACATTGATAGCATGTTTTTCACTAGTTCAGACCGCAGCATTCATTTTGTTTCTAGCACTCATTATCTTGATGTAGGCTGCCGCATGATTCGCTCACTCTAGCTGCACTAATCAAATGAATTTAACCATTGTATTGCAACATTTTGCAATATTTACCTGTTTGCTAGTCCTGACTCACCTGTTGCAATATTTTTTGTTGCTTCATTGTTTCGGACGATGTACAATGCTAGGAAATGCGATAGGAAATATGATTCCAACGGCCATCATGAACGCAACTGTGAATAAGGGAAACCACTACCATGATCATTAAACATCAGTAGAGAAAGAAGGGCAGGGAGAGATTGTGAGCACGTACACAAATTCAGATGCCCTTGTCGTCACATTGTGAATTCGATCAGGCACAATAACTGTGCTAAATTGCTAATTATTCCGCGTGTTGTATTACTGGTTTCAGTCTTTTTATTAATATGGTTGTCAAGTTTACCCGTTCCCTCCTTTCAAGAGAGTTTTGAGACGTTTCTTTTTCACTTTGGCGAGAAAATGGCTTTTTGTTGTATTTCTTTTGGTAAATTTCCATTGTTTCGTACCTTTTGCCTGTAGTTAAAAAGAATCATTTTCCGTGATCTTTTAGTGAGTACTACGTTTCTATGGGAACTCAATTAACAGCCTAAAATAAACTTTCATTCACTTGAAAAGTAGAAAACGTTAACCTTTTTTTTTTCAATATTATATTTTATTTTTAACGTCCGTACCCCTTCTAACCGTAGAAGTTGATAAGAGCAGAAAAAGATGAATATAATTAGTCTGCAAGGAGGATTTTTTTGTTTATAGTTCACAAGAGTGTACTTTAAGCTTTTATTTAGCAGTTTTAAAGTAAAAAAGATACTAAAAATATTTTATTTTTAGTATTGTATTAAAAAAAGTAACACAAAAGAATTGACAGTTGAATGATACTTTTTGGGACTTTCCTCGTTCCGCTGCCTCTTCTTGTAATTTACTGGTCACTGTAGCTTTATAAACGATGTAGTTTATCTGAAATTTTCTGTGAGAGAAAGTTAGTTAATTAGATATCAGCAAAGTTAAAGATACGAGACTGATTGGAATTTATATTCTAAAAGTAGGCCCCCCTCCATGAGAATTGCCCACAGAAAAACCACCACCACCTCGGAGCCGGTCAGTCCCTCGCTCGGTTGGGAGCCGTTATCCGCCGCTGCTGTTGCGTGTGGACTCCTTGGCCAGTCCAGCAGACGGCAACAGAAGCAGTACGTCCAGAGACGACACCGCTCTCTCTCAATGCTCTGTCTTGGTAACAATAGCAGCAAAGCAGAGGGAGGGCCAGTCCAGGGGCTCTGCAACGCCCTCCAACCATGGCAGAGATCATTTCAGTTCTGGGTGAGAGCAAGCGACGTCTATCTCGGTTACAAGGTGACTACCCTCTGCTGTGTGTGTGCGTGTAAGGAAGAAGCTAGTCTAGCTAGATGTTGACCGCATTTGTGTTGGATAGGCGTTCCAGTTTCGGGTGGGGTTCGTGAAAGACAAGGCGAAGCAAAAGGAAATGTGGGAGAGGCAGCATCAGGTCGCGGCAGACAAGCTCTACTCGATGTGCTCTGAACTTGGTGGTTTCTTTCTCAAGGTGAAGAAAGAAAGCTTGCGTTCTTTGAGCCACCCATGTTGCTAAATTGGTGTCGTTCTTGTTGTTTCTTCTTCTTCTTCTTCATGTTTTCTTTCGCTGGTAAAAAAAAATGGTGCTCCATGCTGTTGTTGTAGCACGACGGCATCTCACATTCTTCCAATATGGCTTGAATCAGGCTGCTCAGCTGGTTGGGAAACCGGATTTGGCACCAGCTGCTTGGGTTAAGAGGTTGGTGACGTTATGTGATCGAGCCCCACCAACTCCTTTCGATGTGGTTCAGACCGTTTTGGAGGAGGAATTGGGTGGTAATTTTCGCCAACTGTTTGAGAGATTCGACGAAGCTCCTATTGGTTCTGCTTCAATTGCACAGGTTCTGAACTCTTTGCTCGTCATTGTTTTTCGTGTCTCGCTTTCGTTCGACAACAATTATCAATTTAATAGGAACAACTTACAAGGGAACTTCCCAGTCATCGAAGGAGGGTCAATGGAAACTGACAGCGTGCAGTTTTTCTTACCCATACCCAGAACAGATTTAACATATCCATGGGAGCGTCCTGCCTTTTTTTTTTCTTTTTTAACTTTTGCTTTGCATGTCCTGCTTGTACGGTCAATTTAGTAATTCCTAGCAAAATAGGCAACAGCTCAGCATAACATCTTACATGTCCTTTACCGTACACAATGAAGACTAATTCTTATTTGTGTCTTTTTCTTCCCTGATTCCGAGTGAAATAATAAAGCTGATGTTGCTGCCCTTGTACTTCACCACTTGAATATTAACTTACTGATACAAACGATAAAGTCCAGAAGATCATTAAGTAAATATCTGCATTCATAAAATGTTAACACGACAACTATGTGGATCAAGGGCGGCAGTGAAGGTTGAACTATTTACTGTTCTGAAACATTCTCAGCACAATGCGTAGTTTTAGTTTATGCAGTAATAGTTACTCTTTCTGCTTGCTTCAATCTATAAAAGAGTGTAGGAAGCAGATAAGATATAATAGTTTGATGTGGCTTTAAAAAAAAATTGCAACAACACATTTCGGAGATTTTAGTAAACAGATACTTTGAATGTTGCCTTTCATCATCATGTAAAAGGAAATGTATGTGGAGCGTATAACCTTTTTCAGGATTTTTTATTTGATGAAAAACCGTGCTGGTGCTCGGCTGATGCCTTTGTTGAGTTTAATTAATATGTTAGCAACTGCTTTCTAGATTGTCAACATGCATAAAAAAATCACAAATTGTTCAGAAGCATCACACATACATTGATATCAAATTGTTGAATTTTATTTATCATGAATGATAAGTTCCAGGATTGCTATTTATTGCCCATGGTGACCTTTGAATCGGTAGATTTAATTCTGATATTGATCTTTTACATGAAATTTCATTACGAGGACTGCTTTTGTTTGTCATGGGAGACAGAAGAATTCATAAATTTGACAAGAGCTTGCACAGTGGACTTCCAATTTATTAGTAGTTGCAGTCCTTTTCTCCACTGCTATCTACACACAGATTATAAATTACTGCGTGCTTTTTGTTCTACTTTTCTGACAGGTACACAGGGCAAGGATCAAAGGAAGGAAAGGTGACGTTGCTGTCAAGGTAGTTATAATGCAAAAAACGAAAGATGTATCTGAGCTGAACCATTTTATCAGTAAAAGTCTGTATAAGAAAAAATATTTTATTAACATAGATCAAAATCTAAATGAAGACTCTACAAGAAACTATGTGAAATTTACCTTTATTTCTTAAAGGAACCAAAAGATGTTAAGAATGAACATAATGTGTCAGTTATCATCCAGTGATCTCCTTACATTGTGGAAGTTTGTTAAAACTAATAAGCTTAATTGCATGTCCTGACAGGTGCAGCATCCTGGAGTTAAGGAACTAATGATGGCAGATATACGTAACTTGAGAGCATTTGCTACCTTTTTACAGAAAGAAATTAAATTTGACGTTGTTTCTGTCACTTATGAATTAGAGAAACAGGTAATGCTTATTTTACAGTCATCCTACACATGATCTTACCTTGTCTTTTCCACCTTTTAATTCTCAGAAAGATATTTTATGATCTATTGGGCTCAATAGAAATGATTTACATCATACAATGTGGACCATGCCATGCTTTTAGTCATGGCTGCATCTACATCATAAGTTCTTAATACTATACACATCATACCAAATGATAAGCATGTTATAGTCATTTATCTTGACCAGAAAGATTGGCTCTGTTTGCCTAATTGGGTGAGAAATATGGAGGAAAGTGGCTTGGTAAAGGAGGAAAAAGGAGAAACAAGAAATGTCTAAATGTATGAAGCCTATGGTTTGTTGGTTCACCATACTTATTACCTACAAGTATTTAGGTACCATAATCATAAGAAACTCCCTTAAAGTTCTGATGGAAATAATGTCACATGTGAATCCTTACATACGTGGAACTGACCGAGCTTTCCTTCAATGCTTTAACAAGTGTCAGGGTGAACTTTGTCATTGTCATTAGCTTGTAATGTAGATTCTATAATGAGAGACTAGATTCTCTAATTCTCATGAGGTATGACTTGTGATGCCTGATAGAAATGTAGCACCAATATCTGTAACCCGAAAACAGCACTCACGCAGGAAGATAGAGATAGAGAGAGAGAGAGAGAGAGAGAGAGAGAGAGAGAGAGAGAGAGTGAAAACAAGAAGAAACTGAGGAGAAGAAGCCGTAGCCAAAATGGTTTGCACGGCCTCTATTTATAATCCCATTTTCAGAATTCTAAGAGTCTCCAATCGTAGAATCCTAGGAGATTTCACAAGCTCCAAGGACATTAATTACATCATAGAAACCTAAGAGACTTCACATATTACAAGGATATTAACTACAACATAGAATCCTAGGAGACTTCCCATATAACAAGGATATGAATCCTAGGAGACTCTTCACATGTTACAAGGACATTAAATATTTTAACACATTCTACAAGGAGGTGGAATCCTAAGAGACTCCTCTTCAACGTGTTGGTGAAGGATTTATATTTTAACAATGCCCCAAAATAGACCCAGAGTCATCTCTATGGTTGTGTTTTCTAAACTGTTTTGTTTCTGTTGTTGGCCCTTTATCAATAACATAGATCCACTGGGATAATTCTTTGTTATGGACTATTATTTTGGAGATGATTACCATTTTTTTTATAAACAAAAATCATAAACTTAGGTGAATTTTGACGACATGCATTGGATGAACTTAATAAGTGATTTATAGGTTCACTTAATTCCCCTACTCAATGTTGTAAAACGCGTATCGTAAGGCGTATCGGTCGAGCTTTAAGATACGCCGTATCGTAACGTATCGTAACTGTATCGTAAATTTTTTTAAAATAATAATAATAAATCAGAAAAAATTTAAAAAAAATCGGAAAATTCATAAAAGAAATCAGAAAAAATAAAAATAATAAATTCTACATAGAAAACATGTTTTAGGTAATGATAGACTTATTATTGCTAAATGCTATAAACTTACGCATTCACGGTTCATCATTCATACTTCATACTTCATAGACATCAAAATTCATAGCAATATCATTCAATTTCAATCAACAAAGCTTAAGTCATGAAGTGATAATAAAACATTCAAGTGTTCAACAACCATAGATTCATAACTCTTAAGTGGTTCGATACATATAATGATTCATCATTCATAATCTTCATCATCTTCATCTTCATCTTCATCGTCAAGAATTGGAAGATCCTCACCAACATATTCAGCACCAGCAGTAGCACTAGGCACTAGCAGACTCTCCTTCATCAACAAAGCCTTCTGTTGCTTCAGCTTCAAGGTTGAAGCACTCAAGATCTTCATCATCAAATATTGTAGCTGGTTCTTCCTCAATCCATGGCTCCAAATCGTCAAAGTTTTCCAAGCTGATAGGATCAAATTGAGATGTGTGCTTCCTTGCTGATGTTTTTTGTAATTCTCTACGTTACATAAGAGAAAACTTGTTACTATATAATTTCATATAAATATATTGTACAAAAAATGTAAACATTAAGCTATATTACCTTTGTTTCAACCTCATATTATATCGAACAAAGACAAAGTCATTCAACCTTTTATGTTCGAGTCTATTCCTTTTTTTGCTATGGATATGTTGGAACACACTCTAGTTCCTTTCGCATCCACTAGCACTGCATGTCTGGCTGAGGACTTTGATTGCAAAACGTGCTAGGTTTGGACAATCAAACCCATACCTATTCCACCACAAATCTAAAAAAAATTATAACGTTATAACAAATCAATGTGAAAGTTCTAAAAGAATCAAATGTAACAAATGCAAAGTAAATTAAACATTTCTATGTATTTACCTGGACGCATAGTTGTCCTGGTTCGAATGGTGACAGGTTGTCCCATGCCCCGATAACAAGTATCATATAGATCTAACTCATTGCTGACGGCATCTTGTTCTCTAGAATCTGCCACTAACACGTTAATACAATCCAACAAACCACTTAAGACTTCTCTGTCATTCTTAAATGTAGGAGAAAATCTAATTGCAGGATTTAGATAGTAAGCTGCTGCATGAAGAGGTTGATGAAGCTGTCCAGTCCACCTTTTATCTATCATCTTCCATATGGGCATATATAACTTTTTCTTTCCTTTTAAGTTGTCTCGAATTGCCTCTTTTGCTTTATCCATGGCCTCATATAAGTACCCTATGGAAGGCCTATCCTCGCTGTCAGCAAACCTGAGGACTTTCACTAATGGAACACAAACTTTCAATAGCTTCACACATGATTCCCAAAATTCATTATTAAATATGATATCCACAACTAAAGAATCATTTCTTTTATGAGCATGTGGATATGCAACCCATTCTTCACTAGCGAACATCTGCCTCAAAGGAGTTCTTTATTTCACCACACTCTGCACAGTCAATACATTTGTGGCAAATCTAGTTTGTGCAGGTCGTATCAATTCAACTCCTTTTGTAAACTTTCTCATCAAACTCAATACATATGCATGATTATAGATAAATTTTGTTACCTCTTGACATTGGTCAATGACTGATTTCATATCATGCATCTCATTAAGATATTGAAGCATAAGATTAAGTGATTAACACAATGAGTGACACATGAACTCCAAAAGAATGTTCCATACTTTTGAAATAACAAATCTCTTGCAGCTCTATAATTTGCAGCATTATCTGTAATAAACTGTACAATGTTTGCAGGTCCAACTTCTTGTACGACATTATCAAAAACATTGAACAAAATCTCAGCAGTCTTAGGAACATCAGACAAGCCAAGAGATTTCAAGAACATTGTACCTTTAGGGCAATAAACAAGAAAATTTACAAGTGTTCTTGACCTTGTATCAGTCCATCCATCTGACATAATGGAGCAACCTGTTTCCTTCCAAGATAATTTCAATTGATCGCAATGTTCAGACATTTCTTTCACTGTATCTTGAAGAATTTTACCCTTCAACTAATGATATGATAACATTTTGAATCCGAGGCCTATAGAAGCAATTGCATCTGCCATGGCTTGAAATTGAAAAGAATTAGCTGCATTAAATGAAATACATGCATCATAAAACCATTTCCCTACCATCTTTTGTGCTTGATATAACATATCTTTAGATGTCATAGCAGCACGAATCTGCGGCTGACCACCTGGGCTAGTATATGAAGGGAGAAAGCTCTTAATAGAGCCAACACTAGACCTACCAGTAGGAACTCTACCACTATGTGGTCGCATACCACGCCTGACCGTATCTGCTGTGCCTCTTCTCTTCCTTTCCGTTACGCCAGATCGACCTCCTTCATACATGATCCCTTTTCCTCTAAGATCTCTACCTCTTGAGGTCTCTAAATCTGTTCTTAGAATGCTATCATCTTCATCATCACATTCATAAGCTTCTTCCTGTTCCTCTTCATCTTCCAAAGGCTCATTATAGCCTACATCTGCCTCTTCAATTTCTTTCTGTATCCTCTTTTGATGTAAAACATGAAACATATCTAAACATTGCTGACGCATATATGGAGGCAAAGGTTTGTTTGGTCCTCCAACACAAGGAGACGCATCTTTGGAGGTCCCTGCTAAATGGTGTTTCATTCTACTAATCCCTCCTGAAAATGTATTCCCACAGAAGCTACATTTGAGTTTCAAGCTGTTATTCTCCTTCACCCTTTCGCACCATTGCCATGTGAGATCTATATCTTCAAAAAAAAAAAAAACGAAATCCTATGATAAACTTAATGAAAAAGACTCAAAATCTTTCAATCTACGGTTATACGGTAAAAAATTATGAATACATGGTAAAAACATGAGATTTCATACCTTACGAAGAAGAAATGAAGAAAACCCCTTTCCTCCCAACGAAAATCAACCACCCACGCACAAATCGACCCCTTAATCTTCGATTTCACAGTGAAAATCAACTTTTTGATGGTGAAAATGGACGATCGCCCTCCCTGACGGCAGTATCCAAGCTTGAGAAATGAAGAACGGAGGCTTTTTTTTCAAAAAGAAGCCGAATAAGTAGGTCTCGGGCCCCCTTTTGCGAAATCAGCCCGTATCGTACGATACGGGGTGTATCGCCCCGTATCGTATGATACGGGCTCTGTATCACACGATACGTGCGATACAGGAACGATACACCACCTATTTACGATACGGGGGGTGTATCGTACCGTTTTTTTAAAACGATACGGTACGTATCGTACGATACGTACAACACTGCCCCTACTATGTGATCTCCTTTCAGTGTCTAGCATAAATTATTTGCTTTTGAGATAGGATGGTCTACTAACATGCGATTTTCACTAAGCAACTGTGGCACTTCAGTGCTTAGAGGTTTTGCCGATTCAAAAAGGTCAATGGAAATCCTACAACAATTTAAATGCTTCATGTTAACGTACAAATTCAGATTGGATTACTAGATGTACTCTGCAAATGTAATGTAGAAAGTCTCCCCATTTTCATTATAAGCTACCAATTTTCTGTCCAGTTTCTCATATAGTTTGTTTGTCCTGTAAACATCTAGACCTTTTAATCTTGGGTTTCTATCCGTTTTTCCAATTTGATAATTTTATCATGTATTAACAGAAACCCTTGCTTCATGAATTAAGCCAAAAGTTTAATGCCTGCATGGTGCATTCATTCCATGCTTCCATGATAGGTCTTGAAGCCTGCATAAATACATTGGTTGAAGGAAATTATAAAATTCATTGAGATTTGAGATTTGTAACAAAGATTACTGCATTTCATTCTTACTTATGTATTCAGTTGCCAAAATCTTGTCCATCAGTAACTAATTTTTGGATTGATTGAAGAGTAATATGTTAATACGTAGTTATGTCCTAGCTGTTCTCCAACAGGAGCTTCTTAGCTAACACCTGCTGTTATTGTGGCTTGTTTTTTCCGTTACCCTTTGGATAAATGCATACATACTGTACTTATATCACCTATCTGTTCATTGAGGTGTTTTCAGTGCACTGTCACAGAAAACATGTTTTATTTAAAAAAAGCAAGAAAAACATTAAAAATGAGTCAGCTGTTAAAAATGGGAAAAAACGCTGTTAAAAATGGGAAAAAAACGTGTTTTATTCACGTTTTATTCTATTTTTGCATTTTTAACGTTTCTACATATTTTTGCGTTTTTTGCATTTTTAATGTTTTTTACATTTTTTGGTTACCAGATTTTTATTTTCACATTTTATTTTAGTTTTTTAGCTTTTTTAAAATTTGCCGAAATTTTCTTGAGAAAAATAACTTTGCCGTATTATAGCCAAGAAAAAGCTCGTCTTTTTATACCCGAAAATGATGTTTGTGACAATGGTTTAGTGCAATTTCAATATCCAAACATGGACATAAAAATGCTGTAATAGGCTTCTTCATGTAGTAGAGATTCTCAAAACAATTGCCTTGCTTCACTTTATTTATCTCCTATGGCATCTATGGTTATGTCATGTGCACATTCTTTAGGTTGGGTATGAGTTTGATTTCCTGCGGGAAGCTGATTCTATGAAGAAAATACGACATTTTTTGTCCACCTGCAACAAGAAATCCCCTGTTACTGTGCCACGTGTGATTAGTGAGATGACAACAAGGTATGGTATAAAAATCTTGTCTCTGGAACTTTTTGTGCATGTTAGACTGCTCAATTATTTGATTACTTGTAAATTAAGGAATCTAAAGCACCTTCATAATACCATTCCAACTAAAAGAGACTTCGACTCTGTGTATCAATCTTGGATTTGATTAGTATGCTTTTGCTTCTGTTCCTTGGTCTGGTCAAGGAGTTGACCCTAGACTTCCATCATCATGTCTCGATCAGATTTTCTTGACCTTCTTGACCTTCTCAGCTCTTTTTCATAGTGTAAACTATTGTTCAAGGCAATTTCTTTGCAAGCTCTATCTTGGAAGTTTTTTCAAAATGGCCTTCTCAACAGAATTTTCTGAAAAGTGAACGTATTTGTTACACTAAAAATTTCAAGTGTAAATTGAAAATAATGACAAGGAGTGTTAGATTTATGCCAGTATTTCTTAATAAAGACAAAGAATATGTTAAATTCTCTAAGAAAAAAGTAAACAAAAATGGAAACACTTAAAATATATAGACTAAAGCTTTCTTTTTTCTTATACTAGGTACTACGCTGGCTTTGCTCCTTTTTTCCTTTTGATATGTCAATTGTTCCAAATTATTGGTGCAATAGTTGTGCCTGTGCTCTTTGGTTCTTCTTGGTGTCAAGCAGTTCCATCTTGTCATCCATAGTGGCAATTTTTCAGTTCTCATCTGTGGTTTCTATTTTGGAAAATCTTCCTCATTGACATAATGGATGACAGTATAATTTGTCGACAAGTATGTTACGCTGAAACTGCTTTCTCTCAAGGCATTCATTTACAAGAGTTGCTGTAAAAAATCATGTATCGCTTCCCCTAGGCCTTATATATCTCACGTTTCTGATATTGAGGGGTATTGTTGTCATCAGGCTATAATCCATCACCTCATGCATGGAATAATTTGGTTAAAATGATTGAAGCCATTTGAATATGACGACAAGTTTTTGAAATGAGTAATATCTAGAGAAATGTATCACATAAAAATGGGGACATTTTTTATTAAAGATTACCACTTCTCCATCACCAGCAGTAACCATGAACCTAGTGCAGGGTATTTCGAGTATCACTCTCATGCAAGGATGTACCCCTATGTTGGTAGTATTCAGTTAACTATCTGAACAAAGTTGGTTGCAATCTGCTATTAACTTGGGTGCCTTTCCAAGTTGATCCCTGACTTGTAGGAAATTTACGATCCTACTGCTCTCTATTGTGAGTGATAATCCATCCAAGGTTTGAACTTTAAAGGCTTAATTTTCTTGCATTTTTAACCATGGTTAGCAGCTTATAATAGCTATGTTGTTAAAAAAATTGGCATTATGTCATTTACAACTTGTACCTATTATGTTTGTAGCTCATCTTTTTTTTCTCCTTTCTAGGTTACTTATGTGATCTATCAGAACAAAAAGAATCTTTGTTCTCAAATTTAGCCTCAAGGACTAAATTGGAGTGCTTAAGCAAATGGATATGAAGTTGCTAATAGCTAAAAGATAGCGATGAATACATGGATAACACATAAAGTAGCGATCAACATGGCAAAGGTTCACTTACAAAGTCTATTCAAATAACTTGAGGGACAGCTCTTTTTTACTTTGTATTTGCCAATCACACTAAAATTGGAAGGGGTATTGACTCCATGACTTTCAGGGAAAGTCTGAATTAACTTTTGAATCCTTGGCATGCTAAATTTGGAAGCTTCCTTGCTCTCAAATAAGCAATCACGTGAATATGTTCCTCCACTGTGTGCTTCTTGGTTTTATGCTTCTAAACATGATCAATACATTTTTCTTCACAGTTTCTCTCTTGTCCTGCCTACCTTGTCAGCTCTTAATGTGGTCAGGTATATGTAAAGATGCAAAAACGTGAACCTTCCTTTTCTCTTTCATTTCGCACCTTCTAAGTCTTGAATGTCAGTCTTACTCACTGACTGGGTTAAGCTTGTTTCCTATTCTGGAGGATAGTTCCATTTTGTTTACTATGTTCTCTTTATGTACAGTGAGGATGCCAAGGCTTCTGTATCTAGAAGAGTGTGAGATTCATGATAATTTTTCTTTGAGTTGGGTTCGTTGTTTTTAATGAGACCTCCCCTAATAGCTTAGGCATAAGATATTTCTAACACATTTTCGCAATTTGAAACCATGATATAGTTAATGTGGTCTTATGTTCTCTAGCTTCCACTCTTTTCACTGCCTTGTTTTGCAGTTTTTTGGCAATAAAGTGTTTTAGCTATTTATGAGCCAGCAGTTTTTCTTTTTTTCCTTTAATAAATTTTCAATCTCTTAACATTTTAAAGATTTGCTGGAATTGTCAGAAATATTCTTGTTGACCACTTAAACAATCCTGTTTTGTCTGTTAGGAGAGTCTTATTGATGGAGTTTATTGATGGAACCCCAATTATGAATCTTGGTGAGGAGATGGCCAAGAGAGGCATCAACCCTGGTGGTAAAGTGGCAGCAATGGCAAAGCAGTATGATCTAGCTACTTAAGCAAATCATGAATAATTTTTAACTATTCTGCAGTTGCCAACTTTTGCATGAAATCCCTGATAGTCATCCCATTGATTTTAGTTTGATATTTATTGGTTTTAATGAATTTGAATCCCATATCTTCTTTCTATCATCTCTATATCTAGATGATGGGCAATCATGACAAATATATATCACATGTTGCTAGGCAGTGGAACTCCTTTGTAGTTTGTAGTATAATCGGCTTCATCACTAATTAATTCAGTTCTGTGTTGTTAAAAAATCACAGAATTTGCTGTCTTGATGCGCACTGATCTGCCTGATTAAATACCAACTCAAACACAGATCACAGTTTCTGGTTTCTTTGTTTATTGGCAGGAAAATTCTAAACAGTTTGTCACTGGCTTATGGTCAAATGATCTTGAAAAGTGGTTTTTTCCATGCCGATCCACATCCAGGGAATATTTTCATTTGCAAAAACTCAGAGGCAAGTGCAGAAATTATGCTTTGCATGCTAGGAACGTTGCATTCTTCTGACATGGATCCTTGTTCTATGAAATTTTACATTAGTTTGGCATATCATCATTGTGTCTGTTGTTTCACCTTCCTCCTCCCTTCAAGCTCTCCTCTGACGTTCATGCTTCTGTTTCCATAAGTTGGAATCATGTAGAACTGCTAGATTGTGAAAATTTTTTATGAAATCTTTTGCTTCTTTATCTTGAGATTGGGCCCAACTCTTTAAAGTGGACATCAAGTGGATGACAGTGTTGTATAGTGATGCCAGTCACCTCTAATTTAAAGCTCATGTTGTGAATAATTTAATTAATTTAGCACAACAGACATGCTAGGAGTGTTAGCCTGTTTCATAAGGTTTCAACATTGATCTTAGAGAAGAAACAGGTGTTTCATACTCAATAAGCAACATTACAAAAAGATATTAAACTTCTTAGAGACTAATCTGATTGTTTTCTTCTTAAGCATGCAACATAAGGAATTTAGATGATAGAAAGAGCCATCTACTATTTGTTTGTAAACTGACAATTTTTGAGCCTACAACAACATGAGAGCCACTAGAGTGAAGCAAGCCAATGAAAAGTTGAAGAACATAAATAGGTAAAAGAATTATTTCATCTAATGAGATCTTCAGAACAAAAAATTCCTTAAGTTTATACTTTTACTCCATTACATTTTTTAGTCCTGTATAGTTTTACTACTACGCTCAGAGAATTTCTGCTTTATGCCTCTGTGGCGAGGAGTTGAGAAGATTTCCTTCTGATTTTAACTTATTAGTAAATGGAAAGTTGTGACATATTTTTTGATAGGTTGCTTTGCTTGATTATGGCCAAGTAAAGCATATTACTAATAGGGTGAGGCTTGCATATGCCAACCTTGTGGTTGCGATGGTTACTGACAATCCTCTGAAGGCATCAGAGAGCTTCAGGTGTGGGCTTCTATCCTTAGATGTAAGTTTTGGAGAGATTTTGGAGTGGATCTTAATAATTTGTATTGCTAAAAAGTAAATCCTATATGAAGTGCAAAATCTAGATTATTGATGTAATTTCTGAATATTTTTTACCACTTTGTGCCTGTAAAGTTTGTACTTTTGACTAGCCCTAGCATACATTTTTTTATCATACTGATGCAAAAGCTATTAAATCTCTGTGTTTTATTTTCCACATAAATTATTCTTGTAGGTCAACGATGTTTGATATTGAAAAAGAATCATGACTAACAAATGTGGCTCCTTCAAAAAGATTGGTTGAACATCTTAGTTGTCAAAATCCCGCCTAGTCATTTGAGTCAGTTATCGACCAATTTGTGTTTTGACCCAGTGACTAGTTTGCCACAGTCAGACTAAGCACTTAGTCAGCTTAGTCATTGGTCTGGCGGCTAATCCCTAACTAGTCATTTGAGTCAGTTATTGACTGACTGTGTTTAAACCAGTGGCTAGTTGGTCAGACTTGTAAATCAGTCAGCGTAGTCATTCATCTGCAGACTAATCCTTAACCTATATATAGGGCTAGTCTGAACTAGTTCCGGTTATTCTTTTTAGGGTCATGAACAACATGCCAACTTTCAATTTTGACAAATTAGCTGAAAATAGCAAATTGTTGCTAATGGATCTGGAAACATCTTTGTGGAATCTGTAAAACATGAACTTGTAGAATTGTTGCTTATGTGGAACAATTTGGAGAGTGGTTCCTCTGGAAATCATTATAAGCATACAAACTCAGCAACAAACTATTAGTAGATTGTTCCAGAATTTGATTTTTTGCAAGATCGAAAAAGTTGCATATACTGAACCTGTGAGAGGGAGTAACTTGATTTTGCCAATTGAAACATGCCAGGAGGTCCTTTTCTGGACGTCTTTCATAAGCTGTATATGTGCTTATTATGGTCCATTTGCTACGAATAGGCACTTGGATGGTGTTTTTGTTGAAGAAACTATGATTTTTTAAGGTTAAATATTTACGAAAATTCCAGGCATTAATGGAACTGGGTCAGAATTATACAGTTAGTCCTGTGATCTTTTCTGCTGCACTTAAATGTGGACCTGCTTCAGTATGCCTACTTCTATTTGAATCCCCAAAGTTTTGTTGGTTTTGTTAATGCCTATATGAGAACAATTTTACTACTTTTTCCTGTAAAAATTTATTGTTCTGATGCCATATTTGTTGGCTTTTGTCTTGTGATATAAAGATCCAACTAAACCCCAGGAGTTTCTTATATTGTGTTCATGCTTGAGCCTAGGATTGAATCTACTGTTGCAGAGTTCTATTTGAATCCATCTGTTCTTTTGTTGTCAAGATTTACCCATTTTATTGGCTTGGTGAGGATTACTCTTGGTACTACCTACATGTGACCTCGAACTTCCATGTTTGACTTGTCATTTTCCATGTACGGGTACTTTATTTCTCACATTTCATGGATGATTTTAGGGAACTTGGTATAGGTACAAGTGAATGTCCAGATGGATCCGAGGAATTGTTGAAACTGGCTAGAGGAATGTTTGACACAAAGCTTCCTCCTCATGTAAAGACCATGACCCCATTTTCAGATAATTCTGCACTGAAGAAACTATCAGTCAAGGTATATACTTGATCTTAATAGTAGATCTTTTTAGCAATATCAATTTTTCATGCTATGGCTTAGCTGATTAACTTTTTCCTGTGCCTGGTATGCGAGCCCCTTCAATTGTCAGCTGGTTGCAACAAAACATGAACTTTGCCTATCTAGATTCTGGGAAAATTTGTCCCAAATGGAGGTGCAATTCCAAATAAACATTAGCAGAATATGATCAATAATGTTGGGATATTAATACAAATTGAAGTATGTTTTATGAAGTGATTTTCATCTTTCATCTAGTGCTGTGATACTTAGTCTGATTTGTTTTTCCTATCCACTATTTCAACTAGCGTGTTGTTGCACATGATTTTGTACAAGTTCATTAAGAACATGCATATTTGCTAAACCTTTTCAATCCCTCAGATAGCATGTGCATCTAGAATTTCCATGGGAATTTGTGCAGGTGCTGGCTTGCCTGGAAGAATGTGATCCTCCAAAGTTTCAAGGTTATATTTTATTTGACAAGTAGAATGGAAGTACCTAATTAGGCATTGCGGTGACATCTAATATATGTGGAAACATGGCAGCAATTGCCTGGTTTCTATGTATAGTATCCAGGAAATATCAAAAAAGTAATACTTCATGAGGGTAAAGCTCTCTTGGATACAATTAAGTTCTTGGTATGAGGGATGACAGAAATGATGCTATATATATTCCATGAATCTGTTTTCTTGAAGTGTAAAACTGTCACATAAACAAAACAAGGCCTGCTCATACTCTATTACAAGATGAACTTTATTCTTTTGCGCGATATGCAACAAAATGTAAATAACTAACCAAGAAGGTAATAGAATTAGATGGAAATTTTTAGAAAGTTAACTAAGTACCATCCAATTCCTTCATTCACCTGGGGTTGTGTCATTTTTCCTGCTTCCGAAGTTTAAGTTTAATCCGACATTACTTTGCAGAGCTTTCCAGAGGAGCTTTTCTTTGTTCTGCGAACAGTTAATCTGTTAAGAGGATTGAGTGTTGGGTTGGGGATAAATTATTCTTGTGCAGAACAGTGGAAGCCTATTGCTGAAGAAGCCTTGTCTGCTGTTGGAAGTCAACCAGGTAAACTCTTATTGCATTCTAAATGTGTGCTTTTACATCAAAACCTTACTTCTCTCAACTAACTCAGATAAACAACGAAGACATGGCATCTTCAAGAGATTGTTTTGGGGAAAGTGAATATGTAGCAGAAGATTGTATAGAAGATGCAACATCACCTCTATATGGTACAGAAATGACGAGGCAGTTCCTTTTATGCAGCTGACATTAAAAAATTATCAGAAAAAATGTTAAACCTAGGTGCCTCGTTCTGTGTTCAAGTATCTCCAATTCATTTTTTTTTCTTGTAGAATATTCCGTTCTGGCGATAAGAACACCAGCTAATTTTTTCCAATACAATTCCTTGTATCTTCCTATCTTATCCTGTTATCTTGTTTCAAAGTGGAATTATGCTTTCTTGCACCTGTCACAGTATCTAAAAACATAAAAATTCTTCTTTGTTTCTAATGGCGAGAAGAAGTTGCAGAATTATACAAAAGTAAGTTATGCGTTGGTCAGAGTGGCTTAAGAAACTAATGAAACGGATACGGGATTGAGAGTAGAGAAGATCTTCCCTGCAGGAGCTATAGATTTAGCATACCTGATGACTTCCTTCCTCTGGTCCTGTATGATTGCAGGCACATGTATTTCTGCCGACATTGAGTATCATACTTTGTGTAACATCACCACGCTATCTGGAAGGTATCCTGTCTTCACATCCTAAGCCATTCTGAGTAATAGGCTGACGTCATAATGTTTATTGAAAAGTTGAATAAGAAGGGCAGACAAAGCATATTAGAAAAACCATTCTCCCTCTCACTTTATATATATATATATAAAGCTTTGTTTGTGGGTTCTCCCAAATGCTCACAAGTCACAACCCATTGCTCGTAGTCCCCAAGAGATACAGTGATCTAAACCTTTTTCCTTTTCGAATATTGGACACTGAAATTACGAATTGAATATAGAGGCGTCAACGCTCGCCCTGGTAAAGGAGAAATTAAGCATCCAATATTAATCAAAATCAAACTTCAAATCAAAGTCTACATACAAATTAAAGAGGGAGAGCTCATGCATAAGATGTTTCTTTAGCACCATTAAAGAAAGATTGCTTTTTGATGTCGCACAAACTGATCAAATAGCTTTTTTCTGATTCTGTAGGATCCTGTGCTCATCTTATATGCACCAATGTTTTCCTTAACTCTGCAAAAAAAAGAAGAAGAAAAAAGCAACTATTTCCTGACAATCGAACTTCTATGGTCCACCAGTCCAACTAGAACTAGGTGGGCTACACCCGTTAGAGAGAAAAAAAAAGGAGGAAAGAAAAGAGGAAAAAGAAAAAAAGGAAAATGAGATCCGCATGACTAAGCAACAGTCGTGGGCAAGGCCAGTGCTTACTTGATCCACTCGGCTTCTCTTTTCGTTTTGTTGCATCTGTCTCCAAAAGCCACACGCCTCCAACAACTCCATAAGACGGCGACATTTGACCCGTCACAACTCTCTGATTTCCTAAATTTTGGTGCTTAGGTTGCCTCTTTGATCTTATTTGGAATTCATAATAGCTCCCTTTGTTAAGCCGCTTTAAATTCAAATGAGAATTCACAAGAACACATTGTTATGCATATTGATAACATATTCAAATCTGAATCCGTTACAAAGAAATTCAAACTTGAACAGCTTTTCTTTTCCTTCTTTTTTTTTTCAAAAATACAACTGAAGGGATTTTTTGCGAAAGAGATGACGAGAAGCTTCAGTCTTTAGGCGTGCGTGGCCCAACCAACGGAACGATGAATGAAAGGAGGGCTGAATCGTCATTTACTAAGGGAAAATCTTCGGGGACGGAGGGAGGTAGACAGGCAGACAAAGGGGGCCTCCGGACAGACGCCAAAATATCTTCTCTCCCTCTCAAAATTACGCTCGACGAGGTGGACGCCGGCGGTGAAAATGAATGATATTCTTGTATAATTAGGAGACAATATAAAAGAACCAAAGGGAAGCGAAAACGAAAGGGAAGGAGCGGGGAAAGGAGACCTGCTAATTATACTTTTGCGTAAGAAAATTCAGGGAAGAGGAAAGACAGAAGGGAAAGAGAGGGAGTTCTGCAACTGGTACACAAGCAAGATGGTGGCGATGACGCATTCTCTCAGCGGGAGCGTACCGCCTTTCGTCGACGCGAGTACCATCAAGAGAAACCCCAACCACCCGAAGAGGAAGGAGTTCTTGTGCTATCAGAGAGGTGGACGAGGAGGAGGAGGAAGGAGAAAAATCGAAGGAGAACACGGAGTTATTCTGCGCAAAGGCATCCATTACCACCGTCTTCTTCACCACCACCACCACCCTTTTCTCATTAGAATCGATTCCAGGGCGAACGCCTTTGACCCCGATGCTGGGTCCAGCGGCGAGAACGGGGTCGGGGGAGACCAAGACGACATCGACTGGGAGAAGGAGATGAGAGAGAGGCTGAAGGAGATCGAGGAGATGAAGGAATTGGAACGCCGGGCAGAGGAATTGCAGGCTGGGGAGGCCGAGGCGGTGGCAGCAGTGGCGGAGGAGGAGACTGAGGAGGAGAAGAGGCAGAGAGTTCGGAAGGAGCTGGAGAAGGTTTAGTATTGATGTTGCTTTTCCTCTCCATTTTGGCTCTCCTTTTGTTTGTTCAGAAGATGGTATGAAGTAAGATATCTACAGAGTAATAGGGGGTTGATGGACTAACTGAAGGTTTGTTTTGGTGGATTGGTGCAGCTGGCGAAGGAGCAGGCAGAGCGGAGGGAGACGGCGAAGCTGATGTTCGAGGTAGGACAGAAGGCGTATGGGAAGGGCAATTACGGCAGAGCGATCGAGTTTCTCGAAGCAGCACTTACCATTATCCCCCGTCAGACGCTTTTTGGCGGAGAGGTGACCAACTCCCTTCTCTTCTGCATTTGTGTGTGTGTGTGTGTGTGAGAGAGAGAGAGAGAGAGAGAGAGAGAGAGAGAGAGAGAGAGAGAGATTTGTACTTTCATCAGTTTCATTCTTAAAGAATAAGTAAGTCAACAGCGCATGCAATAAATTTAGAGAAAAAATGTACTTCTTGCGGTGAGGAGCATGTTGGTTGTTTGCATATATTTTTTGGCAAGTTGGTGTTAGCAAACTCTTAGTCGGCTTTATGCCAAGAATCTTAGCGTACTCTTATCAGCTTTATGCCAAGAATCTTAGCAAACTCGTGTCAGCTTTATGCCAACTTCCCGACCATGGAAGTTTCTAAGTCCAACTTCCCGACCAAATAAGTAGAGATCCTTCTATTTATTTTGCTTCTTTTGTCAGCATTTTCTGAACGAAATGAAGGAAGTCTTTCTTTTTGTATAAGTCGAAGTTCTGTAACTTACGTTTATGATTCGAACTATCCTCATTTTTCCTGTGTTCGTTTCTTCCGGTATTCATGAGATTTTGAAGGCATAAAGTGGTAGCCACGAGGAGTTGCCAGAACATCGAAGGAAAGAATAACTGTGAATGAAACATCGGTAACAATTAAAGTTGAATCCCGAATTATAAATCATCCACTTGTTCCTTCCAAAATAAAGAAATAGGTTGGGCTTATAGATGTACAAAATTTATCACCATAGCTGACCCCTTTGATTTGATCAGTCAATTCAGACTTCTATAGTTCTTCAGCCACGTTGGAGCTCAGATTGTTACTACATAGGGTTTGATACCAAGAAGGACCTTGTTATCGGAGATTAGATTGTTCCACAGGAGGATGTTCGTTGCTGTTTTGTTATTGTCTCTGCACTTTGCATAAAATCATTGCAATGATTTTTTTTAATAAAAAGCACTCTCTCGTTTCATATGGAAGAAGACAAAAGCTACCCTGCTCAACATATCTTTTACAATCAAGGAAAGTACACATTGTTCAGGATTCGTCTTCTGGCTAAACTCATGTGCGTTTCAAGTGTTTTATGAGAATACTATAATTCAAGATTGTTTTTTGATATGCCTGGTTTGGATGTCGATGAAAGATATGATTGTTAGAAGTGGTAGAAATCAGTATATATATGTGTGTGTGTGTGTGGTTTATGGATTTCTATGGCCAGGTCCTGGCCGTAGAAGTCCACAGCACTCACACACACTGCCCAATGCTTGGCATTGGGCATGGACATGAGTGTCAGCCACCTAATGTCCTTCATCAGGTGGTTGTGGGTAGAGTAAATCTCTACTAGCTGTGGGGAATCACCCTTCCTATATATATATATATATATATATATATATATATATATATATAAACAGGTAGGTACTTGTTTGATAGCCTCAAACCTGAAATCCGAGACTGATTTTAAATTCATGTTAGGTTAAATCTACATCTTCAACAAACAGTGGATTTCTCAACTGGAGATCTCAAATGTATGTTACCTTGTAAAAATTATGGGTTTGTGATCCAAGGAAAGAAGGGATCTGACCACAATTCCATGGTTTTAAAATCTGTGGTAGCCTCATATATGAGATCCAAAGCTATTAAGCATAGCATTGGGTGCTAGACCCATAAGGAATTATCGTGACCCTTGAGTTTTTCCGCACTGACAGTTGAGAGAATAATGAAGTGAAAAAGAAGATATGATGTTTTGGTTATCTAATAATTCACAACTTTTTTCCGCATTTTTCTCTCAAACGTCCATGTGTAAAAATTCAAGGGCCATAGTGATTCTTTATGGGTCTGGAACCCCGGGCAGAGTGGTTGGTTGGCCTGATCACCTACACCTGTGTTCATCCTCTCGTGCATGACTGTGTGCAGGGTATTTTCATCTTTTTGGAAAAATGGGTTATTTTTGTGTTTTTGTAAAAACCATTTCCCCTTTTCATTTTGTCTTTACAAGGGGAGTCTTGTTTTCTTCATGAACCCAATCCATGTTCAGGCCCGAACATATGATCTGCTTCAGCTCAAGTGTGTTTCTACATGCATCATGAGCTGCATTTTCCTTCTGTAAGTTTTTACTGCCTAACTTAGCTGCTTGTACGATCAATTCAATTTCTTCTTTCTGCAACAGTAATCGGCCTACAAATGTATATGCTAAATTTCCAAGATAAAAAAAAAATCTCACTGAAATTCTTAAAATTTATAATTAGTGTAATAGAATTTCTCCGAAGTCTGAACCATGTAGATTAGTTGATTCCAGATTCCAAGAATATAAAATAGATTAAATGGCTAGTTCTCAATTGTATATACCTTAAATCTCCCAAATGCCTTTGAAGGCCATATTGCTTGGTCCCGCAGACCAGTTGTTTACACTTTACACAGCCGAAGCACTTTCTTGTTGTTTCTATAGTTGGGAAAAGCTAGATTAACATTGTCATCTTTGTTTCCTGGGGCATTAGTTGCCGTTACCCCATTCTTTGGGGGTTCGTTTGTCTCCACTTAATGAACTCCATCTCCTATCCAATTAAGCTGTTGTTTACTTATGTTCTTAATTCTTTTCAGTATTGCATAATCTCTGATTAGAGCTCTTTGAATTGGCAAAGACAGTGACGTCTGGTATGATATTTTTTTTTTGTTTTTGCGGCAGTTAAAAGTTCAATATCTCTTACAATTACCTCTATCTTCTTGTTTGGTCATAAAATCTCCAACAATTTCAGGACTGTTTTGATGATTAGATTAATGTTATACTGTTTCAACACTTGCAGATTCAAATATGGCTTGCAATGGCATATGAGGCTAAAAATCGCCACAAAGATTGCATAGCACTCTATCGGGAGTTGGAAAGTAAGCATCCCAGCCTGAGCATTCGAAGGCAAGCTGCTGGTTTGCGCTACATTTTACAGGCACCGAAGCTGAAGATATCTGAGGAAGAGATGGTCACCATTCCTCTAATTGGTTCCAGTTATGATAGGTTTGTACCAGACCCCTCAAAGTGAACGACACTTCTAGCAACCCATACATCTAACATCTAAATTTATGTATCTTGATCTATGAGGAGTTCCTAGATCAGTGGCTCTTCTGCAGCATCTGAAAACTTGAATCTCATGACGTGTTGAATATGTTAAGCCTCGTGCTTAATAAATAAAGTTAGATACCTATCCTTAGGATATAGCATTCTGATGGCTAGAGCTGAAAAAACAATATTCTGTACATCTTAGTGCGTCATGGAACCTCCTTTTATTTAAATGTTTGACATCATTAGATGGAAGGAGAAAGTTCTTAGAAATGGCTGTTCTTCAGCTATGCAGGTACATGGAGTGACAAATACAAGGACAAAAGCGAAAGGAAGGAAATTACAACCAACCAGCTTCCCTCAACCAGAGACTATTTAGCTGATTTCTTTGTATGGCGTCCACCAATTGGATGGGAGAAGAGCAGGGCATTTTGGGCATATGTGACAGTCTGCTTGGGTTTGGTTGGATTCTGCCTCCTGATTCAGAGATGAAATCTTCTAGGCCTGTTCATGCGATTGCATGAGGATCTGTATATTAATCCCATGGAGGATTGTGAAGCATCCGGAGCATGGCTAAGCAAAGAGTCGAAGAAAGCATGGGTTTGGGGGTGGCTGCTTCACAATGTATGTTGTGCCAATTCATTGTTATATCCAAGTCATGCACATAATACAGCATGTATGTGCAACTGCATTGCAGTTCTGGAACATGTTTGAAGCTTTGAAAAAGTGTTGTTCCTCTTGTATACCAGAAAGTATCCAGATTGCTTTCCTGTTCTTTTAGTGGATATGGAATGAAACAGCATGCAGTTTGTCGTTGTGCTACCTTAATTTTGAACCAAAACAAAAACGAGAATAGTTTTGCTCACATGTTTCGATTTTTCTATTTGAATATATTTGGCTATAAAAGGATGAATTATGGTTTGCCTATCTACGTTGAGGTCTCCCTAATGATGATCAGGAATGAAACTTGATATTTGCCGCAGCTTTTGGGTGTATTTCTCGGTGCACCCACCTTGAGTTATTTCACTGAGATATATGGTTGTGATCTATATTGCAAACATCGAATACGCGTTCTGAATCCGAAAGTGGCATTCCGTGGCGTTCCAAGATGCCGTGCAATGAATTGTGGAATACTGTGACATTGATTTTTTTTTTTTCCCGCTTTGAATGTCATGGCGTGTAGAAGTGATCAACAGAACTACTATGCAGCAAATAAATCTAAACACTTCTATAATCTGTCGACAGATCTAACATTTGCTGGTTAAATCTGTTCGACATGCAATCAGAAGGAAAAGCTGTTCGATCGCGCAAGAGAGATTTCTTGACCCCTATTGCGCAAGAACAATCCACCCAAATCCTAGAGAGATTTAAGCATAGTTTAATTGCAGAGATATACATCTGCAGCCACTTGAGTGCTTGTGAAACATCTCCAAAACAAAAGATGTGATTGGAATGGTAAACTTGGCTTACCAAATTGCCCGTTTGAAAAAGGACGTTACCCTCATCTTCATTCTCAGAAGGTACATGACACCGGAAGGAGCTGCACATGGCATTCACGAGAAACTTGCAACTATCTGGTTATAGAACAATCCTATCCGGTAAAACTTGGCTCGAAACGTCTAGCACAACACAGTAGCTACGACACTAATTTATCAGGAAAATAAGGTCAAACCGTGTGCTCCCGTATATGTGCAAGAGAGAGAGAGAGAGAGAGAGAGAGAGAGAGAGAGAGAGTACTAACATTGCAGAATTTCCACTAGATACACCATGGAGCCAGTAATCTCGTAGAGCCTGAGCTCAGCAATTATGGTGATTATGGCAGGAGGATCATGCTAAGGCTGAGTTAGACAATCAATGGCATGCATCAGTTTCCTCCTAGGTCCAACAGCGTTTAAACCCATGTCCTTAAGTCTTTCCATGGTTAAATTCAGCAATTCAAAATTTCCCATTTTTTCTTTCTGGAAAATATCCACGAACCTCTCTAAACCTTTTGAAATTAACCACTTGTTCACTCCACCAGCCAATTCAAGCTTATGGTCAAGAACTAAAGCCCGTATATTTCGATCTTGTACCCTGCAATTGTTAGGATATTGAACTGATTCAAGCGGTCTGAAGTCTTGCTGCTCCTGTGGGATTTTTGCAGACTCAGCCTCTGACAGAGGCTGCAATGTTGATGATGGTTCTCCCACAACATTTTGAGAATCATTGACACGGTTCCCAGAGTCGCCATTCTTGTCATTGTCCTCTAGCAACTGATCCTCCGATAAGTGATATACATGTGAAGTTAAGTCTGCAGTTTTTTGACTGGACAATTCATTAGATCCTTGTTCTACATCCTTTTGAGAAGGCAAACCAGAAGATTCAGTAACAATATTAGGTGCTTCTGTAACAATTGCTGGTGTCACAATTGACTGCTCATTCTTTGCAGGACTAAGCAAACCAGCTGAGATGTTAGATCCAGAGGTCTTTTGGTGTTCCCCACATTGAGTTTGTTTTTGCTTGGGTCTGCCTCTCTTTCTGACACCAGGCTGAATCCGCTTATTCCTTGATTTCTCATGATCAGTGGTTACAGCCACTGATAATGGAGGAATGAAGACTCTGATCTTTTGTTTTCTAACAATGACCCAACTGTCTTCATCCGCATTTGTTTCCTCCACAACCCAGGATTTTGGAGATTTCATAAGCTCAACTGATCTTGCATCACGTTCACCTGCAGCTATGCTTTTTAGTTGCCTGCGCTTTGTTTTCCTCATTGGTGCATGATATTTATTAAATCATTAAATAGGATTCACCGCAAATAATTTGGTGCCTCCAGATGCAACAATACCTGCTCCAAGCCAATAACATAATAAGCAGTAACATAGAAATTGCTACAAGTAGCAAAACAGACTCACAAAGAACTACATTACCGAAAGCACTCCACAGTCAAGGTCACCTTTGGGAGATGATTTATTATTACTTCTAGTTTTAACTTTTAAGTAGGCTTGGTTTCAAAGAAATCATGAAGCTCTTAAGAGAAGATCCTTTCTAACAAAAGCAGCAATGACAATGTTTTATGTTAGACTTGCAGAAGTACACATGCAAGGCAAAAAATATATATAAATAAAAAAATAAAAAATTTGGAGACAAAGATGCCTGATGATGCCTTAACATGGAAATTAAGAACACCATAAAAGGGATACATCATAGTACAATAAAGGCATAGCTTTTGGCAGGTCACAATTTTTTATGATGACTACAAAGTCAAAATCATGGCAGCAAGAATTTCTACCATTTAAATTAAAGGAAGGGAAGGTGGAAGTGGGAACAGAGTGCTTAAAGAAATCCAACTAAAGTAACAAAGGACTGCATTTTAGGAAAAATTGAGAATCAACAGCCTGTTATTGCAGATATGAATGCAAAAGTAAATACCAACAAAGACCTGACGAAGGCAGTGTCTGTGTCCAGGAAGCAGAAAAAAGAGTAGGAAGCAATATAGAGAATCATTAGGAAGTAATATGTGAAGTATAATATAAGAATAAGGTCAAATTTTTGGGGAACCACAATTTCTAAATATGGGAACCCAGGACTTTTGAGGATACCAGATTTTGTCCATCATGAGAATCAAGATTCTAGGAGGAATTAAGATTCCCATGATGGGAACTGTCATTACTATGTATTTGTAATTTGCACATTGTAGTGTCTTTTTCATCATGATCATGAAGTCAGTTCTTGTCTCATGAGTTTATACCCTATGCTACATGCTCACTTTATGCCAACCATGATGAAAGGACATAACATATTAAAACCTCATGATGTGTCCTTGTTTCCCTTAATATATATTTTTCTTTGTTACCTCTCTTGCAATGCTTTCTCATGTTGTATGGTGTTCATATAAACATTTTGTGAACAGCTTACTTCTTGTGTGTTTTCATGCTCCTGGTGGATGAGTACTAGTTCAGCCTTTTATCTGAGCTTTCATTTTGGCTCCCATTGTCTCTCTTGAGGTGCTTATTATCCCCTAAAGAATTCATATAAACATCTTGCAGACAACTTTCCCTTTTGCGCTTTTTTCATGCAACTGGTTGAAGAGTATTAACTTCAGCTTTCTATCTGGACTTTCATTTTGACTCCATGGTTCAATACCTTGCCTGGTAATAGGACGGGTGAAGGAGAAGCGTCACCAGCAGTTATGGGCATAGAAGGACTTGGACTTCATAGAATTCACTTCCACCAACATGGCAATGGAATTTCGAAGACATCCAAAAGATCCTTATTTAACTCGATATAGAAAAATGAAAAGCCTAGTCAATTCATTGATACAGTAGAAAATATGTTAGGCAAAATGGGAAAACTTAAATCTTAGGATGTGAAATCTATCCTATGATGTCCCTCAGTGAGTTTTTCTAAAATCCATCTAATTGTAACATGTCCAACCTTAAAAAACGGGGAATGACTGCTAAAATCAGTTATCATAGCCAATCGCTAGACTCAAGATACCTGGTATTCTTGTCATAACTCATAAGTTCGGGTGATGGGAACAGGAACTCCAAACCATATGTCAAGTACTCCAGCCTTTCAGGTAAGTTGTGCTTAGGAAATCGATGTTGTAATATACTAATGTAGGCAATGCATACATTCATCACATGGTTTGTGAGTTTCTTAATGAACATTACACATACACATATGCAAGAAGACTACATGGATAGACATAGATACAGAAAAGCACTCACATGAAGGCAAATAGACAGACAAACATAAGACATGCCTGCAAATGCATGTCATGGGAACAGGAACTCCAAACCATATGTCAAGTACTCCAGCCTTTCAGGTAAGTTGTGCTTAGGAAATCGATGTTGTAATGTACTAATGTAGGCAATGCATACATTCTGGTTTGTGAGTTTCTTAATGAACATTACACATACACATATGCAAGAAGACTACATGGATAGACATAGATACAGAAAAGCACTCACATGAAGGCAAATAGACAGACAAACATAAGACATGCCTGCAAATGCATGTCATGGTGCTATGACACATATCAGGTTCAGAACATATTTTTCACTTTCACCATCCTCTTAGTAAATCAAACCCTTTTAGATACAATAAGATTGTTTGTGGAGAGGATATTTAATAATGAAAAATGTAACAGCAAGCAGATGCTGTCTGTCCAATATCAAATAGGGTATTTGGAGCATAGCTTGATCCCTAGCAAACAAACTAGAAAATGAGAATTGTTGACCCTTAAGATCTCAGGCTCATAAAGAGGATGAAGGGGCCAACACTTAGCCTGGCTGTAGAAGACAAGGTTATCGCCAAATTATCAAACCTAAAAACATAAAAACCTAAGATGCAACATATTGAAGTTTTAGCCTTCCACTTTCCATTAATGCCTAATCTAATTAACATTAATCGTGCTCTTTCTTTTGCTTGGACGTCAGTAGATAGAAAATACAATTTTCCTGTGAAATGGACTCCGACAACCCCTTTAAGGAATAGACAGTGAAAGAACTCATGCCATTGAGAACAAGTCCAATTTGATTCTTGCTCAAATGTAGATAAAAATAATGCATTTTCCGGGGAAAAAGGACTTCAGTAACCATCCGCCTATCTCAGCATCCAGCTCCTCTATCAAGGAGCTTTCTTTGCTGACTGACATTCACCTATTGAAAAGGAATCAAAGAAAAAATGATGGTCAGAGTTATCCCCACAACGTTTCTCCTCCAAACCCCCAGACAATCGAGAGTGTTTCTCCAGAAAGCGAGCCAGAAGCTGAAATGGAGAAAACAAATCGTCGAGATGGAGATGCCTATGAAACCAGAAGAACTCGGGGTTCTACATGATATGGTCATTATAGGTTGCATCAGAAGTTCCGCGCTAAATCAGCCAAACTCGAGTGTTAGTTTTTACAGCCCTTTCAGGATTTCAAACTCATAAAACAAACTCATTGCAGACGAAAATCAGAACTTTCGTAGTGTGCGTTTGGCATTAAGGTCTGAATTCAGAAACTCTGGTTCCTAAACAGCCTAACCTTCGGTTCTCATTCTCGTTTTCTAACATAAATAAGTGAATGCAAATTATCAAAGTCCCCATGATCTGAATGGATTGCAGAATTATAGAACCAGTAGTAGACCAATCGGCAAGAAAATATATAACGTAGAACATCATAAATTATTAAAGCAGGGGAGGGCACCTCAAAGGAACAAGCTGGAATTCAGACTCCTGTATTAGACTGGCAAGGTGGGGGTGCTGTAAAGAAGGAAAGGATGAACATAGTCAATCTTTTGTGCTGCCTGCTGAAGAGAGATGGCAACAGAGCCACTTGCCGGTCGGACAGATGGTCGACCGCCGATCTTTGTCACTCGCAACAGCTGGAGAGATGGGGTCCCCGTAGCCTAATTCCTTCTTCTGAAGCCTCCTGCCATGCTACTAACCGCTTACAAACGTGATCGCTCTTCCTTAACAGAGAACAAATACCCACTTTATGGAACCTCCTTGGTCGGCCAGAAATTGAAAAATACCAGACAAGTGAGGGAAGCCAAGAGAAAAATCAGGAAAACTGGAGCAACTATTCCAATTTTGGAAGAACAAAAACCTGCCAAGAAGGAACTAGAAGGGATGGAAAACAAAGTGAGATTGAATAGCTTTTCTTAACTATTTCATTTTGTAGGCAAGGTTGGGCAAACGCCACAGTTCAAGAGTCATCGACCCGTGAATCGTTGACCTCCTTCCAACTTGATCACTGAGGAGCTTTCAGCTTTCGCGTGCGTTCTCCTTTCCGAGAAACATTTGAAAAGCCAACCAATTGTGATTCGCAGTCACAATTTCAATCTTAAAGGCATAAATTAGATGGATTGACATAAAGAAAGGCATCCTTTCACCGTATTCTACCCTGCCTTCTGTCCTACGAACGTGACCAGCCTTGGAGCCATAAACAAATCTATCCTTCGTTCCATCTTTTACTATAGCATATATGTCAACGAAACCAAGCATACAGTGTAATCTTCATGTCAGCAAATGAGCTCTTGCAATAATCATATTTTTTTCTGTATGTAGGAAGAGATTATGAGCCAAAATATTCTAGTTGTTGATCTTTTAAACTCTTGTAAGATCGGTTACGCTGACGCATATGAAAATATGATTTTTTTGATATTGGTTCCCACTATGATGTCATAACATGGAGCACCATGAGATAATTCTCGATATTGAGCGGCCAGCTGATAACTGATCTAAGTTCTTGAAATAAACTTCAAATTTGTTATAGGAACATTTGGACATATGAATCGTCATTTTATATATGTGCCCTACTTCTTTTGTTCTAAAAGGATGGTTTTAAGACCTTAAAGTTTGCTTCTATTTGCTAAGTACTAAGACACATGTTTATATATCAAGTTCGATGAAATTTATGCTATTGCATAACAGACGTCCTTGGGATGTGGAAGATGAAGGGAGACCTCCACCAGTTTTTGTCAACAGAGAGATGTTTGGCGGGTTGGATCAAGTAAATATTAAGAGATAGGGATGACAACCGATGGAATTCAGATCGCATATCTGACCGAAATGCTCAAAAAGAATGATATGAAAAAGAAAAATTAACATTCGCTAAGAAATCAGATTAGCTTCAGACAGTTTTAAGTAAATATATGGTCGGATTGGGAGACAAATTTAGTCTCAAAGAAACATCCTATATCCAATATCTATTCATTTTGAAAGTCTGTCCTTACCATATGATAATGCAGTTTCAATATGGTTGTGCACTTAAAAGTTAGGTTCAGATGCAAAATTGAAATTGAAGGTTGGATTCAAATGTGAATTTGGAAATTAGAGTTGGATATCGTATATACATACTCTTCATTCATATCTGAATCTAAATATATAAACATGCAATAAATCAAATATAGTAAAGGGTACACCAGAATCAATTCCGATCCATTGACATCCTATCGACAGGGAGCAAGAGAGGGATGTGAAAGCTGTCAAGTTGAAGACTCTCATTAAGTCCAAACTTTGTTATTTTACTGTCTGAAATCTCTTACAGTGTTGAGTTCCTAACATTTAGTGGTCGATGCTCACCCTCAGCACAAAACAACGAAAATAACAAAGCCTTCGTCAGACACATGCAGGTTAATTCATCATTTGTACAAGATCATGTATAAAACCTGAGTAGGAATTTGAATAATTTTAAATCCAACAAAAGGATAATGTTAGATACATTTATAGGATCTGATTTGGCCAACATCATAACTGGCAAACTTGTGACCCGGACTTGAACGAGGAAGGTGAATCTCAACCAAGAACACCCTGAGAAAACTCACTTAAACTAGTTAGGGACCTAATTTATCAAAGTAAATAAAGGTTTTAGTTACTAATTATGTAAGCTCTCAACATATTACTGATTGATCAACTTATTTAGCTAACATCAAAAGGCTGTCTCAACGTTCCGTCATGCATATCTTTCTCACCAGCTATGGTGCATGGAACTTCTACGAAATGAGACACTCGTCTATGAAGCAAATCTAGGCTGCATCATAAGACGAGCGTATATGTTTAACACAGTTTAGAATCAACCACCCTAACTGTGGGCGGGATCCTTGTCCATCACAGTAAGTGAAAACTTTCGGAGGGACAATTAGTAGTATGACACATGTATATAAACTGTTAAGAACGAGGCCAAAAGAAGAGGAAGAAGATGACACAATGACTGTCTACATGGTTCAGAGACCAAGTTAAGTCCACGGCCAGGTAGGTTTTTTTCATTATATTCATAAAGAGTGAGAATACAAGAAAAATAACTGGGCCTCTAAAACATGTGAATTAGGGCAAAACCGTAAAAAATGCATATTGCATAAATGGCCTTACAAAATTTTTGCTTGAAGGGACGGCACTTAGTCAAATCCATATCACTTAAATTTGTTTTAAAACATACTTGAAACAAAAAATACAACCGTTACATGTTTGTAATTACTAATTAATTACAAGCATGTTTTAAACTAAATTTTCTCATATGAAATATTAGATTCATTTACTGTCAAAATTTTAGTGTTCTTGGTACTGCTAAAACTTTTATTATTAAAGTGATGCATTTAAAAGCCAAAAATAATTTATTTAACTTAATATATATTTTCTGTCAAATTACTTTTACAATTATAATTATGTCTATACAGTTATATTGCAAAAATATAGAAACTGGGAATTTATGATTTTGATCTTTAACCTAAGCGGTTTGAGATAACTATTTTATTTTAACTTAAAAGGAATTTAGGGTGCGTTTGGAGAACACCCTTGCATGTCAGGTTGTTGTTGAAACAAGGTAAACTTCTACAACTTTACTGTATCAAAGTCGACAGACTGTTGTCTGCGAGCAAAAATATCTTGGATGCTTAAATCGTACAGCAACAAGCGTGTCACTGCAAACGTATTTTTTAATGGAGATGTTTGTAACTTTGTAGCCTCTGTAACTGGACGAAGATAAGAGTGGAGAAATTAGAGAATTTTTGTTAAAAACGTTCTGTGGTACGGTAGTTGAAAGTGGTGAGACGACTTATATGCACTCCATCTTTGTTCCTCTTGATTTGACTCCTAAACCTGATGTTATTTTGATCTTCAGCATCGTGCATGGACTGCTTCTTACAATTCAGCATCCACAGTCGCGAATCCCTTGAGGGGTAGCCATACCGATTCTAGGAAGATCTTCCGTTCATACCAGCTTATGCCAAGAGGCACAAGCTGTATACATAGCTGCCAAGAGTAGACCAGATTTTGACATAGCAAAGCCAAAATATACTGTATACCACCCTCGCAAATAACCAAGAAAAGAAGAAAAACCGAAACGGTTGAACACATCAATTCTATTTCTCTTGATCAAATAATATTTGAAAGAAACAACCACGTTTACTAGAGTTACATCTATTCGACACCACAAGTGCACATCAAAACTGTCCATTTAGATGATGAACAAAATCGAATATTCGCCAAATTAAATTTTGGGCAACTGAACTAGTCATCACAACTCCACTACATTCCCTGATGCCCTGTTCATAATGCCTACAGAAACTAATGTTACCTTGCTGCAGCTCGTGCACTCATGGAGGAGTGATAGTTGGTGCTCCTCTGTTTCCTATAAGAGGTGTATACATCGTCATATTGGGTAACCTCATTTGGATTGGCTGTAGCTCCCAGGCCCAGCCTCCCTGAGCTCAAGGAACCTGGCTTCCGCTCCACAGATCCATCAGGAAGAGTCCCCGTCTCTGGATCAACCACCTGAAGATTTGGTGGTGGAGGTATACAAGCACCACCTTTCCGGACCGGGGCTTCTCTCTCATATTCATCATCACTATCTGCGTTGCTTTGTCTTGATCCCTTCAAAGGGCCCTCAGAAGGATTTACCTCTCCAATTTCCTTGAAGAATTTAGACACTCTTTCTAGAATATATGACTGAGAGACTGTAGAAGGTGGGATCATAGTGGGGATATCCAAAGGGCTCATGGGTGAGTAGGGAACACCACTGCCAATTTGCATTTTACGAACCATTCCAGGAATAAGGCCTGGGGGAAACAATGGGTATGGTGGTAGGGGCTGATCCCCGACTTTGCCTGTCAATTTTTGGAGATGGGCCGTCTGATTGGGAGGCTGGACAGGACCAGCTAAAGGTAGCGACCCTCCAAATTGGGTGGCAGCGCCAGCAACAGAGGGATAGGCAGAAGGCAACGCATTTGCAGAGAACTGTGTTGCTATTGGTGGAACAAACTGAGAACTTGAAGTAACTGAAGCAGCTGCAGGGCCAGTTTGGTCTTTCTGATCCATTGGTGGGACTGAGCTTCTCTGCTGTTCAGCTTGCCAATGACCTTGTGATAATCCTGCAGTGGTGAGGCAGCACATAATAAAATTATAATAAGGAAGATCCTATATGTTTTCGTATTTGCATCAATGAGAGCATGCACAAACGAAAGAAGAGAGAGCATGCGAGAGAAAGAGAGAGATAGAGAGAGAGAGACCTGATAGATTTGGTGAGTCATTTGGGGCAGAGACTTGCTCCTTCAAGGGGCCAGCATGAGTAGAGGTCGGTGTTCCACCAAGCATTTCACCCTCATAGGCATAAATTGTGTCAGAGTCATAGACTTCCTTAGAGGCCCAGAACTGCAATATTTTCTGTAGCCTAGACTGGTTCGCTTCTCTGTTATGAGGATTGTGGTAAATCCTTGCAAGCATAGATCCAAGAACAGGCCTAAATGCAAGGGCCTCATTATCAAGTTCATGAGGAAGAAGACGACGCTGTAGACTGCAATATCAACCAACAAAATGAGACACTAGCAACATTTTTTAAATGGAGCACCATCTTAGCTAGAAAGAAACATCTAAAAAGAAAAGTTGAAAAAGAAGCAAAACACTCCTCAATAAGCTTTAAACTCCAACGAAACAAGAGTTGAAAATATCTTGACTATGAAATGAAATAAACTGCCAAATAAGATCAAAGCAACTTTACCGTTGTTTGAGATAAAAGAGAAGCAAAAAATAGAGGATACACATCTCCTCCGTGTCCTTGTCAACAAGGGAATATTTTCTCAACTATTTAACTTAACTAATGCCCCTAATATATTATTCGTTCAATTTAGTAATTGGATAATTTTATAGCTTTAAATACAATAATTTTGTTACTACATATTCATTTAAAATGTCTTATTATACACCAAGACCACCTCAATTTTCTACTTCCGGAGAAAATAAAGTTTTTAACATGACATTCTCTTCTCATGAAATACCTGAGAACAATGTCTCACAAAGAAACTAGCATCAAACCTAGTGAAAAAAAAAGTAAACAAATAATAATTAATACCACTACTGGATTGTAGCTCACTTGTACAAGAAATATGTAGTCTCTTGGCAAATGAGCACTGATTTTTTACTCACCACCTATGTAGTCAAATGTACTGGACAGGCCTAGGCAGCAAACCAGACAAAAAGGCCTAGGCACCCAATCCTATTTGACAGAAAATAGGTGGAAAAAGAGATAAAGAGACAAAAAGAGGAAAAATAATAAAGTGGGGTTTTTGAAACTCCATCCTAACCAATATAGTAGAAGATAGACAAGCAAAAACAAAAAAAACATTTTAGAGTTAAAATAAAAGAAGGTGTATTTTTTTGTTTCGGCTGCATAGGTGCCGCAGGCTATGTGCCTGGACCGTCACCTGGTGCCTAGGGCCACTTTTGACAACAAAGTTCACCACTGGACCTTACCATTGACGATGCATAACTTGATAGACATATTGACTAAAACATATTTGATGGAAAACTATATGTATAATACTTTGATTAAATGCCAAAATCTACCCAAAGAGCCTAAGAACTCCTAGATGCAACACTGCATCTAACAAGGATAAAAGCAACTCAAAAGACCTAGATGCCATGACAAAATCTATTAATTAGAATAACGCAATCTGCTCAATGCCCAATCAAACAATTAGATCCGTTTAATCTTGTGAGAACATTTTGATTCTCTTGAAGGGGCCTATTTGTGCCATTTTTCAATTAAAGTACACGAATGTACACATGAAAAATGAACCTCAGGTAAACCAAGAATGGTCGATGGATCAATCCTTGGACAGTATGGACTATGAACAAACTGCTAATTATAACAAAAATCATGTCTAATACCACTTACTACTGGCGCCAAGTTGTACCAAATTACATTTATTCTTTATCCAGAATCGAGGAATTAAAACCCAAAATTAGGACATGCTTTTCCACCTCATACAAAGAGTAGAAAATCAGGTTCAAGAAGAGAAACATTTAAAATACATAGGTTTTCAGTACTCCATACAAGAGAAAGAGAATTATCTACAACTTCGGAGGGATATTTAGTTTCTATACTATCTTTGTCATCAAAAACAAGTTTAAGACATGCTTCTCAGTTCTCAGACTCATCAGGATTTCCTCAAGTCCAAGAAAGAGACACCAGAAATTCTGGCAGTAATCCATATAAAAGGGTGTGAATCACCTACAATTGTGAAGAAGGAAAATTTGTTTTTCATATTATCTTTACCAACAAGACCAACATATTAAGACCCACATTTAAGGGCATGTGGTGTACCACAAGCTATAGGCAAATGACCAAGGAACAGAAGTTAGCCAGCACTGTGGTGTTCAATCAGTTTGCAGAAAATGCTCAGAAACTACGTACTTTGGATACAAATAGTTTGATATAGAACCCAGAACCAAGGAGCTGGTTGACTTTCACAAAAGCAGAAATGTATAGTCATGAACTTATGCCTCAGTCATTACAAAATAACTTTCAGACATTGGCATGTAAATTAATGAAACCTTTTCAGGATTCTGACCAAACCTGATCTAAGATGCAAAGCTGTATATTAAATTGGATTCCACTTAGTAATTGGATCTTATTTTCTTTGACAAACCCAACAAAATGGATCTTGAATCTGGTCAGGTAACCAGTAAACCTGACCCGTTGTAGCTAGGTTGGTATCAGGTGAACCTGGGCTTGGTACCCGACAAGTAAAAGTGTCATTAGTCATCAACAAATACACGAAAGTAAATATGAATTCGATGCATTATTCAGAAAAAAGTATAAACCAGAGCTGCATAATCAAGTGTAGGTTAGAAATTTAGAATTTGACTACAAAAAACCAATTGTGATGTATGAATATTGCTATCCACATAAAACTCTAGCACTGACTAATGGCTGGGGATTTGTTCCAATCCAACTTACGGACATTTCCCTTGATGGGATATCAAGAAAAAAGATTTCATGGATCAAGTGACTGTAAAAATAAGTATGAAAAATAAAGAAATACATTTGAAACTCTAAGTGAGTCTCAAAGAATAGACCATCAGCAGAAGCTCTATACCATGGGCTAGTTCTGTCAAACATCTAACAACTATGTGCTAAGTCAGGTTTACAGGTGGCTTATGAATCTCCATATAAAGGCCTTGAATAATGTTGTAACTGTATTATAAAGTATCATAAGGTCTTAATAGACACAGCATAGGACATGAGGAATGTCGAAAAAATGCCCTGAAGCCCATAGTGATTTTGATCCTGACTTGTTCGGAAGACACTCATGGATGACATATTATAGAATCCTGTGTTTTTGTTAGAGGCTTATAGGCAAGTTTGGCTTCACGGATCAGCAAGGCGGAAAGGTGTACTTAACCACATCAAAACAAAGGCAGAACAAGCTGCATTAAAAAGCATTATTCCTGAAATTATCTGGATCAAAAGGTTGAAAAGTTTGATAGGATAAAAAATGGTTACACTTGACCAAGTTCAATGTTAATAACAGTTTCTCACACCTCCTGCTAACAGATTGCTAGGCTCAAGATTATTGCTAACTCAAAGCTGAAATATTAGATTAACTCAGACATAAAGAACTAACTCATTCATTGTTGTCAATCTCTTGGCTTTGTCTTATTATAATCTTTTTACATTTTATAACTTTTTACTACAGAAAGAATAAAGTTAAAATACTACAATCATTCATATCAAGTTTCTAAAGGTTATCTGGTATAAAGACTCAGATCATATAAATTTCAGAAAGCTTATTTAACCGTATTTGGTCATTAAACTAAATATTAGAAAATAGAATATGCAGCGTAATATGCTGCTCCTCCCATTTCGTTCTACTTTTGCTCTCTCTCTCTCTCTCTATATATATATATATATATACCTTTGTTGTCCCCATGACATGGAATATGGAATAATAATGAAGATTTTCATCAATATGAGATTAAATCTAATGAGATTGCTCGTCTCTTGATTTATTCTCTGTTTGACATATCCATTTTTTGTTAACTTCACTAAGAACAAAACCATTGCAAAACAACTAAAGAAGTGTTCTTAACAACTATCCCTTCTCCCTTTTTATCTCGTTCTTTTTTTATATCAACTATATCATCTACTTTGCCTTTTCCAACTTTTGGGTTTGCCGTTTTCCTTTACCCTTCATTCTTCTTGTCTCCGCCTCCTCTTCATTTCAGTATTCCTCTAATTCTCAAGCAAGTAACAGTTAAGCAAGACACGTTACTGCTGAAGCTTGAGCTAAAGCTTCTACCAATACAAGATAGTAAAAAAGAAGCTACTTTTATCCTTTAAGAAACAAGAAGGAAACAGATACATGGATCCCTTCCCTGGGAACCACAGGCCCCCAACCTCTGCAACTCAGTCGGTATTTCAAACCTATCACATCGTTCTTATTTTCCACGGCACAAGCAATCAGCACTCAACGATGTTGAGATAAAAAATGCACTACTAATACCTAGGACACAAGTATACTACTGGAATAGGATGCTACTTGTTGATAGATTGTGGGTTTCGGGTCCGGATCCATACCCGACCCGCCTTGTAGCCCGTTTTGGGCTCTACTTAAGTCATGTAACCCTAATCCTTAAGAGTTAATGATAATCTTAAGAGAGAGAGAGTCTGGCTGCTAGTGGGCACCAACTCCTCCTCATTCGTGGTTTTTTCTCCCTCGTGTTGAGGGTTTTCCACGTTACATCATGATCATTGCTTCTCTTCCTCTTCTTCTTGTTCGTATCTCTACATGGTATCAGAGCCGTGAAGTTCCGGCGTTTTTGGTTGTCTTTTGCCCGTGTTAGAGGAGAATCGCCCGACACTGTTCATCGTCTCGCCCGTGCCCGACGCTCGTGCCCGAGCGTCGTCTGTCGTCCCGCCGCCGTCTCCGCCCAGCGCCGCCCTGATCAACGCCGATCAGGATTCCGCCGTCTCCGCCTAGCGACAACCGGCCCAGCGACGCCCTGATTAGCGCAGCCGCTTCCGCCCAGCGTCGGCCTGCCCAACGGCGTTCCCGTTCTGCTGCTTCCGCCCAGCGTCGGCCTGCCCAAACGACGACCTGTCCAGCGGCGGTCTTTTTCCGCCCAACGCCGTGTCCTTTTCCGGCGCCGTGCCGCTCTGCCTGGTCTGTTTCCGCCCAGCGCCGCGCCGACTGCCTGGTCTGTTCCCGCCCAGCGCCGCGCCGCTTTGCCTGGTTCTGTTTCCTGCTCTCTGTCCGTTTTTTGGTGTTGTATCGTGTGATTGCTTCTTGCTGCCCTTGCTGCCTACTGGTCTGTGATTATGGCAGCCTCTTCCTCGTCAACCGTCAACACCAATCCCACTGAAATAGGGGCTTTTAGAACGGAGAATGTTCCCATGCAGGTCATCACTCTTCGCCTCACCAAGGATAATTATTTCTCGTGGTCGCCTGCTATGACCATGGGGATTGCTGGCCGTGGTCGCATGGCCTATATTGATGGGAGCAACCCCGAACCAGCAAGAACAAGTGATGTGTGGCATACTTGGTTTCTTGAGGATAATCAAGTGAAAACTTGGATTGTCAATTCCGTTTCCGCCGATATTCAGCCCCTTATCCTTCGGAAGAAGACTGCTAGAGACATGTGGGTGGTCCTCGAGCAAATGTATGGCCAAAAGAAGACCGCAATTCGTACTTACCAAGTAATGAAGACAGTCTATGGCATTCGACAAGGGACCTCGTCTGTTGCAGAGTACTATGGGGCTTTGAAAGCCAAGTGGGAAGAGCTTGACTATCATTCTGATATTCCTTGGCATTGTCCCCATGATCAGGCGCTCTATGTTGCTCATGAATGGGAAAACAGGGTGTTCCTATTTTTAGCAGGTTTAAATGATGAGTTTGAAGGTGTTCGAAGTCAGATTTTGAATTCAGGGGAGGTGTCCAGTATTGAAGATGTGTACTCCTGTGTTGAAGCGGAAGAACAGCGAAGGCTTGTTACAAAAGAAGGGAAGAGGGAACTTGTGCCCTATAACGAGAGATCTGCTCTCGTGAGTCGTGGTCCTGGCGGCCCCTCTAGGTCTCTTCGCCGGTGCACTCACTGCAAGAAGACAGGTCACACTGTGGATTATTGCTGGGATCTTCATCCAGAAAAGAAGGGGAACAGAGGGAGATCTTTGACTGGGAGAACGCCCGTGTCTGAGGTGCAAGCCTCTAGTGGAGAAAAAGTCTCCATTTCTGCTGACCAGCTTCGTGAACTAAGGGCTTATTTGGGCAGGCTCGATGTCAACAAGACTGAGACCTCAGAGGGAACTACAGCTAATCATGCTCTTGCAGCTATTGGCAATCAAGGTAACTCTTCTGTGGGGGAATGGATTGTCGATAGTGGTGCTACTCATCACATGACAGGTAATCCAAAATTGTTTCATGAGTATAAGTTGTCCTCGGGAAGGGAACGTGTTTCTCTTGCAGATGGTTCCTCTACCTGTGTGGCAGGCGAAGGCACTCTGTCCTTGTTGGACAAATTTCATGTGCAGGGCGCTTTACATGTTCCCCAGTTTCCTTTAAATCTCTTATCAGTCAGTAGACTTACTAAAGAATTGAATTGTGAACTTATATTCTCTGCCGATCGTTGTGTTTTGCAGGACTTGGTGACAGGGAAGAGGATTGGGATTGGTTTAGCTTCTGATGGATTATATCGTCTTCCCATACGTGTGGCTACTGCTCTGTTGACAGCGATCCGCAAGACAGATAAGAGAAGAGAAGATTGTCTTCAGTCTTTTATGTACTGGCATGAACGTTTTGGGCATTTACCTTTTGGGATTTTGAAACATTTGTTTCCAGACTTGTGTTCCTCCTTTGATGTGTCTTCCATTTCTTGTGATGTTTGTCAGTTTGCCAAACATGTGAGGGCTTCGTACCCTCTTTCTTCTAGTTGTGCTAATGAAGCTTTTTCTCTGATTCACTCTGATGTATGGGGACCTTCGGGCATTCATACTCGTCAAGGTTTCCAGTATTTTATCACTTTCATTGATGATTTCTCTCGTGCTACATTTATATACTTGTTAAAAGACCGCAGCGAGGTTCCTCGAATCATCGAGACATTTATTCTTCTTGTGCATACCCAGTATGGTGCGAATGTTAAAACTTTCAGGTCCGATAATGCCCGTGAGTACATGTGTCGGCCTGTTGAGGAGTTTCTTAGACAACGGGGGATTGTTCACGAGACATCCTGTAGTTACACCCCCCCTCAAAATGGGGTAGCTGAAAGGAAAAATCGTCAACTTCTTAATGTCACCAGGGCTCTTTTGTTTCAGAGAAATCTTCCTAAACACTATTGGGGTGATGCAGTTCTTACTAGTGCCTATCTTATTAACCGCATGCCCAGTCGTGTTTTGAATGGTAGGACTCCCCACTCGTTGCTTCCTGGCAGTCGTCCACCATTTCCTCTTCCTCCTCGTGTTTTTGGTTGTGTATGTTTTATCCATGATCACAGTCCAAATGTCAAGAAACTTGATCCTAGGTCTATCAAAGGTGTCTTTGTTGGATACTCCCCTACGCAAAAAGGATACAAATGTATTGATCCTATTACTGGTCGAGCTTATGTTACGAGGGATGTTACCTTCTTGGAACATGCCTCTTACTTTGGTGTGAATCCTCTTCAGGGGGAGCAGTCTGTGGGCAGGGAAGAGTATTCTCAGAGACAGGAACTTCAGTTTATAGATTTTTTGGACTACAAGAAAACAGAATCACTTAATACTGTTGATGTGCCTGAGAATGAGGAAAGGGGTGACAATAGCATTGAGAAGGAAGGCCCTCAGTTGTTTGGACAGTTCTACTCTAGACGAGGTACTCGGACAGAGGTGATGACTTGTGATGCTAGATCTACTTCCAATCCCAATGCCACTCCTTCCCTGGATGAACCAAGTCCTACCGAGGAGACCGTGGAGACCCATGATGAGGTTGAAAAGAAGAATGACGATCTTCCCATTGCCCTGAGAAAGGGTGTCAGGTCATGTACTCAACACCCTATTGGTAATTTTGTTTCTTATTCCAGACTTGGGAAAGATTACAAGTGTTTTGTTTCTACTCTTTCTTTGGCTGTGATTCCCAGGACTGTCGCTGAAGCTCAAAGTGACTCCAAGTGGGCCGATGCAATGAAAGAAGAAATAGATGCCCTAAGAAGAAACTTGACATGGGAAGTGGTGAAGATTCCTGAAGCCGCTCACCTAGTTGGATCCAAATGGGTGTATACCATCAAGTACAAACCAGATGGGAGTGTTGAAAGATATAAAGCTCGACTTGTGGCCAAGGGGTTTAGCCAGAAATATGGAATTGATTACTTGGAAACCTTTGCTCCTGTTGCGAAAATGAAGACTGTGAGGGTGGTTATATCCCTAGCTGTGATGAAGGAGTGGAAGATGTATCAACTGGATGTTAAGAATGCATTCCTCAATGGTGACCTCGAAGAAGAAGTATATATGCATATGCCTCCAGGATATGAAGAACCAGAAATGTGTTGTAAGCTGAAAAAGGCATTGTATGGCCTTAAGCAATCGCCCAGAGCGTGGTTTGAACGACTGAGAAGAGTGATGATACGTCATGGATACAAACAAGGAAATGGAGATCACACTCTGTTTGTGAAGAAGAAGGAGAGCAAGGTTACTCTCCTGATCGTCTACGTAGATGACATGATTGTTACTGGAGATGATGAGGAAGAGATTATCAAGCTAAAAGGGTTACTGGCTACAGAATTCGACCTCAAAGATCTTGGAAAACTAAGGTATTTTCTTGGTATGGAGGTTGCTAGGTCTAGTACTGGTCTTGTACTAAACCAAAGGAAATATACATTAGACCTGCTGGAAGAAACTGGTAAATTGGGATGTAGACCTACTCCTACCCCTTTTGACACTGGGCACAAGTTGAGTCTTAGAGATGGAGAGCCTCTCTGTGAAGAAGACAAGAGAAGATATCAACGTTTGGTTGGGAAGCTAATTTATCTTACCCTCACGAGACCTGATATCACCTTTGCGGTGAATGTTTTGAGCCAATTCATGCATGCGCCAACCGATGCACATCTGAAGGCTGTGGACAGAGTGCTATGCTACCTGAAGAAAAATCCTGGTAAGGGACTCCTGTATGTGAAACAAGAGACTGTGGAAATCGAGGGCTATTCTGATGCGGATTGGGCAGGTTGTGGTGATACCAGACGATCCACTACAGGGTACTGTGTCTACTTGGGAGGAAACCTTGTTGTATGGAGGAGCAAGAGACAGGATGTTTGCTCTAGATCCAGTGCAGAGGCAGAATATAGGGCAGTTGCTATGGGAGTGTCAGAGTTATTATGGTTGAAGATATTGTTGACTGACATTGGAATAGAGATTGAAGGACCTATGAAGATGTATTGTGATAACAAGTCTGCAATCAACTTAGCCAACAATCCTGTACTTCACGACAGAACAAAACATGTTGAAATTGATCGTCACTTCATTCGGGAAAGGATTGATGCGAAAGAGTTGATCTTACCTTACATGAAGTCTGAAGACCAAACTGCTGATGTTCTGACGAAAGCTCTTCCTTCAGCTTCATTTGAGAGGAATGTATCCAAGTTGGGCATGTTTGATATGTACGCCCAACTTGAGGGGGAGTGTTGATAGATTGTGGGTTTCGGGTCCGGATCCATACCCGACCCGCCTTGTAGCCCGTTTTGGGCTCTACTTAAGTCATGTAACCCTAATCCTTAAGAGTTAATGATAATCTTAAGAGAGAGAGAGTCTGGCTGCTAGTGGGCACCAACTCCTCCTCATTCGTGGTTTTTTCTCCCTCGTGTTGAGGGTTTTCCACGTTACATCATGATCATTGCTTCTCTTCCTCTTCTTCTTGTTCGTATCTCTACACTACTTACAGGAACAAGGCAAATGGAATACACGATACTAGGTGGACAAATTCCAAAAGGTCAAATGAAAAACCATCTGAACCAATGAACTTAGCTAGGTGCAACGTTTTATAAAATCACGCTTTCAGAAGCTTCAGTAATAAAAGAAAGAACTAATTAAAAATCCAACACTTGAGAATTCACAAGGAAATCTATACGAAATTTACAGAGATAAAAATTATTTCTGTCTACTATTTAAAGAACTAAGCAAAACTCATCCAATGCTTACTCATCCAATCACAAGGTCGGAATGCACTTTCTGCTTCACTACCAATAGACAGGCAATTTCGAAAAGCAAAACCATTTAGCAGCAAATGTAATCTGTTAGAAGCATTATGGGGGGCAAACCTATCAAAAAGGATGTCATTAGCAAGATATATGATATGCAACTGCCTCTCAGAATCGTCAAGGGCGAGAACCCTGTCCCTAAGCGCCTCCGCCAGAGCAGGGGCGAAGGGAGACCTCTGCATGAACCATATCTTGGCCCCCTTAATCGATTCTTTCGTCCCAGATAGACTGTTGAGAACATTGCTCAACTCAGCAGCTACATCAGAAGGAAGGGGCCCAGCCAGACCCTTGAAAGTCTTCGGTTCAAACTCGGGTCGGCCATGCCCACCGACCATATAGGCTTGCTGCTGCGGCGGCGGCTGATCATAAAACCCACCACCTACGAAGGGAGAATGAAGCATCGGTGAGCCTCCCATCATGGAAGGTCCATTGAAGTTTGCGGGATTCAAGGAAGGATTCAACGGAGGCATCTGCGGGAACGACGAAGAAGGATTATTAGGGACGTGGGTGCAGAGCCATAGCCTGTGATGGTAATACCCAGCGCCCTCCCCGCCGAAGAGGAACGCATAATCCGGGTTGTCTTTCTGTTTCTCACGAATCATGGCTTCGAACTCTGGCCCGTTCTTTGCCGTGTATTCAATGAGTTTGTCGATCCGCTTGTGGAGCTCGGGGTCGGCCGGCGGGGCGCAGGGAGGTGGGGGAGGCTCAAAGGGGTTGAACAGAGGATGGGGGATGCTGGCATGGTGGGCCAAAGGATGGGGAGGCGGCAGATGGGGAGGGAAAGGCTGGTGGGGAGGGAGGAGGTGCGGGTGTTGGGCTTGAAGAGGGCGGTGGAAGGGGAATTGGAGGGACGGGTGGAGCTGCTGCTGCTGCTGCTGCTGGTGGTGGAGAGGGTGAAATGGGTGCTGCTGCTGCTGCTGCGCGAGGTGGTGGGGAGGGATGAAGGAAGACGGGTGTTGCGGAAACTGCTGCTGGTGGTAGCCACCGAACTGCGGAGGTGTGACGCCTGCTGCTTGCTGCTGTTGCTGCTGCTGGGCAAAGGCAGCGGCTGCTACATAATCATGGGGTTCCATTCCCTTCCTGCGTTCAAGGAGGAAAGCGGAGGAGGAGAAAGATGAAGGAGGAGGAGAAAAAAGCACCGAATCGTCGGTTTAGTCCCCCTTTATAGGTTGTTTCGAGTTTTCCATGATAGTTCGATCCCTTCCGCAGTTTTTCGGGAAATTTCTAGGTCACCCCGTCTTGAGAAATATTTGATGAGCAACTGGTTATCTGAAAAAGGTGCGTAAACCATGAATGAACGTGAGAGTTGGAACTTCTAATGAGGGCTGTCAACGGATCGGATACCGACACAAGACAGATTTTGATTCAGATATATCTCGATTCTCGGGTCAATTGAGAAAGATACCACCTCCGATCAATTTTAGAAAACTGAGCTCGATACGGCTATACCATTACTTGGATGGGATCAAAGTCGAGCCAAGTTGATTCGATTTACCAGAGGTTTTGATTTCAGTAATTGTATAACCCGTCGCATCTTTTGTAATTAAGTGTGGCTACGCTCCCGGCAACTGTCGGACCTCAGGTTAAACCTTGTTTATAGGCCTTGTCATGTCCGTGGTACCCCGAAAGACATGCAACTCTATCCAGCGTCTTCTGCAAAGGTTCCTTTGCTATCAAGCTTGTGCATAAGCAAATCAGGGCCAACTTTGTGGTTTTAGAACCAATAAAACTAGACACTTTCACCGCTTTATACAAAAGAAAAGGCTAAATACAGCTTGAAGTGGTCCTGAATACGATTTTTTCTTTCTTTGTTTAACCTTCCACTTTGAATAGAATGTTCAATATATACAGAAAATCGAGTCACAGAAGGGTGTCGGACCAAGGTAGCAGTAATCAAGATATGAGTTACGTACCATAAATCAGTCAACCATTACGAGAAATACACTCCGAATCCGGGTTTTGTCAAACGACCACTACAATTCCGATTAAATATGATTTATTTTGTTTGATATTTACACGTGATGATCAACAATATACAGCAGCAGTAACTCAGGGTCATTGTGAGTAAAGGAGGGAGGGATCGCTCCCAGCAGCTTTGCATCGTAATGATCTAGGGTCATTGCAGGACTCCAGAACTCTGTTGCCAAAGCTTTCCATGCTGTTTGGATATTTCACAAGCATGGGGCCATGCTCTCTGAATGCACATTGCCATGTTTCATGGACTATACATTTCCATTTCGGCCATCACCGCTTGGATCTTTCCATTCTGCTAGCAATTGGAAACTTTGTCTACGAGTTTGTCTCATGTAACAAAAGCCACGGCAGCATCCAACATCCCGAAACCACAAGAATTTGACGAGTTCGAAGTTTATAGTCACCTAATGTCAAAAAAGGCCCGATTAGTCACTGTCCAACAAAACCAGGAAACCGGTAGGCATAAGCCGACACTTCACGCAGGGCTGTCAACACAAAGAACTCATAACAGTGAAAACGATAAATAGTAACAAAGCATGAATTTTCACGATCAGAAAGACGCCCATTGCTCACGAATGAAGCAGACATGGATATTCTTGCAAATAATAGTTTTCAACATGATTACGGCAACATGTATCTTCCAGCCGGGCCATGTATCTTCCGAGGCACCCAGCTGGCTTTAATGACAAACCATGTGACAAGACAACCAAAACATGGAATATAAAATAAAAACAAAGCATGCAGCACAGATAAGTGGGCGCAGTGCCTAAAATTAACACTAAAAAAAATTAACTTGTGAGCTGAAAGTAATTTAATAGCAGGCACTCAATCGCTATCCAATAAAGGAAGAAGATAATTAACCTTGATTCAAACCGCTAATGATGTAGCTTCCAAACAAAGGGAAAAAAAAATAATATTTCCCAGTAATGAAAGCAGAAACAAAAGATATCTTACCTTTAAATAGAAGTGCAATCCTTATTTTCTTGTAGCATCTGTGATCATTGCACGAGTCCAATGTTCAATATCTTCTGCCTGCGAAGGTGGAGGAAGGGTAGGATGCTCAATGATATCCCAGCCTTCAACAAGACTTTCAACGTTCTTAGCATCAACTGGCTCAGTTGTGTAAAGAAAACTAGGAGCAGAACTAGTGATATTCATATTCTCAAAGCCAAGCTGCTAAAGCCAAGAAAGTACAGTATGATTAAAAATAAATAAAACTGACCATCTTAAAAAACACAAAAATCTGTAATTGAAAAACTTGTCTCATCAGTTATTCTTTTGCATAAGAAAGCCTCTTACTAAAGGTTTTCTTTAGTCACTTGTAGGTTTTGGCTACGGTGGAATAAAGATGGGTTTCACATGCATTTTTTTCTACTACTTGCTTCTGCTAAATCGTTACCCGTACGAAGTGAAAATCAAAAGGCATTACTCATACCTTGGGGGTTCTAATGTGCAGGCTTTCATCCATAATTCGGGATGATGTTGAAGAGTTCCCAAGATATTGTTCATGCAAAATGGATTGGTTCAATGGCTGAACTTGCTTAGGAGATCTGCAAAACCAAAAAAAAAAACACTTCAGGTACACCACCAGATCTGCTGCAATGCTTCTGTATTGCAATTTCTACTACTCGTAAGCAAAAAAATGACAGACCAAAATAAAATTGAAAAACAAGGTCATATGCCCCATCTTTTGAAATGACATGCAGACACACACGTGCATGCATGTGTGTATGTACACACAGATGTACACATTTTGTATGCACTGACGCAATTCTAGGCACCAAATGTAGTCCAACAACAAAGATGTTTTAAAATATAATCTACAATGTCAGCAAGTTTATCGTCTCAAATATGCCACATGTCCAAGTTCTGTGATAGTGGAAAAGTTAATGACACGAATTAATTAGCATGCGCCATGTGGATGAAACTCTACCTGAAGTTATGAAAATAGTAACAGATAACAATTAGAAAGCAACCCAGTAATAGGTTTGTGTAGCGTTTCCTACAAGAATATGGAGAAACAACCATAAAGCCTTTTTCAAAAATATAACCAAAACAAGTTAGAGGGAAATCATGCAAATATATGAACACAAAATTAAGGAACTTAAAAAATGATCATGATATTATAGCAACAAAAAATGCACTCCGAACACATTTTAATAATGTTTGTGTGAATCTATTGGCCAGCTTTGAATTACAAATAAGTGAATAACATTGGCTATTTTGAAAATATTGAAGATATTGGTTATTGTGATATACATGCACAGAGACACTAACCATATAGTATTGACTCGTTTCATTGACATGCAAACTGTCAAGCATAAAATACTTGAGAATACTTCTTTACCAGCCATAGGATACCAATGACTTAACAATGCTCCCATAGGAGGTAATTTGAGTAACATAAAAAATGTTTCATGGATGTGATAAAAAGCATCTTCATCAAGAACAACAGGAAACAACAAATGACAAATCTCATGTACAGGGAAAGGCCCTCAAGGAAATAAGTTGTGAGGCAGGATTTTAAGGACCTTGAGCATGCCATCCTTGAAGAAAGGATAGATCGGACTTCTTTTGCTGAAGATAAAGTATACAACAACTTTGCAAAGGCTTCAAATGTTGACATTTCAGTGGGAATATCCAAATGTAATGAGTTGTAGCAGTAAGCTGTAACACATGCCACACTCTTCTTGAGAAGAGAAATTCCTTTCTGCAATTCCCTGTGTGTTTCCACTGTGTGTGGAGAGGCATTAGAATAATTAAAACTACTGTTTCCTGGACCATCCAGCTGGGGTTTTCTTTCTGACTCCATTGATGTAATGCCAAAGTTACTAGCACTTCTATCAGACCACGAATTATCCCCACTGGTTGAGCAGGAGTTTTGACGTGGAATGAAAAGGGGATACTCATTGCTGCAAGAAAAAAGGTCATAAAGTCAAAAGTAGCAGAGTTGTCCAACATAATTATCAAGTACATATTTAAGGGACAAGTTTGTAATCTTTTGAAAGGTCAAAACTCTTTCTGATAAATAGATACATCAGAATATTGTACAACATTGCAATAGAGCAACTGATAGATTCTATGAAGTCCAATTTAACCAATGGAAATTAACAGTGCACCCCAAAATATTGCAATCATTAAGATCTTCTCTAGAGCCTGATAAATAGATACATCAGAATATTGTACAACATTGCAATAGAGCAACTGATAGATTCTATGAAGTCCAATTTAACCAATGGAAATTAACAACGCACCCCAAAATATTGCAATCATTGTGATCTTCTCTAGAGCCTGATATATCTACTAGCATTCTCTACGATATATAATATCTGCTTTTTCCTTAACGGGAACACTTCCTAGAATCAGAGAAGTACCTTCTGGATGCTGGACGAGCATCCCAGTATGAATCTCTTTGCCATATGCGAGAGCAGGATCCCTGAAGAAACACACAAGTTTCCAGGAGGAAAATTGTTACTTATAACAAAAAAGAATCAAATATGAATATCTCATGAGCTTCCAGCTGTACAGAAGTTAAAGGTTCAGCTGCTTCACTAATCTTTCCAAACCAGGCGTTTCACACTTACAGCAAAACCAGAATTGTGAAGCACTGGAGCAGCTAGGTATCGAACAGCAAGATTCAGTAGATGCACCATATATCTGTATGAAGGAATTGCATATCAGTTGAAAGTGGCAATGTTAGATTAGGGGAAAATTACAGTGTTAGCGGGGTCTTTTATAAATAGTCTGTAATAATGGGTCGGATCCCCTTTTGAGGACCCACTACCTACAGCTTATATACTCTTGTGCCCTAACAGATTAGGGTAACGCAAGTAATGAGATTACTCTCGGTGAGAGGAATTTTGGTTGGACTGTGTCTTAGGAGGGTGTGCGAGTGGGTTTTAACTCTTAATTGCAGGATTACATCCCACCATCTACTATTTGGTATCAGAGCCACCATGGCGACTAAGGAAGCACTTGTCACCCTGGAAAATATGAGGAAACAGGCAGAAGTGGATTGCCAGCTGCTGGTTCGGTGCCTGGGCGGAGTGGAGAAGAACTGCAGTGACCTAGGTCAGAGGTTGACAGAGGTAGACATCAAGATGCAATCCATGATCATGGAGATGGCAGGCACGTTGCCTGAAGTACTACAGGGAATCAATTCCAGTGGCACTCCTCAGAACACCCCTGGTCCATCACAAATTCCAGGTATGCATACATCGCAACTTCCAGGCATGCATTCTTCTGTCCACGCTTCCCTTGATTCTTCCCTACGTAATGGAGCGGAGGCAGGGTTTAACTGTTTGCCCAAGATGGAGCAGTATTTGACTGCCAAGGGATCATGCCAAAAAATTGTGTGGGACACACCGCTGTTCATCTTGAAGGAGCAGCGATTCGATGGTATCGCTGGTTAGTGACACAGCAGGGGAAACCAACGTGGTCCAAGTTTGTGGAAGCCCTCACTGTTCGGTTTGGTCCTTCAGCATACCTGGATTTCAACATAGAGCCATCCAAGCTTAAACAGCAAGGATCGGTGGTTGAGTATCATGAAGAATTCGAAGAACTGAGTAATATAGTATTGTTAAGATGTGTTTATATTCAGTTTTAGGTTTAAGAGAGTACTTTTGTAATAACTTTTCCTTTAGACGGTTCTCTTGTAACTTCTCTCTCTCCTCTAGTCTATATAAAGAGGAGTTAGGGCAGATTTCGAAGTTAATCAAATATCATTCTTTCTAATCTTATCATGGTATCAGAGCTGCAGCCGTCTCCTCCTCGGCGCGCCGATTGAGCGGCGCAACCCGCCGCCTGACCGCGCCCATCGCTGCGCTTCCTCTGCCCGCTCGTGTCCACCCGACGCCTCCGCCAGTCGCTGCTCCGCCGCCCTCTCCGTCCGTCGCCGCCTGACCACGACCGTCATCGCCCTAGCGTCATCGCCTGCCGCCGCCTGCTCGCGTCTCGCAGCATCTCCGCCCGTCGCTGCCATCTCCGCCCATCTTTGCTCCTAGTTTCTGCCTGCTCTCGCAGCATCTCTGCACCGCCGCTGCTTCGCTGCTGCCCTGCATCGTCGCTGCTCCGCCGCTGCCTGCCACCGCTGCTTCGCTGTCGTCTCTGGTATCTCTCTTCATTCTTCTTCGTCGGCTTGTGTCTGATCAGCGTTGTCAGTTTCGTTCCAGCCGATCAGACTTATGGATTACTTCGTGCGTTTGACTGCTATTGCTCGATGATCAGCATGCTGTCTTTACATATGTGATTATATTCCTTGTTGCCTGCACTTCTTATTCCGTGGCTCGGTGTCCTCCTTTGTGTTGAAAGATGTCTGAAATTAGCAGTGGAGCTAATACCTCTTCCTTTGCATCGTCGGGAGAGATGAAGAGTTCCCCATTTTCTAGCATTATCACCAAAATGGATGGGGGAAATTACGAGATGTGGGCCATGCAAGTAAAAAGAACCTTGATCGCTCATGAGAAGGAACATCTCATATTGGAGCCCGAGCCCGTACAGAAGGTAGGAAAATATACTACTTGGTTTAAAGATAATTCGTTGGTTATGGTATGGATTGTTGGTACTCTTTCTCAAGACATTGCAAATGAAGTCTTGCATAAGGAAAGTGCAAAGGATATGTGGGATTCCCTTGCAGCCACCTATTCACAAGCAAGGAATGAAACAAGAATTATGCAGCTTCATCATGATATTCATCAGATGCGACAAGATGGTCGACCTCTTCATACTTATTATTCTAGTCTCAAGTCCATGTTTGAGAGACTAAATAGCTACTTTCCTGCATGTAAGTGTGAACAACAAAAGGCATATAGAGATATGCTTATGGTGGGGGTATTTCTCTCTGGATTAGATTCTGTTTATGAATCAGCAAAGAATCAGATGCTCACTAGTCCCTCGATTCTTCCTATTGATGAGGCTTATAGTAGGCTAAGCAGAATTCCAATCCCTGCGTCGACTGTTCTTGATACCACTTCTGCTATGCTTGCTACTCGTGGCAGAGGTGGGTCCCTCTTTGCCAGAGGACGAGGATACCGTGGTCGTGGCAATACCACTTCGCGCCCAGTATGTCAGTTTTGTCATCGCATTGGTCACACTGTGGATAAGTGTTGGCAGAAACATGGTCGTCCAGCTGTTGCAAATCAGACTGTATTTACTGATTCTCCAGAGCAGCCTAAGCCTCAGCATACTGTTTCCTCCAGTGAGTTACGTGCAGATGATATTATCTCTCAGTTGAGAAACTTGATTGGTGATAGAACTCAACAAGCTCCTGATCCGACCACCTCTACTATCACTACTGCTGCCAGTGCGTCTTCATCTGGTATGTATTCTGACTATACTCCTGCTACTGACACTACAGATTGGCTCATTGATTCGGGTGCATCGACCCATCTCTGTGGAGACAAGGCCCAGTTTACGTCTTATGTCCCTACTCCACCTGGGCGCTCGGTTATTCTAGCAGATGGCAAATATTCTCCAGTTGTTGGACATGGAGAGGTCCAACTTACTTCATCATTGCCGTTGCAACATGTTCTTCATGCACCAGAATTCCCACATAGCCTACTGTCTATCAGTCAGATTACCAGAGATTTAAACTGTCGTGCGATATTTGACTCCTCTTCTCTTGTGTTTCAGGATATACTGACGGGCAGGGTGATTAGCAGTGGCCGTGAACAGGGAGGTCTTTACAGGCTAGTGCATCCCTTTCCCTTTGCTGGGTCTACCTCTGCAGGGTCGTCCTCATCCTCGGCTTATACTTGGCATTTACGTTTTGGACATCTACCGTTTCAGAAACTGCTGCATGTTCTTCCTCAGCTGTCTCCTAAGTCCTCTTTTCAATGCGAGTCTTGTCAGTTGGGCAAACACCATCGGTCATCCTTTCCTCCGCGGCCCAGTAGAAGTAGCCATTCTGTGTTTGAGTTACTTCATTTTGATGTTTGGGGTCCGAGTCGTACACCTGATCTTCAAGGTCATCGATATTATCTTGTTGCTGTCGATGACCATAGTCGTGTTAATTGGGTTTTTCTTATGAAGCATAAATCTGAAGTGGGTCATGTAATCAAAAATTTTATCAATGAAATTCTGACTCAGTTTGATACTTGTGTCAAAATTGTGCGCTCTGACAATGCTCTTGAGTTCTGTGCTTCCTCTTTAGAACAATTTTTCAGGGATAAGGGTATCATCCACCAAACCTCTTGTGCCTATACCTCCCAACAAAATGGGGTTGCTGAACGGAAACACCGTCATATTCTTGATGTTGCCAGAACCATTATCATACATAGCCATGTTCCCCATTCTTACTGGGGAGATGCTGTTCTCACAGCATGCTATCTTATTAATCGTATGCCGTCATCTGTGTTGGGAGACCTTATTCCTATCTCTGTCCTCTTTCCTGACAGAGACTTGTTTTCTGTTCCACCTCGTGTTTTTGGATGTGTTGCCTTTGTTCAGTTGCTTGGTCCTGGGCAAGATAAGTTGTCTCCTCGGGCCATCAAAACGATCTTTGTTGGTTATTCCCGCACTCAAAAGGGATATCGATGTTATGATCCTTCTACTCGTCGGTATTATGTGAGTGCTGATGTTACATTTTTTGAATCAACCTCTTTCTTCTCCCCCAATGGAACTCAATTAAGGGCGCCTGAATTGAATGATGAAGTCCATTTTCCTCTACCTCTCATGAGTTGTCCAAAACCAGTAGATCCACGTTTTGGGGCTGTCTACCAACGTCGTACTAAACCTGTTGCACCTGTTCAATGTGCACCTGTGCCTTCACCCAGCACGCCCAAGGTAATTCCTGACACAAACTCAACTGACAATTTTTTATGTAATGATGACATAGGAGAATGTCACGAGCATGTTCATGCTCCTAATGAACTTGATATGCCCATTGCTCAAAGGAAAGGCAAACGCAGTTGCACTTTGCATCCTATCTCTGGTCATTTATCCATGGATAGACTCACCCCTATGTACCGACAGTTTGTAAAGGGGCTGTCGGCTATTGCTCTTCCACAGAATCCCATGGATGCTCTCTCTGATCCCAAATGGGCCGCAGCTATGCAAGAAGAGATGGATGCTCTTCAGTCTAGAGGCACCTGGACACTTGTTACTCCTTCAGCTGATGCAGCCATTGTTGGTTGCAGATGAGTCTTTACTATCAAATACAGAGCGGATGGCAGCATTGACAGATATAAGGCTCGTCTGGTTGCAAAAGGCTATACCCAAACTTATGGGGTTGATTATTATGATACCTTCTCTCCTGTGGCACGACATGCTTCTTTACGGATTCTCCTTGCTGTGGCTGTCAACAAGAATTGGTCCCTATCACAGCTTGATGTCAAAAATGCCTTTCTCTATGGTGACTTACATGAAGAAGTGTATATGCAGCAACCACCAGGGTTTGTTGCTGAGGGGGAGTGTCAGAAAGTGTGCAGATTGCGAAAGGCGATTTATGGTCTGAAACAGAGTCCTCGAGCTTGGTTTCAGAAATTGTCAGAGAATATTGAGAATGAGGGCTTCAGACGCTCTTCGGCCGACCATTCCCTCTTTGTCAAGAAGACTTCTACAGGTACGATGATAGTTCTTGTCTATGTTGATGATATCATTGTTACAGGGGATGATGATCAGGGGATTTCCAACATCAAGGATGTCCTTGGACAACACTTTGTCACCAAGGACCTTGGTGAACTACGTTATTTCCTCGGTATTGAGTTTGCCAGAAATCAAAAGGGCCTTATCATGTGCCAGAGGAAATACGTTACTGATGTTTTGCAAGAGACAGGGATGCTGGGGTGTCGACCTGCATCCACGCCTATGGATATCAATACCCGCTTGTATGATGATGATACTGAAGATGTTGATGCGAGACAGTATAGAGGGATTGTTGGGAAGCTCCTATACATCACTGTTACTCGACCTGACATTGCCTATGCTGTTAGCAGAGTGAGTCAATTTATGGATAAGCCCAAGAAAGTTCATTGGGATGCTGCTATGATGATTCTTAGGTATCTAAAGAATTCACCAGGAACGGGACTCTTCTTTCAGAATGGTACCTCACTCACTATATCTGTGTATGTTGATGCCGACTATGCAGGATGCCCCTCGGACAGAAAATCCACTACTGGATTTTGTGTGTTTATTGGATCCAACTTGGTTACATGGAAGAGTAAGAAGCAAACTGTGGTTGCCAGATCAAGTGCAGAATCTGAGTATAGAGCTATGGCTCAGGGGAGCTATGGCTCAGGGTACTGCTGAAGTTATGTGGGTTAGATCCCTGATGTTGGATCTTACTGTCGAAGTGCCTCTTTCTATGCAACTGTTATGTGATAACAAAGCTGCACTGTTTATTGCTAATAATCCGGCTTTTCATGAAAGAACCAAACATGTTGAAGTAGATTGTCACTATACCAGAGACATGATTCAAAAGGGGTTTGTAAGTACCTCACACATTTCAACTACAGGGCAAACGACTGATATCTTTACTAAGGCTCTTGCAAGGGGACCATTCCAAAGCTGCTGTTCCAAGTTGAGCCTATTTGACATATACGCTCCAACTTGAGGGGGAGTGTTAAGATGTGTTTATATTCAGTTTTAGGTTTAAGAGGGTACTTTTGTAATAACTTTTCCTTTAGACGGTTCTCTTGTAACTTCTCTCTCTCCTCTAGTCTATATAAAGAGGAGTTAGGGCAGATTTCGAAGTTAATCAAATATCATTCTTTCTAATCTTATCAAGTATTATAGTTAGAGGATGGCCAGTAGAGGTGTTGATTGGATGCTTTGTACAGGGTTCATGAGAAGAGCACAGGGTCGAGGTTCAGGACACTCGTCCACAGTCGTTACTAGAAGCGTTTGAGGTGGCGAGGGTAGTGGAGGAAAAATGTCGCAGACTAGGTGGCTCCATGAGGGGTTTCAAATCCCTAAAACAGGCAGCATGGAAGACCAGCGCATCACCAGCTGATCCTGGAGGACAACTTCCTGGCCAAAAGAGGTCTGTCGAAGGTAAATATGTCTTGGTGAAGAGGCTGAACCCAGGACAGATTAAGGAAAGGTGCATAAAAGGGCTGTGTTTTCAAAGCGAGGAGAAGTGGTCTCCAGGACACATTTGCAAAAATTTACACATGTACCTGGTTGACGAAATTGGAAAGGAGGATGAGACAGCAGAGATCCAAGGGCAGAAGTTTGAGCTGGAACTGTACCCCCTAGCGATGGGAGGCACTGATTTAATGTTAGGAATACACTGGCTGAAACAATTGGGAAGCTAGAGTGGGATTTCAATGAAACGAAAATCAAGTTTAGAAGAAAAGATGGAGAACACAGCATCCTAACAGGCATGAGGGACACAGAAAACGGTACCAAAGGAGGATTAGATAGCAAAAACATTGGAAAACAGGGCAACATGCATCGTCTTATACTGTCCCAATGTGTAGATCAGAACAGAGAAGGCGATTTTATCCAGCGACAGCCTAAATACTTGCAGCCAATTCTGGTTCAGAGTGCTAAGGTCTTTGACAGACCTGCAGACCTTCCACTTGCACGCCCCTTCAATCATAAGGTTGAACTAGAAAACAATGCCAAACCGGTAAACTTAAGGCCCTACAGGTACAGCCACTCACAAAAAAATGAAATAGAAAAGCTCATAAAGGAAATGCTCCTAGAGGGCATCATTCAGCCCAGTCGCAGTCCATACTCTTCGCCAACACTACTAGTTAAAAAGAAAGGTGGCTCCTGGTGATTTTCTGTAGATTACAGGGCTTTCAACGCGTGCATGATCAAAAATCACTATCCCATTCCAGTGACCAAAGAATTGTTGTACAAACTTTATGGGGCAAGGGTCTTTTCCAAGCTGGATGTGCGCGCAGGGTATCACCAAATAAAAATGGCCTCAGATAACGTCCACAAGACTGTGTTTCAAACCCATGAAGGGCATTATGAGTTCATGGTAATGCCTTATGGCTTAACCAATGTGTCTGCCACCTTCCAAGTGGTGATGAATGAGCTTTTGCAACCTTACTTAAGGAGGTCAGTCCTTGTGTTTTCTGATGACATACTAATATATAGTCCAAATCCAACTCAGCATGTGGAGCACTTAGATCTTGCCCTCAAGGTGTTGGCAAGAAATAGGTTTTATGCCAAAGCTTCAAAGTGTGTGTTTGGAACACATCAAGTGACCTATTTCGGCCATACAATTTCTGATCGTGGCGTTGAAATGGAGAAAGAGAAGGTATCGGCTACTGAAGACTGGGAACTCCCAAGGACAGAGGAGGGGTTGCAGGCTTACTTAGGGTTGGCTGGATGCTACCAACGGTTCGTGAGGCACGTTGGCACCATTGCAGCACCCTTAACTTTGCTGCTAAAAAAAGGGAGATTCACTTGGACAGAAGAGGGGAAAGAGGCTTTCCACCACCTAAAGCACCACAAGCCCCCATGCTGGTTCTATCAGACCATCGCTCATCCTTTTTCGGTGGAGATGGATGCTTCAAAAGGGGAAGGCACCAGGGCAGCGAAGGGACTTACAGACAAATTTGATGCCCTTCGTTTGGCCAGGAATGAAGAAACAGATTAGAGAATATGTGCAGGCTTGCGACACATGTTAGCGGCAAAAATATGAAACCATTCGCCCCGCTGGCCTGTTACAACCCCTGCCCATTCCAGCACAAATATGGGAAGACATTTCCCTAGATTTTATAGAAGGCTTGCCTAGGTCTAAAGGAAAGTCGGTCATACTTGTCGTAGTAGATAGACTCTCCAAATATGCAAACTTCATCGCACTGTCCCACCTGTATACTGCGAAGGATGTGGCTCGGTCATTCCAAGATCACGTAGGAAAGCTGCATGGAATGCCAGGACCATGGTAAGCGATTGTGATCCTCTTTTCTTAAGCAATTTCTGAAAGCATTACTTCTCGCTGCAAGGAACCAAATTGTGTATGATTACTGCCAATCACCCCAAAACCGATGGGCAGAGAGAGGTCACTAACTACATTTTAGAAACCTACTTGCGGCGCTACGCAGAACAGGAGCCTCATAATTGGACAGAGTTTCCATCTTGGGCAGAGTTGGCTTATAATACAGCCACTCAATCGGCATTAGGGATGTCTCCCTTTGAGGTGGTCTATGGTAGACAAACCCCAGATCTAAGAAGATACCATCCTCAAGGTGAATATCTGAGAGAAGTGAAGATTCAGCTGCTCAGCAGGGACAGAGTGTTAGAAATAATCAAGGTTCACTTGGCTGCTGCACAGAATCGAATGAGATAGCAGCATAACAAACACTGCAGGGATCTGGAATACAAGGTGGGGGACTGGGTTTAATTGAAAGACTTCCTGCAGTAAAGGTAGTATGCAGGACAGCAGGCATTCATAAACTGTCGGCAAAATATGAAGGTCCCTTCAGGGTGCTAGAGAGAATTAGCAAGGTTGCCTATAAGTTGGCCCTCCCAGCAGGGCTTAACATCCACCATGTGTTCCACGTTTCTCGTCTGAAGTGTGGACAGCTGCCTCCAGCTGAACCTAATGGAACTGAGTTCATACAAGAAGACATACCTCATCATCCGCGACCCTTTAGGGTGCTGCGAAAGTATACCAGAAGAGTTCAAGGACAGCCTAGGGCTCATACTGACTGAATGGCAGGGAGAAGAGGACCCCAGCCGGACGTGGGAAGATCATTCCTTACTACCTGCAGTGTTTTCCAGGATTCACACCTTGAGGACAAGGTGTTTTCTTAAGAGAGAAGGGCGGGCGGTGGGCGGGGGATTGTTAGCCTAGGGGAAAATTACTGTGTTAGCGGGGGATTGTTAGCTTAGGGGAAAATCATTGTGTTAGGGGGGTCTATTATAAATAGTCTGCAATAACAGGTTGGATCCCCTTTTGAGGACCCAATACCTACAGCTTATATGCTCTTATCCCGTAACAGATTAGGGTTACACAAGTAATGAGATTACTCTCAGTGAGAGGAGTTTTGGCCTCACTGTGTGTTAGGGGTTACACAAGTAATGAGATTACTCTCAGTGAGAGGAGTTTTGGCCTCACTGTGTGTTAGGAGGGTACGTAAGTGGGTTTTAACTCTTAATTGCAGGATTACATCCCACCATCTACCAGCCTACCAGGCAGTGTCTGAACATGTCCAAATAATTTTAAGAAGTAAAAAAATTGCCTCCTTAAGGAAGATTTTACAACACAACCACAAAGAGAACTCCAGAAAATTCAATAATAAAGCCCCATAACAAAATCTAGCTACGAAACAAGTAAATGGGAGTCCTGCACATTCAACTGAAAAGAGATACTTGAATATATTGGGAAGGTCATTGTTGCTCAAAGATGAATCAGAAGTTTAAAGAAATATAAAGAAATGACATTTTCATATTACTGTTTGGCTTGATTATAGAGCTCATTGATTATCACTTTACACAGGCCTCCTACATGCATTTTCAACAAAAAACAATGTAATACAATCCATGTAATAAGATCATACGAAACAGAACATTAATATTTTAAAAAGCTAGACCAACAGTTGGATTTGAATGATTCAGCAATCCTGGAAAACTTCAAGGCCTGAATTTGATAAGTCTCAACAGATGTGCTAGATGAAATGTGTCACATATATTAATACTCAAAACTGGAACCTTTGAGTGATCAGACATTAGGGATCCAGACTTAGTAAGATACAGTTCTTTCTGCTTAACATTTCTTTGAACTAAAACTAGATTTGGGTAAAAGTTTGGGAGCAAAAAGTGTTTTCCATGATGTGGACATACTTTTCTTTGTCTCTTTTATGCTTTTTAGTTAATTTTTTGTTACATCTTATAGATTTCAGCTTTATGATGTGGACATACTTTTATATGCCTAGATTTTGAAACGAGTTATGAAGAAAGACACATTGCCATGAGATCTTACCATGTAGTTCATTGTGACTGTGATTTTATACTATATCAAAGTCTAGAAGATTTTGGACTGTGCAATTTCATAAAACAGTCTTTTTCCTTGTTCTGTCTCCATGTATACACTTAAAAGAAATAAAAAAAAATTGTCCCTAATACGTGCCCTCATGTAACTTTGTTGAGCCAAATTATGTCTACATATACTTTTTAATGGAACACTGGGAGAATACCAGCAGTACTTAGATATAATTCTGTAAAGGTGCATTTGATTGCCCCAGACATGTTATCTGGGAAGCTGAATGTCTGGGCCCTACTGGAAAAAATCCTGGATATGTTCACCAGGTTTAAAACATAAAGTGCACAGTTTTTTCTGGATTTTCACACCTGAAAGATTTTTCGCATTCAGGGTATCAAACATGGCCTAAAAGTAAAAAACCTTCATATCTCAAAATCGTCTGATGATTTTCTTTTCTACCTTTTCAAGAGTGGGGTGTTTAATGAGCTCAGCCTACATAGACAGATTCTTTTCTTTTCCGGAGACCCTTGTCTTGAACATTTACACGTTATACAGTTAATTTGATCATCTATACACAGGATATATGCTTTAAGCTAATTTACATAATCCTAGCATGCATGAGATGCTACTGATATGGCCAGGCCTTTCCTATCAAGTCACTAAAATCGAACACCACCATACAAAGCATCAGCAACCCAATCTACTTGAGCATAACATCAAGAAAGTAAATCCACCTGAGCAAGCTGCAGCAAAAATGGTTTCAGATAATTGTTACAAATGTATTTGGCTAAAATTTGGATGATATTTTAAGGAGGATCCAAGACTATTTGATGGGATCAAATAAAAGTCAAAGGGTTATGCACAAGCAAGAGACCATCACCTGATCAAAACAGAGGGATCACTCGGTATATGATAAGTTATGGCCACAAGAAATACAAGTAAAATATCTGGTGTAAAGAGTCAGTAAATCACTTAGAAAATCTGGGCCACCAAAATGTAAGTGAAAATAACATCCAAGACAAATTGCAAAGTTCATGTGCATGTAGACGGAATATGTATGTTGAGAGATTGGATACCCAAGAGATGCTGCAAGCTCCTCAGATGGAACAGAATGTGGGTCCAGTCCTCTAGGCAACCGTGCATTACAAATTTGGTCATACTGACAACCAATGGAGACATCCCTTCTATCTCCCTCTGCAGAGACCTAAAAGGAAAAGGTTACAGAAATGGGAAATGATTTTCTGCAACAATTTGAAAAGAAAATTTACTTGCACCTTCAGCCCTACAAGATTATTTAACTGTACTAAGTGTAATTTTAACATAAAACACACACACATAATCACATTATATCAATAGAAATAAAGCCAATGTTCTACATCCACATGTGATCCACTAATAATCCATCATTACACCAAGAAACATGCAACAGTTTTGCCATAGCTTCATGAAAACTTTTGCCACCTATGAGCAAGTATCAGAGGAAGCTGACCAGATGAGTTGAGACAACTTACTCGTCGTTGTGGAAACAGTCTGCACACCTGCTTTATGACCACGGATTGCTTGTGAAGAAGTTCTGTTGTGATTGCCATCTACAGTCCATAAAAATCTCAAGATATGGTCACTGTTAGGCATTAGAAAAATAAAGTACTGAACATTGTAAAAAACTTACATGCCCCAAGCTCTGTGTGCAAATGAGATTAGGATAAAATTTTCCCAGCAATTCCACACGATTTCTTTCCAACTGCAGGAAAGGTACTTCTTATTAAGAATGTGCTTTAATTGGTCATAAAATCAAATTTTATAGATGATATGTGTGGAAAAGGAAAGTAAAACAACCTAATCCAACAGAGAGAGAAAAACAGAAAAAAGTAAATAAGGAGGTGAAATAGAAAAAGAAGCCAACCATAAGACGAGCTGAATCCAGCAACTCAAAACGAGCCCTCAGTTCCTGCGACCTCTTTGCAACTGTTGCCCTACCTGCAGATAAATATTCATAGCAAAAATAATGAAATATCAAACTTTATGGACACGTTACAGAATTTGCAATTACTTGCATCTGGCATAATGTGTTAGACAGGAGATGAGTGTACCTTTAGCAAGCTGTATCTCCATAACACGTAACCTCTCTTTCAAGTGCACAAGTTTCTCATTTTCAAGAATTCTCCAGTTATGCTGTTCATCTGCCTTGCGCTGGTTATAGTAAAAGACATAAAACAGAAGAACAGTGCCCCTTAAGTACTTCCCCATAGCCTAAACAACAAGATGCTTGAAACAAAACAAGAGTCAACAGTCAAGGCTCTGTTAGCATATTCTTTGTACTGACAAAAGTAAAAAATGTTAATTCAAATCATGACTATGTCAAGAAAATCAAAGTTCGTTAAAACCTCAACAGAGACATTGATGAACTGATGAGCTAGCTGGTGTCATAGAGTTCAGTTGTGTGCTAACATAAATTAAAACATTCAAAGAACAAACATATCTTTTTGTTCTTTCTAGAAACAACTTCAGCCTTTTTATTTCTTTCAACAACTTTATTTTGTTTTCTTTGTTACTCCTTGTTCACTTATCCATTTTCATCCCTTTGTCTGGATGACATTATGATTGACTTGCCCAGCCAATTAATTTTTTTTTTTTAATGTCCTATTCCTAATTTGTGATAAAAGTCATAAAACTACATTAACCAGATATTAGTGGCATAGGAGGGATGTCATGGACTCTTTACTAAGAGGAAAAGCATTTGGAAGCATCTCCAAGGATTGGTGGAAGACAAGATAAGTTATTTCATATGGGCACCCAACTAGCTCCACCCCCCTCCCCCACGGGGACCGGCGGTGAGGGAAGAAAAGAAAAGGGATGAACTTAATGGCTGAGCATATCATAAACATCAGACAATGGCAGAAATAAAAACTTTGTAGATGGATGAAGAAAGGATGGTTTTACACTTTACAGTTTCCAGAAACAAAGAAGCATATGCAAAAGGGAAACTAGTGCAACCATCAACAAGAATAGCAACAGAATGACTAGCAATGCCCATCTGTGATAAGCATAAAAGATTTAAACCCACAAAGGTGGTCCTAATTTAGGATATGAAAAAGAAAATGACAGACTATCCAAATTCAGTAGATAAAATTCAACCACCCATAAGAGCGATAAACAGAGATTAAAGGATGTTAACCCATCCATAGTCTATAAGTCATCTCTGAGGGAAGGAAAAACCCAAATTGTTTACATAAGATTTTTTAAGATCCTCAAATGTTGGAATTTCCACCAATTCTTGTCTGTAAATGAAAGGCAGTGTTAAGCTCTTATGCTTGGCTTCCAAAACCACTTGTAATAGTGTTGAAGTGACATCACGTGTGTTTGTACACAAATAATAATTCCTAGAGTCTAGAACTTATTTCTCAAAAAGTTTATCCTCGCAAGAGATTATGCGACACAAGGGGAAAAAAAGCTGATTTACAGAGCAAGAACAACAAATCAAAGTCAAATCCACAGAAAATAATCCACAATTCCACATCAATCTAAAAGGTTAGTTCATGGAAGGGATATGTTAACCTAGTACGTAGCAGAGACAAAAACACAACAACTTCACACATCATGGAGCTAATTGACATAGCAGCATTAATATAAACTGCTTGAAAAGGTATGCAATTTGCATGAACATCTAAACATTGGTCACAGATTAAAAAGGAAAAGATGCAATAAACCTTCACAATTAGTTTCCCACTAAGCTTCACATATGTACAGTCGCAAGCCTCACGTAAGACTTTCAGTGTCGCGTAATAATTATTAGCTCTGCAAAATGGTGAAACCATGAAAATTGTATAGTAATAGTAAACAGTAACGATAACAACAACAACAACAACAATAACAATCATCATCATCATCATCATAAAAAATTGAAGGGAAAAACTGCTACTAGGAAACCAGTCAAAACTGCAGTTCGGATATTATGGCCTTACCTGTATTTTCAACTAAAGAAGGGTAATGCATTCACAATAAGTAACAAAGGGAACAAGCAGCTGTCATAAAATAAGGATGCAGAAAGTCTGGAACAAGAAGCAGCCATAAAATAATGATAAAGAAACAGAAAAGCACAAGCTTACAAAGGGAAGCAACATAAAAGGTTGACTCATGGTGCCATTTTTCAGATTTATAGTTTGCTTACAGGATCCAATAGAATTATAGAACATATACAGCAACTCAAGAACATAACCAAAGCAAGTATTCTGATGTACAATGGAGAACAAGAGGAGAAATTGCTCCATAATCATTTTATTGGCTCGTACATTGTCAAAAGAGGACATGGTCTATGTGATGGGATGACAAGGGTTTCATTGAGGCAAAAAGAAACACCAGAGTAAGGAAATTTCATGAATTGGCCACAACAGGCTTACCTGTAATTCACACAAGAAACACAAATGGAAGGAAGATTTGAATTTTCACATAGGGCACAACTGTTGGCTTTTCTGGCCATGAGGAATTCTTTATTGCTTCTCCTTCCTACTTACGTGCATCAAAAGTGTAGGGACCACAATCCAACCACAGAGTTCATGGTCAAGCTATTCCAAACTGCGACAAAGGACCAAAGCATAAATTTAGTCACACATGAACTATTCCACTGTTTTGACAAAGTGAAAAAGTGCTGAAATGTAAGAAACCTTTCACACATTTGATATAGAAAGGTTCCTTCAAACAATGAACCGCTAAGATGCGTGCTGCAGCGTCAAAAGCACTAGGCTGACTCAAGGCAGTGGACCTTAGAAGAGCCAAATCTGAGACAAGTGCGTTGCCACAAAAATACAATAATTTGTCTATCAGAATCAGACGAACATGTAGAAGAGAGAACTCATGATGACCAGCATGAGCCGTTTGATTACTTTGGTTCCTTAGCTTAGAGGTTGTCCTCACAAAGTAACTTTCAGAATTAAATTAATAGTTGTCATCCACTTGTTAAAAGTTACGCTCGATGTTGCATCCAGTTAGCTAGCCATCCCACCAAATTGATGGGGGTGCCCCTATATTTCCTTCCCGAGCCCTATATATAGCGTGCACTTGAACTTTGAAACTCATTTTTCTCAATAAGCAAAAGAACAAATTAAAAAATTTTATACTTCAGAAGCTCACATATGGAATGCAGGAAGTATTTATGTTCAGATCATTTTTTTCTTAAATTCAGATATACAAGCTGCAGCAGGATGAAAATAATTCAACAAATACATATATGAAGATCCATCTAGTTACAAAAAGTTTAGATATTAGACGTTGCACAAAGGTGCAATTCTATTTGTGAAAATATCAGAAGCTGAAAAATACACAATTTAGTAAATATACTGATTCGATTCCGTTATTTTCTAACAAAAGGGGCAAAAACATAAGCGACATGGAAATATAATTCAGCGATTATGGATAGAAAATTACATATTCAAAACCCTCGAAAGCACTTAAATACCACGAACTAATGGACAATAACCTAACGCCATGCAGGAAAACAATGCATCGAGAGAGAAGAAATAGAAGTAGAAAGAAGAGGAGAAGGAGGAGGAGGAAACAAGGAGAAGAAGGAGAACAGGAGGAGAGTAATTGGTACCGTTGAGATCCATGAGATCGTCTGCTTCTCCACCTCTTTCTCGGATTGCAGCACAGAGAGAGACGGAACGGAGGACCAACGCTGGCTCAATGGGCGACGGCTCCTTCTCATCTGAAAAGTCAAAACTAGCCTTACGTATTAAAAGGAAACGAAGTTTTTATATATTGATTCCTAAGTTTTATTAATTTAACAGAAAATGCACTCAAAGTTTAGTGTTTTTACTTTTAACGGTCTATTTTCCATATAATTTCATGTGAGCATGATCATTAGGTTAGGACCCGTCACCCAAAAAAATCCTTGGTAAAAAACCTGAAGAGTTCATTCCCAATACTTTTGCTTGGGCTTTGTTGATGTTAGCAATGATAGTTAGGGCTGGGTACTCGACCCGATGGCCTGCGAGGTTCGATATTATTTTTTTATTTTATTTATATTTTAATAATGATATATATTTTTATTATTAAAATATATTTTATATTTAAAAATTATTTTTTATTTTAATCAAGCCAAACCCAAACTCGAGTTTCAAGTGTTGGGTAGACCCGAGCCCAACTCTTATCAGCCCGGGTGAACTTGATGGGGCTTGATTCAGCTTGATATTATTTTTAGTTTAATAATGATATATATTTTATTTTAAAAAATATTTTTTATGTTAACCAAGCCGGACCCAAACTCGAGTTTCAGGTGTCGGACAAACCCGAGCCAGACTCTTATCGGGCCGGCCCAACCCGATGCTCAAGGTTAATGATAGCAGTACACATTTTTAACTTAAATGCCACCCCCTTATCACTTAAAGCTGCAAAGTATCCATAAAAATCAAATTAGAAATGTGATTTTTCATGTGATTTGATCCTAACTATGCTACTCACTTTAAAGCATATTTTCCGTATAATTTTGGTCAACCAAAATAAATTAAAACTTAAGTTGTTGTTGTTATTTCATTAGAATCTAACATGATTTGGTAAAATGTTCTACAAAAGGAAGGTTTTTTTTTTAGGTAACACATTTAGTTAAATCGCGTATCTTGAATTTATGATCCAATTCCAGAAACTCATCTTTAGAAGTGAGGGAGAGACCCATTCTTTGCTGAACTTCTACTCAGACTGAGAGATCCAATTCCAGAACTTGCTGACATTGTAAATAACATATGTTATACTGTAACCAGAATTGTACACTTAACTTGATTCATAGGCAAAGGAATGCAACCACACAAAATCCAAAGGCAAATTCATTACATATTACATAGACGAAGGAATGCACCTACAAAACAAAGGCATTACAACCCAAATGCAAGTGGACTAAGTGAATTACTTGTAAAGACCCACTCATGATTTCTTTCATTCATATGTACTTGGCTGATTTGGTTATGTATATAAACTTGTAATATGTTATGTAGTTAATTAGCTATTTAATAGCCTTATTTATTTATATGTACATATGAGTCATTGCCAACATTTTTGTATTAAGGTTAATTTAGCTAAATTTGGTCTAATTCAGCTTACCACACCAAATATGTGATGTCGAGAAGTACCAACACCAGGGTCGACACCAACGCGGACACTGGTGCAGCAGCTCTTTAGGCACACTCATAGATTGCTGCTTAGCCTGATCTCTATTTATATTTTCTCTCCCTTCTACTTGTATGTTTCCTGCTTCTTTTTATTTCTTTAATTTTTGCTTAATTTTGTAAAATGGGTGACAGTTTGTCACCCACTTTTGTTTCAATCCAGAATTTGAGAGAAAAAGAGATAGCCGATAAAATGAGAATTCATAACAAAATTTGAGGACAAGAAGTTTCTTAGATACAAAAACAAACGGTAAAACAAAAATAAAAAGACAAAATATAAGACAACCACACAGTAAAATGAAATAAGAGAGGTGGGGAGAGAGTAGATAGACGGAGCGGCACAGTCACCCAGCTGTAGACGGAGGACGGTGCCGTAGTCGAGTAGCACAATAGAAATTTCATGCACAAGACGAGCCACAAAATCCGACAATGAGAAAGTGTCCCTGAAGACCCTATTGTTGCTCTCCTCTCAAATGCGCCACAAAGAAGAAATAAGCCACAAAGAGATATATATATATATATATATATATATATATATATATATATATATATAGAGAGAGAGAGAGAGAGAGAGAGAGAGAGGAGATTGCCATGGAAAAGTTTCTCTTGATGCTCCCACCATGGATAAACTGTAAAGTTCGTCAAACAGGCACAACATGTCGTCTATGGTCAAAGTATTTTGAAAAGATTACCCATGGGAAGAATTGTCCACCATGGCACCATTATTTTGTGTTTGGGTTGAAAGATAAGTTGTCCATGGATTTTTTTTTCGTGTATACAATTTCTCCTCCCAAAAGTCACTTTCCACGACATTTCTAGACAAGCTTGCACTCACCTCATCATACGAAACTTAAAATTTGAGTACGAAAGGGCGCCTCTTGTAAATTACTAACGATTCAAGTGATCAATCATAATAAAAATAATTATGATGCCACACTAATTAATTTTGGTGGACAATAATTGAAGAAACTTTTCTAAGTAATGAAAGAAAAATATGCGATCTCCTCCAACGACTAAAAACATCTTGAATCAAGTCACTTGATTCAAAGAAAACAAAAAAAACAGTGATGATAAATGACTACATGAATGAAGAATGAGAAAAGCAAGATGGCATATAATATTTCACATATAGAGCCAAAAGACCTCTTAATTGAACTAAAACCGCTGCATCATATTTCAAAATTTCTCAGGGGAAGGGAAAGATTGGCTCGCAGCTCAATCTAAATTGTGATTTTTAAAATGAGTTTTTCCACTACATGAAGAAGACCCATACTTGTAATGTAATTAGAACTAAATTGTGATATTTCACATTTAGATTTGTTTAAGACATAAATTTGTGTTGTACCGTTTTCTTTAAAAAAAAGACTAATTATATATGGATCTTGCTTTCATTTATTATAACTTTCTTCATTAGATTTTCTTTTCCACTAACAAGGATGAGACTGGAGAGAGAGTAATACTATGGTCTCAAGGGGAGTAGTATAGCCCGTCAGGCGGGTGGGTGCAAAGAAAGTATATCTCCTATTCGATTCCAGTGTGTGCTACTTTCTTGAACGGAAAATAGTGGCGCAATACTCTAGTTGACGGGTGTATCGTACCCAACCTAGGTCTTGTGATAGCCTAGGAGAATAGGAGGGTCTCCAATTTTTTTTGGGCATTAGGTTGTTAACGTGCTACTTACCCAAGAAAGGATAACACTATGAAAAATCCAAATAAAGGCTTCAGACCAAATGTATTTTATTTTGCATCCAGTATATTAATCCTTGAAAAGGATTATTTGAATTTGATCACTAATTTCACAACTTCAAGGGTCCAGTCAAGAACTCCACCATCTTATAGAGAATCTTGGTTCATTTTTTTTATACAATAACAGCAGACGTTGAATCGTTGATATCTTCTAACATTATTTTTAATTGCTTATGATTGGTAAAAAAATGATATCGGCAGTGATGAAGCTAGGAAAATTGGCTGAAGCACTTGTTTATCATATATAAAATGCCAATATAAAAATACAAAAAATTTAAAAAGCTGGTGTAGATGTGGCCCCGCCACTGTGTCTAGAAATGGATGCCAAATTGTCATATCAGACTATTTTAGGATTTTGAAATTCAAGATCGTCAACGGGACTCATATGATGTATCAAAATCCTAATACTAATAGTTGCGGGAAAATGTAAATATTACAAAAACAGTAACTATAATAACTTTTTAGTACTTTAGATAAAGATAATTATATTTCATACGGTTCTAAAGTTCATAATATTCATATATTACCACGGAGACTTCTAGTTTTCTATAATTGCATTTTGATTTATCACTTTTTGATTGTTAATGCCTTAACCATGATTTTGGAAAATTTGAGTAATGGGGCATGGCAGAGTGTGCATGTAGATATATATTATATATATAATAATAATCCACAAAAAATCCAAATTAAAGAAACATGAGAGGAAAATATAAAATCTAGGTGGAAGGGAAAAAACAAAAGAAAGAAACAAAATTAAAAAAAAAGTTTAAAGAAACATTGAGAGGAAAATATAAAATCTAGGTGGAAGGGAAAAAACAAAAGAAAGAAACAAAATTTTAAAAAAAAAAGTTTAAATATAAAAATTTTTAAGTTTTAAAATGCAGATGTACTTAGTCATACCCACCCACATACCAGTGTCAATGTACCCGCATACTGAAATGAATACGATCATACATATCCTTGTGACCTAGGGCTCAGGCCTGCCTACAAGGAGATGAATTCAGCCATCTGTCTACAGTTTGAAGGGTTGCCTGATAACAACAGTATTATTTTGCATCATGAAAGTCATTCCAATTTGTAAGATGCCTCAGCCTCAGCCTCAGCCATCATCTCTATGACTCAAGAATGCTTCAGATTTGAAGTTAGGATATTGTTGATGTATGCAGTTTGTATGAGCACACAGTCAGATTTTTCCCTTGTTCATGGCCTGTGACTGGAGTAAATGATGTTGTAGTTACTGAATATTTCTCGCAAATTTGTTTTATGTAGGGCTGAACACGAGCCGAGTCGAGCCCGAGCTCGGTCAGCTCGAACTCGGCTCGACTAAATAAGACACTAAAACTTTTATGAGGCATACACATACAACAAAAAAGAAGAAGTTGGCATCTATTATGAATTTATATTCAAACGAAACATAACTTTGTCCTACAATGTTTGATTGGACTTGAGAATCTGCAGAATGGCATATGTGCAGTTTCCACCTGCAGGAGAAATAATGGCTACAGAAACGAGTGATTAAACGAGAGAGAAAGAGAGATTAAGAAAAACATATCAATTTTGAGTCCTTGATCAGCGTGGCTAAGACCACTAGCGGTCTTTAGCTGACCAACAGATCTCTGGTGGGTCGAGGGGCAAGCTGCTATGTTTTGACTCGGGTCAGCTCGATGGGGCCCAATTCAACTAGATATTTTTTAATATTATTTTTATTTTAATAATATATATTATTAAAAATATATTTTATATTAAATTTTAATTTTTTTTTTATTTTAACGGGCCTGGGCCCGAGCTGTACCATGAGTGGGGCTCCCAATACCATGAGACGCGGTGAGGTGTGTGAATGCCAACGCTGCACGCCATCAAAGTAATATCCGCCAACTACCGTTAGATAGGGATCTATCCGAATCTAAAATCCGATTTCACAATCTGAATCCGTATCCGTCCTGAATCCAATTTTGACATTCATATTCATATCTGAATCCGAATTTTCAATCACATTTCATCAATTTTAAAAATGTAGTACGTGCATTAGACATATGATATTTGTCTAAAAAATAAATCTGTTCCGAATTCGTACTTGAATCCAATCGGATATTCATGCATATCCGAATCCAAAACCAAACCAATTTTTTAATTCGATATTAATTTTTTTTCCAGATCCGATTTTTCCGTATCGGTTCAGTCCGATATCCAATTTACATAGTATATATTGACATCTCTATCCATGAATGTGGTCATTGGACCCGAAGCTAAGATCCCAACCAATTCAAAAGCAAGAGATTGATGCGTTCAGGTGTAGTTTAAATGTAAAAATTGACACCAACCCTGAGTTGGCTATTTGAATGAGACTAAAATGGATCTGGGTTCAGTCCAACGCACAATCTGGGAATGGAGCAAGATCATTCATATATATATATATAATGCTGAAGAAGTGTACGAATATATCTACTTTTGAAGCATATCATTCCAAATAATGCCACGTTCCTGTTACCAAATGCCCTCTACAAGGTGAGCAATCAAAGACAGCCTCATAGTGGAGCGTTAAAAAAATTACAATATAATAAAATAACCCTATAGTGGCTGTTCATATTTCACCTGGTCTAGGCTTCAACGAAAGGAATGTGGGTTTTATTCGTCTTCAATTTGCAATATATGTACACAATATGTACTAAAATAGTAAAATCCAACCCCTGTCCTCAGATTTTGTGTGTGTGTGTGTGTGTTGCAATGCTATAAAGTGAAAACTTTCCTCCTATCATATAATTTGACAGTCCTCTTCTCTCCGTTATGTATGTCAAGAATACTCGCAAAGTTAGGATAGCTGGCCACGTATTTCACCACTACCATTTCATGGAATGAACACGGCAAGTGGTCTGGTTCATAGCAGGTGTCTCGTTATTAAGAAAAGAAGAAGATGAAAAAATTACTGTTAAATTCCTGCACTTCATAATTGCGTCTTTATTTCGTGCGGGTTATAGTTGATATGTCCTATTTCTTCAATAAAGGCTGACCACATGTTCTGCTGGCTATACTTGTCCTGCCATTAAGCAGAGCGTATATCTTATCTGAAAAAAGAAAAGCCACCATCAAAATTTTCTTTTTATTTAACATGTGGTCACTTTTACAGCTAGGACGTTTAATGTAGAGAATGAACGACCTCAGTTTCAGCAACGACATCAATTCTCCCCATAGTAGCTTTCACCATTATGTATATTGTCTTCCTTGAGGCCTCATTAATGGCAGAAGACTGCAGTAAGAGCTTCATTCCCAAGTCTAAGCGAGAGAAAGTATACCATACAACAGGGTCTTTAGAGGCACATTCTCTTCACCAGATTCTGTGGCTCGTCTTGTGCAAGGGGATATCCAGTTCGCCATTCGGTTAAAGCGCCGCCGCTTGACTGCGGTTGGGTGATTGTGTCGTTTCGTCTTTCCTCTTCTCTCCTTTTTTTCTGTGCATTGTATTGTATATTTGTTCTTCCTGCTTGTGTTTTTTGCAGTATGTTTTTTTTTGCTAATTGTTTTTGTATTTAGGGAACCTCTTGTCCCTAAATTTTGTTATATATTCCCATTTTATAGGCTCTCTCTCTCTCTCTATATATATATATATATATATATATATATATATATATATATATATATATATATATATATATATATATATATATATATGCGTGTGTTGGAAAATGAGATCATCGCTCATGCCATCAGGAGAGAAAGCACATCAATTTTTTTTATGTTCGAGGTGCGGACATAAGCAACCACTTTCCATGAGGACCATTTTTCGTTAAGCTGTCAAGATGTTCTTAAAGCAAGTCGAGCTACATGCCGGGCCTCGAACCAATAATTTTTCATGAACGGGACTGGGGCTGAATTATAAATCTACGCCTCTAGATTGGCACATCGGTTTCAAAAGTTTGACAAAGGCTGAAATATCATTTTTCAAAAATTTTTACATGATTTTTTTTTTTTAAATGTATGTATAAATTTTAAAAAAAATTGAGGGGTGAGAGGGGGACCAGGCCCTGTGGGCTCCGCCCTATATCAAAAGTAAAAGCAAAATTCAATAGAATGTTTTGTTTTTGTATAAACCCGGGTCTAAGAACGAGACCCTCTCTCTTTCTCGCGCGCTCTCTCTCTCTCCACCAAGAGAAGAAGCCGAAGAAGAATTAGGAAGAAGAAGACAATTTTTTTTCTTCAAGTCCACGGCTGCATAGAGGTTTAATTTCAGTATTATTGAAACATAGAAGTTATTAGATAACATCGTAAAAATGCAGTACTACTCACTTCAGCATATGCAGGAGCTAATTTTCCAGTTACAGAAAATAGAATCCACTGTTATTAGATGACATCTTGAATCAACAGTAACTCAGGTTAAAGCTGAAGTCATTCCCTGCCATTCCCGAACAGCAAAGTAAGAAGTGGAAGAATTAATTTGAAGATGTGAACGGAAAGATAAATACGGTAAAGGTTTGGTTAGAACCAGTAGCGGAGCCAGCGTGGGGCTGGCGTGGGCGCCTGCCCACGCCAGTCTAAGATAGCTCCATGTTTTTGCCTGCTTTATTTCAAGTTTGTTCGTGCATGTACAGGCTTCGGCTTCCGTTTTCCTTCCAATAAAATTAAAATTATAGGCATTCCACACTAGAAAGAAACTCAACTGCTTATATCAGTAGTGGAGCTAGCGTGGGCTGCCCACGCCAGCCCAAGTCAACCCAAAGTATTAGTACATAGTGCTCCATAGCCAAAAATTTCTAGCTCCGCCACTGGTTAGAACTAGGCGTGAACGTCATACAACCACAGATGACAACTCCCTCCCACCAAATCCGACCCTACAACCTTAGCGCATCTGGTTAAGTAATAAAAACCAGCATGAGTTAGTTTGATTTGCATGATGCTATGTTGTTAAAATAATCATTTAAAATATAATAAAACAGAGTTAATGCATGGTCTATCTTATCAAATAATGATTTAAAATATCGTTCACGCTTTTCTTCGACGAAAGTACTAACTTACAGTTCTGTTTGATTAAATTATTTAGACAACTCGTAAATTTTGTTGGAAGGGCATGTTCAGGTGCACCAACATAGACAGCCTAAAGTCAATTATATCAAGCGAATTTTGATAAATATTCCTTTTCATGATCACCCGATCTTGTCACATGGCCTTCCCGGTGACTTTGTCCAACTTGTAGAAAAGGTAGGTGGCTTTCCACTGATGCAACTTCATTGTTAGTTGATAAGTTCGAGATATTATAACTAAATCGTATCATGGTCATGAAAAAGGACTATCGATCGAATTATATAAGTTGAAGCATATAAGAAAAAAAAAATATACTGTTTCATCAGAGTACCATGTCATATTGTCTCGTAAATTCGCTTCAATCTTTAGCACATGTTCATGAAATAGTTTGTTACTATTTTCAATGCCACACGAAAAGTTCAAATTTGAAGAACACCTAGTAAATTTTAGCTTGACATACATTTCGATGACCTAATCTCCGAGTTCAATGTTTTTTTTTAAAATTTATTTTAACTCAGAAGCAATTCATCCTAAGTTTAAATTTTACTGTGACCATTTTATAGGGTTGTTCCTGTTATGCTAGGGCGTGGTGCATGTTTGATGGTAGAATACACCATGTTTGTTTGTTGGCGATGCACATCTCACCACGAGTACTGAATGGAAAAACCAAATTTTCTTTTCTCATTTTGTCCTTATAAGGTAGACTTGAGCATCGGGCCGGCCTAACCCAATAAGCATGGGTTCGGGTCGGCTCGACGACCGAAATCCGAGCCCTTATTTTTTAAATATAAAATAAAAAAGTTTGAATATAAAATACAATTTCAATAATAATATATATTATTATTAAATAAAAAATAATAATAATAAATTAAAAAATAATCGGGCTGAATCTAGCCCATTGTGCCAACCTGGGCCGCGCACCTGGGCCCTATGCTCAGGCTTGCTTAAAGAGGGCTCTTTTTTCATCTCTTTTGAAGGCATTCTTGTCATTTCAGCCATCCAATGGCAGCCGCGCCACTAACCAGGTTGACAGTTCAAGCAACTTAGAGTTTTATATTAGTATAAATGCAAACAAACGTATAGGGCAGCTGAAACACTCTAGTGAGTATTATTTGAATCTGCCTTAAAAGATTGAGAAACACTTAAAAGATTGAGAAACACTAGAATTAGTGTCTTACAAAACTAGTTCAATTTTTGGAACAGATTTATAAACTACTCACAAAATGTTTCAACCATAGTTAGTAAACTCGCTTGCTCGTCACCCGGGTCAGATAAGTCACGATTCAGTGTCAGCCAAGTTAGCTGGCATTTCTCAACTTATGACATGTTTTTTTTCTTAATCATGCATTGCTGAATGCTAAAGTTTGTTATTTTTTTGATTTATGAAATATCTCAAACTTTATTAACTATATATAAATACTGATGTTATACAATCTTCAGTTTTAGTCGATAAAAAATTCAAATAGGAAGTCTCCACAAACTTAAATTTTTCCTGTGTTTGTACAATGTTCAAGTAATCCGAGTTTGAGTTATGGGTTTACCAACTAAGGTTCTAGCTATCAAACTGCCCCTCATTTATCAACGATTGGTCTGTCTACTATCTTTTAAAGAAGAAAACTCTTGAAACAAAGTCAAATTGAGAAGAAGGTGAGCAGCCTCTGGCCAAAGGAAGCATGCAAAGTATGAAACTTTGTCGATCGTTTTCTTGTAAACGGGCGTCGATTCTTGTCCTTCAATCGATCATTAAGGCTTGTCAGTCGTGGCAGCAACCACTTTTTTCTGATCCATTCTCACCTACCTCTTCTCCCAACAAACGTTCAAAGCCAATTATCGGTCCACCAAAACTCCATCTTATCTGCAAATTTCAAACTCCTGTGCTAATTTGAGTATTCAATGAGTTCCTAAATTTGCCTTCTCAAACTTTTAACCCTTCCATGCATTGAAGGGTTCCTCTGTTCTTATATAACATCTTTACTTTATGATTTCATATATATAACTTTTAAAAGTTTCAGGCAATTAGAAATGGCCAATGTGGTTTCGGTGGTTTCTAGGACAATAAAAGAAAACAGGAGCTGACAATTTTAAAAATTTAAGAGGACAATGAATATGAAATCGGACACCAGTTACTTTCCATCTGCATTTTTGGAAATTAAGCTTTCGTCTCTCTCTCTGCCAGTGCCTGTCTTCGTCGTTCCTCCCAACGTGATATATTGCGGACAGTCAGATGTCGAGGCTCTCCTATATGATCATCAGGACTTAAATGACGGAAATATGGCGTCGGCTGGATAGTTTTTTCTTCAGGAACGTTAATGCCACGTAAAAAAGAGCAGATAAGTCTCAACTGTGCGTCAAAATCCACTTGTTTTCAGTTTTCAGAACTTATAATTCTGCAATTGATGTGAGGATATGTCAGAGGTTGAAGAAGGTGCATGCATCACGTTCTCTTGGTATGCAACATCTGCGTCACGTGTTAGCCCCTTTTCATTCGCCTCTGTTTTAGATTAATAGAGCTCTATTAATGTGGAAAGAAGTTAGTTTGTCTTAGCAGAATCCTCACCACCGCCTTCAAAAATCGCCACGAAAGGTGCAGAGGCCAGGAGAGAAAGAAATGGACACAGATGGGTCAGTTTCTCTCATCCCAAAGCAGAGGCCGTCCATGTGGATGGCAGTCTCTGCGACGCTCATCGCTGCTTGTGGCTCATTCGAAAATGGCGCATGTGTGAGTACTCTCTGAATTTCATTTCTTGAGTATTCAGTTATGCTTTTCTTGCCATTATCAACTGAGGGATCTCGAAAGAGAAGGAGCAATTGGAAAGTAGAGAGAAGAAGGGGAGGAGGACTTGCTGCCATCGTCACTAAAGAATTTGCATTCTTGTGGTTGACATTTCACAGAGTGGATATTCCTCCCCAACTGAATCGGCGATCATCAGCGATCTCGAACTCACTACCTCACAGGTTCTACCTTTTTCTCGATCAATGGTGACAAAATTGATGCCCACTTGCTTCGATCCATTCAATTGAAGGGCCAGACCGATCCCGGCCAGGGAAACCATCAAAGTTTTACAGAAAAAATGCGTTGGAATTTCTTAGTTGTATTCAGATGATCAGTGCTCAAATCTTGCTTGGGTTGAAACAACTTGATTTGGCAGTTGAGTTGATCTAATTAATTTAAACTCTTCATATAAAATGACTAATCTTTCTTCTCCCCGTTTGGGCTTGAAAAACCAGTACTCTGTTTTTGGCTCTCTGCTGACGGTTGGTGGAATGATTGGTGCGATTGGAAGCGGACCTTTAGCGGATTATGTTGGCCGGAAATGGGTAGGAAGTTGTTCAGCATTATGCAATTGCATCTCCCATTTATTCGTTCTGTAAGTTTCTTCCTCCAATAATTCGTCGCTGCTCTTCCAACTTCGAGTAACCATGAATTTAATGAGCAGGCAATGAGAATTTCTTCTGCTCTGTGTGTGGCTGGATGGATCTTCATTATGCTATCACAGGTTTGCTGCTTTCCTTTTTCTTTCTCTTTCTTATGTTTTTTATATTATTTCTTGAAGCTATGTTTGCTGCTAGTATTATTTTTTTGTTCTGTTAATGTGGGAGCGTTTTAACATGCTGCAACAGCATGCTTGGTCGCTAGATGTCGGCCGATTCTGCACTGGCGTTGGGATTGGGATATGCTCTTATGTGGTAAACCATCTGACCTTCCATAATGCTAATTGATGCAGAATAGAAATTGCAATTGAGAGAGAGAGAGAGAGATAATTCAGACACACACACAGATATATATATATATATATATATATATATATATATATATATATATATATATATATATATATATATATATATATATATATATATATATATATATATATATATATATATATATATATATATATATATATATAGAGAGAGAGAGAGAGAGAGAGAGAGAGAGAGAGAGAGAGAGAGAGATGCCCGGCCGGTTTCATTGTTCCTGGCATTCTTGGTTCATCAAAGCATTTTCTTGGTTACTATTTTAAAATTTATTGATAGCTGATGAACTATAGACAGCTATGTTGGCTTTTCAGCTTCGGGTTGGATCTAGCCTTTAACATATTCAAGTTAATCTGATTCAGATCCACATTTAAACCCTACTTTTAAAAATGAATTCATATCTGACTAGCATAAGATATAACATCCATCTGTAATCGGGTTGGATTTTTATTGTATTCCAGTTGGGCATCGGATTTGGATCCAGATTCGTTTATGAGATTATGTAACAAGTCCGCAAACAGTTACTAATAGAATCAAAATTTCTTCGCCATATCCAATTGAATGGATTCAAATTTTGATTGGTTATATAAGTCATCCCATATACATCCTATTTTATAGTAGGCGCTTGAGAAATCTGTTCTCGCCAAACGAACATTTTTTTTTTTCCCTTATGATATTCAAACAATTTCTCTTATATAGGGATGCCTATAGATCGGATTTGGAAGCGAGATCTGACCGAAATGTTTAAAAAAAAGTTAGACGTGGAAAAGTGGTTTAACATCCAATGAGAAATCAGATCTGTTTGTGATCTAGAAATGACTTTCCATCAGATGTATATTCAAATTGGCATTCAACCTCAGATGGATAACCTATATCTAATATCCATACATTTTGGAAAAGTATTTCATGACATATTATAATGTGGTTCAGACTAGGTTGTGCATTTAAACATTGGGTTCATCTTCGATTTTGAAAATAAAAGTTGGGTTTTTGCGTCGGATTTAGATCGTGAATTTGAGAATCAAATCCAAATTTGGGTAGATTTTTCTTAATTGACATTTGGCTCGGAATGCGTGCCGTGCAAGATATTTGGCTCCATGATGTTCAGAAAATTTTAACCAGAAAACTTTATCCACGAATATCAAATTTGGGAGTCCTTTTTTTTTTTTGTAAAATTTATGGGCGTATATATCACTGCATACGCGTTGTAAGCGATTTTTGATCATTTGCACAATTAAGAGCTTTTAGAAAATAAATTATAGCATACTTACTAACGAAATAAAAAATTGATAGGTGCCCGTGTACATGGCAGAGATCGCACCCAAGGAGTTGAGGGGAAGGCTTATGGTATCTTCTCAGGTAATCCAAAAGTAAATACCGAATGTTTAATGTGTGATGAGTTTTATGGGGTTCACTCTGCTAATCTACTTTTTTGGCTTTGAATTAAAAGATCTTTACTTCAATTATTGATGGGTAGGTGCCCTTCTTAATTATCAAAGACTAGGTCCAATACGGTGCTACTGTTTGACATATTTTTATGATAACAAATCCATGGAGATCTTAATCTTCGATTGGATTAAATACAAATATATTGTCTGGACTTGATGCGAGTATTATCACTTCTATTGGAGGTTAAACTACCCATTTGTTTCTTTTGAACTTGAGAAATTAGCAGATGAAGAGAAGTTTCATGTTTGTGAGTTGTTTGCAAATCTTGCAGCTGATGCTAGCACTTGGAATGACAATGGCGTACCTGCTGGGAATAGTTGTTGGTTGGCGCGTATTAACACTTCTAGGTGAGCTGGTTTTCCTAATTCCCTCTTTGATCCGTATGTTGGATATCTTTTATTTTTTTGTTTTGGCACAAGTCAATCTCAATGTTAATTGTATTGAATATACATCACAGAAAGTAGAAAAAAAGGCTATTACAAAAAAACTAATTTCCTTATCAACTGTACCTTTTGGTTAATTAAGTCTCATCATAGAGCAATCTCACGTTTCTAGATTAAGACGCCCATATGTTAACTTGTTATAGGAGTTTAATTTATGGTTTGTTAATGAGAACTATAGGTCTTATCTATGATTGGCAGGAATATTTCCATGCTTCGTTCAACTAATAGGACTGTTCTTCGTTCCGGAGTCGCCCCGGTGGCTGGTTAGTTATTATTTGCTTCATATCAAACATATTACAAATGAAACATCTTGTTAACTTTTCTGCATGAAATGTATCCTTCTAACATTGCCTGAAGGGGCAAAGTACAGCTGATTGTGACAGAGGCATGTGAAAAGGCATGTCTCTGATCCGATTTCTATGGCTGTCGTGTCTCTAAATCTTAAAGTGGTGGAGTTGAATACGATATCTAAGTTGAAGGGTATACTGCTACCATCATTGATGTCGATGCAGCCCAAGACCCCAAACACAAGGAGAGGAGGAGGGAGGAGGGGTGGGCTTCGGGTCTTTTTTCTAGACAATAGGTTGTTAACCTCTTACTCACCTGATAATGTTGCAGGCAAAGATTGGTCATATAAAGGAGTTTGAAATAGCATTGCAGAGATTTAGAGGAAAAGATGCCGATATTCACGACGAAGCAATGGAGATTCTGGTTTGCAATACTTTTAATTCTTCAAAACATTAACAAGAAATCTGACCATATAACAGTTGAAGAGACTCAAAATAAGCAGAGACTATAATTGCTCTTCAGTTGTCATCGAAGTTTTAAAAACCTTTGCACTTCGTAATTGACCAAGTTAGTTGATGAGGGGCTTGATCTCAAGGATGGTTTTTAAGTTTTAACTAGATTTCTTCCTTCAATGAGCAGGATACCATTGCGAGTTCAGCCATCCTTCCACAAGCAAGGATACGGGATTTGTTTCAAAGACAGTACACACGTCCACTCCTTGTAAGCATCCTATTATCTCAAGTTAATGTTGCACTTATATTTGTGAATGGCTGTTTGTATATGCTTATTTATTGATGCACATGGACGCATACAAAGGATATATAACTGTATACACTAGCCCAAGTCTACTTAAGTTATATTTATATTCATAATATGCGCCTTAACTAAATCAACCTTTTTTTAAGTAGTTTTAGGCAGTGGTTGTAAAAATTGGTTGTGAATGAAATTGGTATGGCTGCCTAGTATTCGAAAAATCTCAGATGATTCACCAATTCAACCGAATCCCTTTTGAATTTGGATAAAAACAATAATTAGGAAAATCACTTTCTCAAAAAATGTAACAAAAAAAAAACTAGAAACAAACTATTCTTAAAATGTTGTAAAGAAAGTTAAAACTTAATAAATGACACTCTTAAATCCAACATGTACTTATTCCAACATTTAGTTGATGGAACTTGGTTCTGACTCACTAGAGAAAAAAAACCTGAAATATCTGTGAGAAGAACTACTTGGATGTTTAGCTATCGTGCTTGTGATTATGTGACTTGAGTTTGTGATCTTCCTAGCACAATAAGCCAGTCTAAGTGTCAAATCAACTAGCTAGATGAACGTCTGAGAACACGTCTTTCCGTATTGTGTTGGGTAATTAGAAAAATAACATGTTCTTGTTTGATATAACATGGTGTAATTATGTCCAACATATAATTTTTGAATTCAAGAGCACCATCTGTAATTATACTATATTTTCTGAAACAATAATATCTAAGTTTTTGAAACCTGTTTTATAGAAACATGTGTTCCAGAAATGCAATATTTTTCTTATCAAACACCCTTTAGTGCTGAATCAAGTGCGACATTGTATATGTGTCTCCTAAGAATAACTATCTCAAGTTATTGGGTGGGCCATGAATGTTATAAGTATGAGTTATATTGTTCTTAGTTCTAAGGCCTATGTCAAATTCTTCTCAAATTCAGGTGGGAATTGGCTTGATGGCACTTGCAAATCTAAATGGAGCTTCTGCCATACAATACTATGCGAGTGACATTTTTGTATCTGCAGGTTTGTGATAATTGTTCTTTAAAAAAGACGAAAAATAAGAGACAGTCTACACTCGTTTACTAATTGTTAGCTGAATATTTCTTTTCCAACATTCTAAAAATTTGTCACGAGAAGGTGGGAAGGCAGTGGAATCTCCTACCATCATTCTAAAATCAGTTGAAATTTCCCATATCTTTACGCAACAGTGTCTTCATTACTGATCTTGGGAATCCTGGCCTTTATTATGCTTTCTGTAAATTGACCTTGCATCTTAATTGTTAACTATGAAATTCATTTTACGAAAAGTTGTATATAGAATCACCCTGGGCCAAGAGACTTTGTTGTTTGCCTGCGGCCTGAATCGGCTTTTTACAAGGACCTCCAAGCCTTTATGCTTTGCCATAAGGGGCATAGCTTCGCTAGTCAAGCTTGCAAGCAGGTGAAAGCTTGGTTATTAGTTCGATTCCCTTGAGAACTGTTCCTCTCTACTGCAAGTAGTGGATGCACTGCACTCTAGTTAACAAGTATCTCGCTTTCCACCTAGTCCCGAAGCAGCCCCGATCCCAAGGGAAGGGACAAAGGGGCGGTTTCAACTTCTCATCAAATCGCCAATCCTTTATGCGTTAAAGGGAATGTTTTTTTGTTCTTTTTTGGCATCCAGTGAACCATGTTGAGAGCCAAACACCAACTTTCTTGCGTATAAGGCTAACATATCCAGAATAGTGTTTTTTTCCCCACAAATTCTCAACTCTACTCTATGAAATAACATAATGTTCAACCTTTCTGGCTATTCTTCTTCTAGGGTTTTCTTCTGGAGATCTTGGAACCATTCTGCTGGCTGCCATGCAGGTTAGACCATGCACGTTCCTGCAACAAGAATCTTTTATTAAAGTGGTCTCACAATCTACATGACCTATGATGTCCAGGTACCTCTTGCCATACTGGTCGGGCTCTTGTTAGACAGAATAGGAAGGAAACCACTGATGCTAGTAAGATTTTAATTTCCAAAATTTAATGTCACTTTCATGTTTTTTCTTTGGTTAAGAAGGTGGGTTCAAATTGGTGTTGCAGAAATATACCGCTACTCTTAACGGTTTCTTTATCTTTTCTTTTCCATATGTATGCTTCACAAATTAACACAATTGAATATTCATGACTTAGTTTGGTGCTGCTGGGACGTGCTTGGGTTGCTTCATGGCTGGTGCTTCGTTTCTTTTGAAGGTATTGTGTCGATGCCCTTTTTTCACTTTCTCATGCACATGTCCTTGGGGTGTGGTGTAACTGATCCAGCTGGCGAGCCGGTGAGAGCCCGATCATTTGTTCGATTCCCATGGGTAGTTGAACTGCTAAGATTGGATGTGCTACACAACAGTTGATGGGTGTCCCACCTAGGTTTTTAAGTAGGCTTGGATTCCAAGGGCATGAAAGGGCGGTTTCGACCGCTCATCAAATTTCTACTTTCTTATGCACACCAAGAGAGAGATAGAGAGATAGATAGAGAGAGAGGGAGAGTGAGAGATTTTAATAGCCACTTTCAATTTAAAGTTGGCACAAAGAGTACAATGGAAAAATTGAAGATTTTTTTTTTTATGAGAAATTGAAGAAACTGAAGAATCATGAATTTAAAGAAATTTTGCCCGCCTGTAGTTCAATTCAAACACAGATGAAACTCTTCTTAAGCACTTAGGAGATTTTTCCCTTAAATTTTAGCTTGTAGTACACAAGAAGAACATTTTCCTTTTTTTTTTTTCAGTCTATCAAGGGCCCCCTGAAGGGTCATTTGGTAAATAGAACTCTTTTTGAGTGTTGTATAAATCCACTTTAAAGATTGGAACAGATTAGTAGATATCTAGTTTTAGTGTCATATGAATCTGCTCCAATTTTTTGACTAGATTTACGAAACACTTGTTCCGACTGCTAGACGATCGAATTAGACATTCAAACTAAAACCTTTGCTTAGCTCAAAATGCAACATCTACCAATCTAACCTCTTTCTTTTCTCCTTGGGATATGGTGAAGTTGGTGGAAATCTTGCTGACTTATCAAACTTTACTCCACCCCAAACATTTGCTCCATTTTAACACTGTCTGACAATAATTGGCCTAGAAAAGAATAAATGGATTCTCTATCATAACACTATATATGGAAAATTGAGTAGAACATTGTTTGTTTCGGATAGAAAATCACATGCTCAAAGTACGTTGTCCTTTAAGAGGGCATTTTATAGGCATCACATTCGCATTCTTTGGACATGTGTTCCTATAACATGTTTCAAGAACGCTGTATTCTTCTTCGACAAATGATGATGTGATTATGTATAGCGTTTGATTGTGGAATCTAAGAACATGACTCCTGATCACTTTGTGCTTCTTGAACCAAAAACATAGCTTCCCTAGAAAGCATTGTTAGAACATATTTTCCAAAAACACAATAATATTGTTATCGAACAGCTTGTAACTACTACAATTTTTGCTTGCTTGTGTATTTCTCATGTACAATCCTTTATAAAGCTATGTTTCTGCCCTGCTTTGGCTCAGGAGCATGAAGGGGCCAGCACATTAGTTCTAGCCATGAACCTGACAGGCATAATGGTAATGAAACTCACTAGCCACTTCCAACATGTTATGAATTTTTACTACATTACTGCATTTGCTGAACTAAAAGTTTCTCTTTGATGCATAATAAGATCTATGGTGCCTTCTATGTATTGGGGATGTCTGGATTGCCATGGGTTATCATATCTGAGGTGAGTTCTGGGTAATCATATCTAAGGACAGTTGTTAATGTCCCCAAGGGGGTTGACACAATAGATGGGCTGGGAGTTGGTAGGTGGTTAATTTTTGTTTCGAATATTTGTGGCGTCACCTCTCCGTACTACAAAAAAAAAGCCACCGACATGCAAGTTGAAACATCGCAGGGGTAGTTAAACCCCAAGGTACTAAAAAACAACTCATGTACCTTAGGAAGATGAGGGGTTGAGTATGAGCTTCGGCCTTTAGCCAGGCAATGGGTCTCCCACCCTCACCTGGAGGTGAGTTGTTAACATTGCTCTATGGTACTCACAAAGTAGATAACACTATTCTTATCATCCACTTGCAGATATTTGATTTGAAGATAAAGGCTATTGCTGGAGGATTTGCAAGTATGGTCACTTGGCTTGCTTCTTGGCTTGTTTCCTATACTTACAGCTATCTGGAAAGTTGGAGTGCTGCAGGTAAAATTAATGTAAAAGCATCTTCCCAAAGAATCATAAGCAGTAAAAAGATCAACAAAGATGAATCAAATTTTGCGAGAAATTTTGCATGTAAAAACAGGAGGGATTTTGCAAAATGGGTTTTGACTCGTACCAGTTTTCTAAGAAATGTTCTTCAATTCCTCGGCATTTGTTGCAAATAGGTCTCCCCTCATTGATGCAGCTAGAAATTTCTCACTGAGGGGCATGCGCTTAAAAAAAACAAACGGCTGATGGGCACCAATACGTAAATAAGTAAATGAGGGTGAATCTCTAAGGGACATTACCATGCACACAAGTAAATTTCATGGGTATGCGTAGGTGCACAATTGCCCATACAAGTCCACATGAACCTCTACCACTATTTACTCCTGCTCTAAGATCTCTGAAACTACAGTATATGTAATTGGTCGTTCTGGTCACGTTCAGCTAAGTCATAGAATTACCTGATACAATTGAACTACTTTAAGGGCTTGCCGAAAGATCCTCCACTGTGGATCACACGTTAATTTCAAGCTTTCACTGTGAATGAAGGATAGTTAATTAGTAAAAATGCAAAAACTAAGTTCACACATAATTAGTATGCATGAGGTAGGGATCGGAAAAATGTAAGTTAAATAATGCTGAAACTCTAACAATAGATATTCTTCCCCCCTCTTGATCGAATATAAAAATTGTCCAAAAAACAGCAGAACAATGTTATCAAATACGAGCAAAAATGGCACTCGTACTTCTCATAGAAATTCCTTAAACTTGGGCTTTTCAGCAATATATGGTGTCATATGAAATTCACATTACAGCTCCGTGGAAGAAATTAACATCTTTCTTACCAATATGGCATCAAGATGAGTGGACATGATCATTCTTATCTCCTCTTGTGATGCAGGGACTTTTTTCATATACTCTGGAGTATGTGCAGTGACATTCTTGTTTGTAATTAAGTTGGTTCCAGAAACCAAAGGAAGAACTCTTGAAGAGATTCATGAGTCCATGAGTTCACATGGCAAACATGGCTCAAACGCTACGGTTCTATAGAAATTGTATATATAAAAAAAAATTGGTGACAAACTTTCATGCATCCTTAATAATAAAAACGATGTTGAATAGTTCAGTTAGTAGAAACTCTTGGTTGCGTTTTCCCCCCTTTTATGTCTTCTCCTGTTTCATGGCTATGCATATCACGTGGTATTTTTAAACCTTTTCCATTATATCTAACAAGCACTTCACTTGCTGATAAGTGGTAATTGGCCCCAATCTACTATTCTATCAGCTCTGTAGGTTCACCATCCCAGTATAAAATAGTCATGGATCTTTAATCCGATGCTAGCTACCAGACTTTAAAATTCATGGATCTGTCGTCAGACCCCTCTCCACTCTAACCACACATCTATGGTTTTCACAAAGTAATATATAGATTTAAGATCTCCAATTGAGATTATTTGTTTATGCTGTAGATTTAGGCTACCGTGGATTTAAAATCAGCCTTGAATCTCAGATCTGAGGCTATCAAACATGGTAAGGTTCTCATATCAGAAGTCCATTTTTTTGAGAACCAGATCCTGGCTTGGAGCCCTCGCCACATTGGCAAGCCCATGCTCTCGGATCATGTTCCATCCTTGAATTTGACCTCAAAAAGTTTGAAGTGGCCTCTTATGAAATCTCCAAAAATGCCGTGAAAATTGCCAATCTTGAAGGGACACCAGACATCAAATTTTCAGTTCAATATAGAGGGACATGACATCAGAGTAATTTGAAGTGTTGACAATGATTTAGATTTTGGGTGAGTGAGAGGTGTTAACCCCCACCGCCCAAGCAAGGCCCGAAGGCCCCCCCATTCCCCCTGCCTCCGGGGTCCTGAGCTGCGTCGGTGTCAGCGATAGCAACGGTGCACCCGTCAGCTTGGATGCCGCGCCCTACCGTCTTAAGACACATGAACATAGCGCCCATGGGAATCGAACTAGAGACCTGCCTTAATACAGGCCCCTAGCTCGACCAGCTACGCTATGCCCCTTGAGGCGACAATGATTTAGATTGAGGGAAACGTTTGATACAAATCTTGTCAATTGCTATCTTAGGTACGATGCTTGTTGGACCCACTCAAACCTTTCTCTCTCTCTTTCTCTCTCTCTCTTATTGTAACACCTCAACAGTTTATTCTTATATTGAAGATTGTGATAGATTCTCTTAGAAATTAAGTTATTAAAGTGGTTAGTTGCCATGGTTCCTAGTCTTTTTCAAGCTGGAACTGAAACTTTCAACTTTCAGGAGGCCGGTGTAGGTGTGGCTTGGGTCGTTACACACACACTCTCTCTCTCTCTCTTTGGGTTCAACCAGTATAGAAAAAATGGGAGTAGTTTTCCCCGACCTCTCTTTTATCTTTTACTCTATCACTTGCTTTCTCTCTCTTCTCCATCTTAGTTTTCTTTTCTGTTTTTGGCAGTCATTCTCCCAACCCAGCATCCTTTTGGTAATCTTACTAACAGTTAAGGCTTCATATAAAACACTACGTGACCTCATCTCAGTTGGAGTTGAAAGGAAAAGAATATTCAAGGGATTCCATTAATATTGAAAACCTCACAGAATTAGTTTCAGACCTTCTTAAAATCACTTTGATAATAGATCAAAACACAGCTTTAACAACGATGAAAATGCATTAGAAGAGAAGAAGGCAGAAGAACAGTCGCTGCAACAAGGGTAGGAGTTCAAATGGACATACTTAAAGTTCATGAAGACCCCAGATCAAGAATTAATACCGCCATTCTGTTGTGTGAGCTTCTACCAGGCGATATTTTTGGTCTGACTCTCTCTCACAACTTAAAAAAAAAAAAAAAACTATGTCTGTCATGGGCCGACTGTTCCTCTGTCCTTCAATCCACTGCAAACCTAAAGGGTTGAGCGAGTATGCAGATAACTTAAAAACAATGTGCATAAAGAACACAAAGTATACAAAGAAGAGAAAAAACTTGCAATGAGCAGTTTCATTCAATTTAAAAGACAATACATATATCACATGAAAGAGTAAGCAAGGAGATTAACTTGACTTTATCTACAAGGGCACCTAAAGGTTAAAGTCTCAAGACAAACTAGTCGATCATAACATGAACTTTTGGTAGGTATTCACATAGGCTGGCAAGGATCCCGTATACTTTAATCAACCCACCATCCGACCGACCTGTCTTCTTGGCTCGGAATGTAAGAAGGTAGGCTTATCAGATGGTGCGTGAACTAAGGCATGCAGATCCATGCAATGCCATATGAGGACCTGGGAACACAGCATGGAGTGTTTCACGAATAGAGACAATGGCATGAGCCAGACATACAGATTATGAACAATGCTCATGATCAATGCTTAGAGCCTAATATTTCTGTTGTTAAAGACTGAATTTTGTAACTATTGGGAATCCCCACAAAGAAATTGAAATCCTCTCCTAAAACCCCAGGGTTGAGGGAGGATTTGTCTGTTGATGATCTCCATTTTCTACTGTAAATTCTCTCAATTTTGTGCCCGCGCAATGGTCGGCTTGTCAGACGATCATGGAGGCTTGTCAGACGCGCCTCCTCGTGGTAGCCATCTGCCTCTTCTCGAACAAACCTTGGGGATCCATTCCCACCTGCCTCTTCTCGCAACAGACGTTCCAAGCCAACTATCGGGCCACCAAAACTCCATCTTCTCTGCAAATTTCTAACTCCTGCGCTAATTTGAGTATTGAATGAATTCCTAAATTTGCCTTCTCAAACTTTTATAACATCTTTACTTTATGATTGTATACATTTTTTAAAAGTTTCAGGCAACTTAAATAAAAAATTTGTAGCAAAAAAATGAGAATTTCTTACAATTATTTACCCTAAAATAAAAAATGGGAATTTCTTTTTAACAGTTCCCCGTAGCCAAAAAAATTCTCCGTTGGCTCAGCCACTGCTTGCCCCGTCCCGTCCCCGTACTTCACGTTTTTCGTATGAAGCATCTGCACGTGTTTTCAGTCGCCTCTCTCTTTAATGTGGAAACAAGTTAGGTTGTGTTAGCAGAATCCCCACCACCGCCGCGGCCTTTAAAAATCGCCACCAATTACCAAAGGTGCAGAGGCCAGGAGAGAAAGAAATGGACACAGATGGGTCAGTTTCTCTCATCCCAAAGCAGAGGCCGTCCATGTGGATGACAGTCTGTGCGACGCTCATCGCTGCTTGTGGCTCATTCGAGAATGGCGCATGTGTGAGTACTCTCTGAATTTCATTTCTTGAGTCTTCAGTTATTATTTTCTTTCCATTATTAATTGAGGGAGCTCGAAAGAGAAGAAGCGAATGGAAAGTCGAGAGAAGAAGAAGAGTTACTGCCATCCTTACTGAGGAATTTGCTTTCCTGTGGCCAACAATTCACAGAGTGGATATTCCTCGCCAACTGAATCGGCCATCATCAGCGATCTCGGCCTCACTACCTCACAGGTTGTGCTCTTTCCATTAATTTCCAGGTCGATCCTGGCCAAGGAAACCATCGAAGTTTTCAGAAAAAGGCGTTGAAATTTTCTTATTTGGATTCAGAGAACTAGGATTCAAATGATCAGCGTTCAAACCTTGCTTACGTTTGAAAGAACTTGAGTGGATATAATTAAACTCTTCATAGAATTCAAAAGGGACTAATCTTTCTTCTCCCTGTTTCGAAAAACCAGTACTCTGTTTTTGGCTCTCTGCTGACGGTTGGTGCGATGATTGGTGCCTTAGGAACCGGACCTTTAGCGGATTATGTTGGCCGGAAATGGGTAGGAAGTTGTTCAGCATTACGCAATTGCATCGCCCATTTATTCGTTCTGTATGTTTCTTTCTCGAATAATTCGTCGCTGCTCTTCTTACTTCGAGTAACCTTGAATTTGATGAGCAGACAATGAGAATTTCTTCTGGTGTGTGCGTGGCTGGATGGATCTCCATTATGCTGTCACAGGTTTGCTGCTTTTCTTATGTTTTTGATTCTTTCTTTAAGCTATGCTTGCTACTATTCTTGTTTGTTTGTTTTGTTAATGTGGGAGCTTTTGACATGCTGCACCAGCATGCTTGGTCGCTAGACGTCGGCCGATTCTGCACCGGCGTTGGGATTGGGATATTCTCTTATGTGGTAAAATTATCTGACCTTCCATAATGCTAATCGATACAAATTAAAAATTGCAATTTTGTGTGTGTGTGTGTGTGTGTCTGAGAGAGAGAGAGAGAGAGAGAGAGAGAGATTAGGACTTTTATATTTTATTTAAAGTAATTTTTTAACGAAAAAATAGATGGTCTGTTTTTTTGTTCCTGGCCTAACTGTCTGTTTCTACCACTATATATATATATATATATATATATATATATATATATATATATATATATATATCTTGATAGAAGGAGAGAGAAGAGAGAGAGAGAGAGATTAGGACTTATATTTTATTTAAAGTAATTTTTTAACGAAAAAATAAACGGTCTGTTTTTTTGTTACTGGCCTAACTGTCTGGTATATATATATATATATAGAAGGAGAGAGAGAGATGCCCCTGCCGGTTTCATTCTTCTCTTGTTCATTAAAGCAATTTTTGCGTACTATTTTAACTGATGAACTGTAGACCGGTATGTCAACGGTTTCAGAGTCGGGTTGGATCTAGCCTTTAACAAATTCAAGTTAATCAGATTGATATTAATATCTAAACCCTATTTTTAAAACTGGATACATATCTGACTAGCACAAGATCTCACAACTATTTGTAATCGGGTTGGATTTTTATTGTATTCCAGAGAGACATCGGATTTGGATTCAGATTAATTCATAAGATTATATACCAAACCCGCATACTGTTACTAGTGGAATCCAAATTTCTTCGCCATATCAAACTAATTGGATTCAAATTTGGATTGGTTATATATGTCATCGATTTACATCCCTATTTTATAATCGGCGCCTTACAAATCTGTTCTCGCCAAACGAACATTTTTCTCCATACTTTAACAGTAACCGTAACCAATAGCTTATGGCAATCGACCTCAAGACAATTAGTTGATGATATTTTAACTTTGCTCCTATATAGGGGATGCCTATAGATAGGATTTGGATGTGATGTCTGACTGAAATGCTTTTAAAAAGTTTAGATGTGGAAAATAGTTTAACATCCAACTGAGAAATCAGATCGGATTGTATTTTAAAACGTGATTTTCCATCAGATTTATATTCGGATTTGCATTCAATCTCAAATGACTAACCTATATCTAATGTCTAGATTATGTCAGCTAATTGAGAACATATCATAATGCGGTTCAGATTGGATTTTCATTCTCAACATTCCATGCAAGTTATTTGGCTCCATTGCATTCAAAAAATTTTAACCGGAAAACTTTAACCACGAATATCAAATTTGGGAGGTCTCTTTTGTAAAATTTGTGGTCATATTTATCACCACATATGCCTTGTATCCGATTTTTTGATCATTTCTGCAATTATGAACTTTTAGAAAATAATTTCTAGTGTACTTATCGATGAAAATAATATCATAGGTGCCCGTGTACATGGCCGAGATCGCACCCCAGGAGTTGAGGGGAAGGCTTATGATATCTTATCAGGTAATCCAAAAGTAAATAACGGATGTTTAATTGCTTCCAATAGTAAGTGAAAGAAAAAATTGAACATTTGTGATCTGCTCATCTGCCTTTTTGGATTTGAATCAAAAGATTTTTTCTTCAATTATTGTTGAGTAGATGCCCTTCTTAATGATCAAATACAAAGGTCCAAGATGGTTCTACCGCTTGACATATTTTTCTGATGAAAAGATCTATGGAGATCTTGATTTCGGATTTTATCAAATACAAATCTATTAGATTGACAGGGCCTGGACTTGATCCGAGATCTGCAACTTAATGAACACCCTTTTCCTTTCTTTGCAGCTAATGGTAGCACTTGGAATGACAATGGCGTACCTGCTGGGAATAGTTGTTACATGGCGCGCATTAACGCTCCTAGGTGAGCTAGTTTTCCTTTCCTCTTTAATCCGTATGTTAGATATCTTTTATTTTTTGATTTGACGTCAATCAATCTCAATGTTATACTGAATACCCAGAGAAATAGAAAAAGAAATTGCAAAAAAACAAGTAATTTCCTAATCAACTGTACTTTTAGGTTAATTAAGGGGGTGTTTGACAGCCTTGAATTTTAATTCTAGAAACAAACTTCCACTTTGAAATGAAAATTCAAGTTCTACTTTTTCTTAGTTAGGATTTTTTCTTTTCCGAATTGAAAATGATGTGTATGATAAAACATGAATTAAAGCCTCAAGTGGGTATGAAAAAGTTCTAAAACTCTGAGATCATGATTCCGCCCCTTTGCGTAGAATGACAGTTCGGGAATTTTGATTCAGGAATGAGTCTATAATTCTAGAATCAAAATTCATAACACAATTCTTATTTCATAAAATATGAAAGTTTTAATTCTAGAATTCCACAGTTCTAACCTCACTAAACACCCTCTAATTCCATCATGCAGCAATCTCACTTTGGAGATTAAGATGCTCCACATGTATGTTTACTCGCTACAAGGGTTCAACTTATGGCTTATTAATTAGAATTATGGGTCCTATCCATGATTGGCAGGGATATTTCCGTGTCTGGTTCAACTAATAGGACTGTTCTTCGTTCCGGAGTCGCCCCGGTGGCTGGTTAGTGGTTATCGTTTGCAGTGTCTCAAAGATATTACAGATGAAACTTGTCTTCAACTTTTTTACGTGAAACATGTACTTGCTAATGTTGCAGGCAAAGATTGGTCGTATAAAGGAGTTTGAAGTAGCATTGGAGAGATTTAGAGGGAAAGATGCCGATATTCATGAAGAAGCAATGGAGATTCTGGTTCGCAATACTTTTTTATTCGTCCGAAAAATTAGCAAGGAATCTAGTCATATAACAGTTGAACAGGTTCTATATGATCGTAAACTATAACTGCAATTGTTCATTTATCCCCATAAGAGTCAACACGATGGATGGTGCGAAGGCGGGTAAGTGGACAGTTTTCATTAATTTCGAGTTGTAGTGGTGTCAACCTGAGACACTGGCCTGCTACTTTAAAGGGATGAGGGGAAGGTTCAACTCTCAACCGAGTGGAATGAAATACTCTTCTTGTTCACTTGAAACTACTGTCTTTTTTACTTCCAAGTTTTAAAATCTATGCACTTTGTTAACCAAGTTACTAGATGACGGGCTTTATCTCAAGCATGTCTTTTAACTAGATTTCTTTCTTCAATGAGCAGGATAGTATCGCGAGTTCAGCCATCGTTCCACAAGCGAAGATACAGGATCTGTTTCAAAGGCAGTACACACGTCCAGTCATTGTAAGCATCCTCTTATGTTTACAAAGATGAGTGATGTCATTTTTAGTTCTAAGGCATGTGTCAAATTCTTCTCAAATTCAGGTAGGAGTTGGCTTGATGGCACTTGCAAGTCTAAATGGAGCTTCTGCCATTCTGTACTATGCGAGTGACATTTTTGAATCTGCAGGTATGTGACAATTTTGCTTGAAAGAAGTAGAAAAGTATGAGAAACTCTACACACATTTACTAAGTGTTAGCTGAAAATTTCTTTTCTGACATTCTAAAAATTTGTCACGAACTGGTGGGAAGGCAGTAAAACCTCCTACTATCATTCTATAGGAATTCCCATATCTTTAAGCAACACTACTCTTTTTTATTACTGACCCTGGAAATCCTGGTCTTTATTATGTTGACCTTGCATCTTAATTGTAAACTATGAAATTCATTTTACCAAAAGCTGTATATAAAACCACTCTAGGCTGAGACACTTTGCTGCTTGCCTGGGGCATAAAAGCTCCAAAACCACTGCCCCACACCTGGTCCTGACCTGCATGGCCGATTGGCTGCCTACCAGCGGCTAGTCCAGCCAGTTGCGCCCGAGCCATATATACTTGATCAACCCTTTTCATGTATGAGTTTAATTCCACCATTGCCTATAATTCTTGACTGTGTGCCACTTTCTGAATTATTTAGAAGTTCAAAGTTGTTGCTTCACCTTAATCCAGAACCAGAAATTGATGATGGCTTCATTGATCTAACCGAGTGACAAAGTGTACAACTCTAGAGGGTGGCGCTGTTTGGGGTCGAACACGCCTCTCACAAGCCACCCCGTTATACCAAAAGCAAGCTTTTGGCATATTCCCACTTATCCAGAGTGTTCTTTTCATTTGCTAACTCAAACATTTATATTTTTTCTCAAGGGGCATAATGTAGCTGGTCGAACTGGTGGGCAGGTGAGAGCCATTTGATTCCTATAGATGTTATTTCTCTAGACTACAAATGATAGATGTGCTGCATTGCAGCTGATGGGTGTCCTGCTTCCTACCTAGGTCTCAAAGTAGCCATGGATCCCCGGGGGTAGGAGGAAAAGGAGGCGGTTTCAACTTCACGTTGAATCGCTTGTCCTTGATGCCTTAAACAGGCAGTTTTTTTGTCTTTTCTAACATCCAATCGAATATGATGAGAGCCCAACCTGCTGGAGTAGAACTCGAGCTAACATATGTAGAATCATGTTTTTCTTTCCACAAATTCTCAACTCTATTCTATGAAATAACATAATGTTCAACATTTCTGGTTTTTCTTCTTCTAGGATTCTCTTCTGGAGATCTTGGAACCATAGTGCTAGCTGCCATTCAGGTTAAGCCATGCATGTTCCTGCAACAAGATTTTTTTATTTTTTTTGGGAAGTGATCTCACAATCTACATGACCTGTGGTGTTCAGGTTCCTTTTTCCATACTGGTCGGACTCTTGTTAGATGGAATAGGAAGGAAACCGCTGATTCTAGTAATAATTTAGTTTCCAGAACTTAATGCCATTTTCACGTTTAATTTTGCTTTGGTTAAGAAGGTTGAATTTGGTTTCAAATTGGTGTTGCAGGAATATAGCGCTACTCTTAATTGACTCTTCTTCTTTTCTTTTTCATGTATATGCTTCACAAAATTGAATATTCCTGACTTAGTTGGGTGCTGCTGGGACATGCTTGGGTTGCTTCTTGACCGGCGCTTCTTTTCTTTTGAAGGTATTGTTTGGGGGCCCCCTTTTCATTCCTCATTCCCATGCCTTAAAGGGACATAATGTAATTGGTGGGGCTGTAGGGCCATGAGAGCTCTATAACCCCTTCAATTCCTTAGGGCACTATTCTTCTGAACTGCAAACATAAGATGCACTAAATCTCTCATCAAATTGCCACTGCTCATTCACATCATCATCAAAATATGGAGAGAGAGAGAGAGAGAGAGAAAGAGAGAGATTTTAATAATCTCCTTCAATTTAAAGTTGGCAGAAAGAGTATAATGAAAAAATTGAAGAAATGTGAGCTTGGAGAAATTTCACCCACCAGTAGCTCAAATCAAACGCTGGAGAAACTCTTTTTAAGCATTTAGGAGATTTCTCCTCGAATTTTGGCCTGTAGTACACAACAAGAACATTTTTCTGAATTTCTTTTCCTGTTTATTAAGTAGCAACTTAGTCTCCCATGCTAAAACCTTTGCCCTGCTCAAAATGCTAAATCTACCAATTTAACCTTTTTTTTCCTCCTTGGGATATATTGAAGTTGGTAGGGATACTGTTGACGCACCAAAATACCCCTAGTTAGTAAAAAGGGGAACTCTTTATAAGAAGAAAAAAAAAAGATAGTAAAAAAGTTAAACGCCTACGAAAACGTAAGAACATATTTTCCAAAAGCCACAATAATATTCTTATCAAACAGCTTGTAACTATTGCACTTTTTGCTTGCTTTTCTATTTCTCATGTACGATCTTTCATAAAGCAACGTTTCTGCCCTGCTTTGACTCAGGAGTATGAAGGGGCCAGCACATTGGTTCTAGCCATGAACCTGACAGGCATAACGGTAATGAAGCTCACTAGCCACTTAAAATATGTTATGTATTTTTACCACATCAGTGCATCTTGCTGAACTAAAAGTTGCTCTTGGATGCATGATAAGATCTACGTTGCATGCTTTGTGGTGGGGATGTCTGGATTGCCAGTGGTTGTCACATTTGAGGTGAGTTGTGCATTATCATATTGAGGTTGGTTGTTAATGTTCCTGAGGAGGTATCTAAGCGGCCTGTCCCCATTTTGAATTCTCGAGGCGTCAAATCTCTGTGTTGGAAAAAGAGGGTCACTGACATGTAAGTTGAAACACGGCAGAGGTGGCACTCTGAAACACTGAAAGTTAGTCCTATACTTCAAAGAGACGAGGCTTGGATAGGGCTTCGGCCTTGCTCAGCCGAAGCTGAGTTGTTAACATTTTTCGATGGTGCTCACACTGTAGATAACACTGATAACACTATTCTTGTCATCCACTTGTAGATATTTGATTTAAAGATAAAGGCTATTGCTGGAGGAATTGCAAGTTCGGTCTTTTGGCTTGCTTCTTGGCTCGTTTCCTATACTTACAGCTACCTAGAAAGTTGGAGTGCTGCAGGTAACATTAATGTAAAATATTCTTTTCAAAGAATCATGAGTGGTAGAAAGATCAACAAAGATTAATAATGTTTTGCAATATTTTTGCATGCCAAAAAGGGGGTTTTTCCAAAATGGGTTTAGACTCTATGACTTTTCTAGGAAATGTTCTTGGATTCCTCTACTTTTGTCTCAAATAGGCTCCCCTCTTATATGGAGCAAAAAATTTCTTGTTGAGGGGTAGACACTTCACAAAACCTATGTCTAAGGGCAGGGGCGGAGCCAGAGGCAGATCAAATTGAAGTTTCTAAATTTTGACTAGAGCTAAAATATCATTTTTCAAAATTTTTATATAAAACAAGTGAAATTTTTTAAAATTTACATATAAATTTTAAAAGAAAAAATTTTGAGGTGGGGCCGGAGCCCATGCGGACCCTACCTTGGCTCCACCCCTGTATGAGGAGCACAATATGTAAATAAATAAATGACAGAGAATGTCTAAGGGACAATAATATGTACACAGGTAATTTGTGTGGATACACATGCACGCACAATTGCCCATACAAGCCCACACGACGCCTTCACTAAAATCTCTTAAACTACACTACATGTATTGTAGTAGGACTTTCTGATCAAGTTCAAATAGAATTAGCTGATACAATTAATCTACTACATAAATATAGGGTGGTAGATATCTAGGGCTCCCCACCCCACAAAGCTTAATGTGAAACTTTGAATTTACTTGTTGGATTTCGATAAACATGGATCCAGTTATATGACATAGTTCAACAAGACCTGGGTCACTGTCCGAAGTTCAATTGAAAATTTGTTAAGTATATATTTAGTACACCACAGAAAAAAATTTCAGACTCTACCCCCACTTAAATGAAGAGCGTGAGGACCACAAGTTAATTTCAAGCTTCCAGTAAGAGTTAGCGAAAATGCAAGAACCAAAAGTTAAGAGGATGAGATGATTTCATGAAAAGTGTATGACGTAGGGATCAGAAAAATGTAAAATAAATAATGCTAAATAACGCTAAAACTCTAACATTAGATTTTTTCCTCTTGATCGAATATGAGAATTGTCCAAAAATAGCAGAAAGATGTGACAAATAAGAGCACAAAATGGTACACGTATTTCTTATTGAAATACCTTTTTAGTTTACAAACATTGGCTTTTCAGCCATATACGGTATCATATGAAATTCACATTAGATCCATGTGGAAGAAACTAACTTCTTTCTTAGCAATATGACGTCAAGATGAGTGCACATGATCATTCTTATCTCCTCTTGTGATGCAGGGACCTTTTTCATATACTCTGGAGTATGTGCAGTGACATTCTTGTTCGTAATTAAGTTGGTTCCAGAAACCAAAGGAAGAACTCTTGAAGTGATTCATGTGTCCATGAGTTCAAATGCGTCACATGCCTTAAACAATGCCGTTAAATAGAATTTGTGTGCCAACAAAAAAAACACTTGGATGCAAACTTTCATGCATTTTTAATAATAAAAATGATGCTGTACAGCTCAGTTAGTAGAAACCGTTCCTTGCGATTTTATCCCTTTTTACCGTCTTCTTGAGTTTCATGACTATGCATATCACGTATCCTTGAGAGGGTTGGCAAATGGACAGGGTGGTGGCTGCCAGTCTTCATTTTGAATTCTCTTGAGTGTCAATTTGCACCAATATGTAACTTGAAACATAACTAGCTGACACATTACCTCGAGGCATCAAAAGCAAGCCTGATATCCTGAGGGGATGGAGGAGGAAGGGTGGGAGCTTCGGTTCTCTTTTTTGGGTGATAGTATGAAATACTCCTCTTGCTTATTCAAGGCTATGCATATCATGAGATATTTTTAAATCTTTTTATTTATATCTACCATGCACTTCACTTGCTGAGAAGTGGTAATTGGCCCCAACATAGTATTCTATCAGCTCTTTGGGTTCACCTTCTTAACTAAGGCAGATTTTTAGTCTGAAGCTACCACAGATTATAAAGACATGGATCGGTGGTCAGATGCCTCCCCCTCCAACTGCAAATCCATGGTTTTCATAAGATAACATAGATTTGAGATCCCTAAATGAGAAATTCACTGTTTGTTTAAGTGGTTAATTTACCCAAACGTGGATTAAAAATCAGCCTTGAGTCTCATATCTGAGGCTATCAAACATGGTAAAGATTCTTCTTGGATCTGAGAACCAGATCCCAACATGAGCTCTCTCCATGTTGGCGAGCCCACACCCTCGGATCATGTTCACATCCTTGGATTTGACTTCAAAAATTTTGAAGTGGCTTCTTATGAATCTCACTGAACATGTTTTTGGGTGAGCGGGGTTTCTCACTGTCCAAAAGAAGGGCAAAACCCTCACCCAACCCTTTATCCCCCCATAGTATAGGAACTGCTTTTGATGTTTCGGGTGTCACCCCCACCATGCTTCAGCTGGCATGTCAGTGGCTCCCTTTTGCAACACAGAGGGTGGATGCCACCGGGATTCGAAACGGGAACCGGCCACCTACTGACTCCGTTCCAACCATTGCACGAACTCCCTTAGGGATCACCAAACATGCTGTTGACATTGCTATTGTTGAAGGGGCATTAGACATCAAATTTTCAGTTCAACATAGAGAATAGTATAGAGAGACATGATATTGGAGTAAGCCCATGCTCTAGGATCATGTTCCATCCTTGAATTTGACCTCAAAAAGTTTGAAGTGGCCTCCTATGAAATCTCCAAAAATGCCGTTGACATTGCCATTCTTGAGGGGACACCAAACATCAAATTTTCAGTTCGATATAGAGGGACATGATATCAGAGTAATTTGAAGTGTTGGCAATGATTCAGATTGAGGGAAACGTTTGATACAAATCTTGTCAATTGCTATCCTGGGTAGGATGCTTGTTGGACCCACTCAAACTTCTGTGTGTATGTGTGTAACACTTCAAAAGTTTAGTTTCATATTAAAGATTGTGATAAATTGCCTTAAATATAAAGTTATTAAAGTGGTTAGTTGTTCTGGTTCATATTTTTTTTTCAAGCTGGAGCCGAAACTTTTAGGAGGTGTGTTGGAATCCACAAGACGAGGGGCCCGAGCCCGGTGTGGGTCAGGTCTTACAGACACACACACACTGTCATTCTCTGGGTTCAACCAGTATAAAAAATGGGAGTGGTTTTCCCGACCTCTCTTTATCTTTTACTCTCTCATTTGCTTTCTCTCTCTTCTCCATCTTAGTTTTCTTTTTTGTTTTTGGCAATCATTCTCCCAACCCAGCATCCTTTTCGTAATCTTACTAACAATTAACCCTTCATATAAAACACTAAGTGACCTCCTCTTAGTTGGAGTTGAAAGGAAAATAGTATTCAAGGGAGTCCATTAATATTGAAAACCTCACTGAGTTAGTTTCCAACCTTCATAAAATCACATTGGTAATATATCAAAACTGGTTTAACAACGATGAAAATGCATTAGAAGAGAAGAAGGCAGAAGAACAGTAGCTGCAACAAGAGTAGGAGTTCACAGACATACTTAAAATTCATGATGACCCTAGCTCAAGACTTCATAATACTGCCATTCTGTTATGTGAGCTTCTTCGAGGCGATATTTTTGGTCTGACTCACTCTAATAATAAATAAATAAATAAAAACTATGTCTGTCATGGGCCGACTGTTCCTCTTCCATGCAGCATGAGGGTCCTTCAATCCACTGCAAACCTAAAGGATTGAGCGAGTATGCAGATAACTTAAAAACAATGTGCATAAAGAAAACGAAGTACATAAACAAGAGAAAAAAACTTGTAATGAGTAGTTTCATTCAGTTTAAAAGACAAAATATATATCACATGAAAGAGTAAGCAAGGAGATTAACTTGACTTTATTTACAAGGGCACCTAAAGGTTAAAGTCTCAAGACAAACTAGTCGATCATAACATAAGCTTTTGGTAGGTACTCACATAGGCTCGCAAGGATCCTGCATACTTTACTCCAGAACACTGCAAGGAGTGTTTCAAGAATAAACAATGGCATGAGCCAGACACACAGCTCAACACACATGTGGTTGTGTCATTTAAAGATGGTCGAACAGGAGTAGGCTACATGGGAGTGATTGTAGGTGGGAGAGGACAGGCTAACAAAATTCAAGCATAGAAGCAGTTTTGTTCTGTTGATGATCTCCATTTCTTACTGTAAATTCTCTCAATTTTGTTATTAATAACAGGCAGGGGGCCTATGCCCACACAACGGTCGGTTTGTCTACTGATCTTTAAAAGAAGAAAACTCGTGAAACAAAGTAAAATTGGGAGGATTGTGAGCAGCTTCTGGCCAATGGAAGTATGCAAAGTATGGGACTTTGTTGATCGATTTCTTGTAAACGGGCGTCGATTCTTATCCTTCAATCGATCATTAAGGCTTGTCAGACGCGCTCCTCGTGGTAGCCATCTACCTCTTCTCCAACAAACCTTGGGGATCCATTCCCACCTGCCTCTTCTCCCAACAAACGTTCAAAGCCGATTATCGGGCCACCAAAACTCCTTCTCTGCAAATTTCTAACTCCTGCACTAATTTGAGTATTGAATGAGTTCTTAAATTTGCCTTCTCAAACTTTTAAACGGTGTATGCGTTGAGGTGTTCCTCCATACCTATATAACATATTTACTTTATGATTATATATATATTTTAAAAGTTTCAGGCAACTGGAAACGACCAATGTCAATGTGGTTTTAGTTAGATTTGCAGGAATTTTTTTTTTTAAAAAAAGAAAGGTGACAAGTAAATTTGCTTTGAGAATCGGAGCTGATTTAGTCTGCTCTCAAATGTCCCGCTGCCAAACTACTCCACAATGGAAAAAGGACATAGATTTGAATGGAAATGTGGCTTTGGCTACATAGTTTTTTTGTAGAGAAACATTAAATGCCATGTAAAAAAAAAGATCTGAAAGGTCTAAACTGTGAATAAAAATGCACTTGGTTTCAGTTTTCAAAAAAAAAAATTCTGCCATTGATGTGAGGATATGTTAGAAGTTATACAAGGTGCATGCACCATCAAGGGCACAACTAAAATTTTTTAATAGGAGCCAAATTAAAGTATCTAAATGTTGACAAAGACCAAAATATTATTTTTCAAAATTTTTATATAAGATAATTAAAATTTTCTATAATTTAGATGTAATTTTTTTTTCTTTTTGAGATGTTGTCGAGGCCTATGGCACGAGTCTTTTTTTTAAGTAAGGCCAAGACCCATGACGACCCCTTGCTCTTAGTAGCAGAGCTACATATAAGTTGGCATGAGCAGTTGCCCATGCAATCAACAAAATTTTTATACATTTTTATGTAAATTTCTTATAATTATTTATTTATATTTATATATGTTGTGTCTCTAAAAAATGAGAATTTCTTTTTAATAGTTCTCTGTAGTAAAAAAAAAAAAAATCTCCCTTGAATATACATTATTTATGTTAGACGTTGCACCCCGACATTATGAGAGGCACAACTAAAAATTTTTCATAGGGGCCGGATTAAAGTTTTTTAATTTTGATGAAGACCAAAATATTATTTTAGCGGAGCTACGCTGGCTTAGAAAGTTGCTCACGCCAGCAATAAATTTTTTATTTATTTTTAAATTTCTTACAATTCTTTAAACAGTGCCGGTAGCAAAAAAATTCTGACTTAGGCTCCGCCACTGCTGTACTTCACGACTCACGTTCTTTTGGTACGAAGCATCTGCACGTGTTTTCAGTCGCCTCTCTCTTTTGGACTAGTCTTTGTTAATGTGGAAACAAGTTAGGTTGTGTTAGTAGAATCCCCACCACCGCCGCGGCCTTTAAAAATCGCCACCAATTACCAAAGGTGCAGACGCCAGGACAGAAAGAAATGGGGACAGATGAGTCAGATTCTCTCATCCCAAAGCAGAGGCCATGCATGTGGATGGCAGTCTCTGCGACCCTCATCGCTGCTTGTGGCTCATTCGAGAATGGCGCATGTGTGAGTACTCTCTGAATTTCATTTCTTGAGTTTTCAGTTATGCTTTTCTTGCCATTATCAATTGAGGGATGTCGAAAGAGAAAGAGCAATTGGAAAGTCGAGAGAAGAGGAGTAGTTACTGCCATCCTTACTGAAGAATTTGCTTTCCTGTGGCTAACAATTCACAGAGTGGATATTCCTCGCCAACTGAATCGGCCATCATCAGCGATCTCGGTCTCACTACCTCACAGGTTGTGCTCTTTCCCATTCATGTCCACGTCGATCCTGCCCAAGGAAACCATCGAAGTTTTGAGAAAAAGGCGTTGAAATTTTCTTAATTGGATTCAGAGAACTAGGATTCAAATGATCAGCGTTCAAATCTCGCCTACGTTTGAAAGAACTTGAGTGGCTATAATTAAACTCTTCATAGAATTCAAAAGGGACTAATCTTTCTTCTCCCTGTTTCGAAAAACCAGTACTCTGTTTTTGGCTCTCTGCTGACGGTTGGTGCGATGATTGGTGCCTTAGGGACCGGACCTTTAGCGGATTATGTTGGCCGGAAATGGGTAGGAAGTTGTTCAGCATTACGCAATTGCATCGCCCATTTATTCGTTCTGTATGTTTCTTTCTCGAATAATTCGTCGCTGCTCTTCTTACTTCGAGTAACCTTGAATTTGATGAGCAGACAATGAGAATTTCTTCTGGTGTGTGCGTGGCTGGATGGATCTCCATTATGCTCTCACAGGTTTGCTGCTTTTCTTATGTTTTTGATTCTTTCTTTAAGCTATGCTTGCTACTATTCTTGTTCGTTTGTTTGGTTAATGTGGGAGCTTTTGACATGCTGCACCAGCATGCTTGGTCGCTAGACGTCGGCCGATTCTGCACCGGCGTTGGGATTGGGATATTCTCTTATGTGGTAAAATTATCTGACCTTCCATAATGCTAATCGATACAAATTAGAAATTGCAATTGTGTGTGTGTGTGTATGTGAGAGAGAGAGAGAGAGAGAGAGAGAGAGATTAGGATGCTTATATTTTATTTAAAGTAATTTTTTAGCAAAAAAATAAAAAGTCTGTATATATATATATATATATATATATATATATATATATATATATAGAAACCAGACAGTTAGGAGAGAGAGAGATGCCCGGCCGGTTTCATTCTTCTCTTGTTCATTAAAGCAACTTTTTGCGTACTATTTTACAATTCATATGTATGTCAACGGTTCATAGTCGGGTTGGATCTAGCCTTTAACAAATTCAAGTTAGTCAGTTTTGAAACTGGATTCATATCTGACTAGCACAAGATCTCACAACTATTTGTAATCGGGTTGGATTTTTATTGTATTCCAGACAGATATCAGATTTGGATTCAGATTGATCCATAAGATTATATACCAAACCCGCACATTGTTACTAGTGGAATCCAAATTTCTTCACCATATCCAACTAAATGGATTCGAATTTTGATTGGTTATATATGTTATCCATTTATATCACTATCATAATCGGAGCTTTATCGACCCTATTTTTTGTCAAGACAATTAGTTTATGATATTTTAACTTTCTCCTATATAGGGATGCCTATAGATCGAATTTGGATGTGATATCTAACCGAAACGTTTTAAAAAAGTTTAGATGTGGAAAATAGCTTAACATCCAACTGATAAATCAGATCGGATTGTATTTTAAAACGTGATTTTCCATCAGATTTATATTCGGATTTGCATTCAATCTCAAATGAATAACCTACATCTAATGTATACATTATGTCAGTTAATTCTGAACATATCATAATGTGGTTCAGATTAGGTTGTGCATTTAAAAGTTGGAATCATATTTGATTTTGGAAACGAAAATTGGGTTTGGATCGGATTCAGATCATGAATTTGAGAATCAGATCCAAATATGAATATATTTTCTTAATTTGCATTCGGCTTCGAATATGTGGACATCTAAATCAATCAGATATAGTAAATGGTACATCCGATTCAGATCCAGTCTGCTGACATCCCAAAACTTATACCATTCCATGCAAGTTATTTGGCTCCATTGCATTCAGATCATTTTAACCGGGAATATCAAATTTGGGAGGTCTCTTTTGTAAAATTTATGGTCGTATTTATCACTGCATATGCCTTGTATCCGATTTTTTGATCATTTGTGCAATTATTATGTATTATAAGAACTTTTAGAAAATAATTTCTAGTGTACTTATCAATGAAATAAAAACTTCATAGGTGCCCATGTACATGGCTGAGATCGCACCCAAGGAGTTGAGGGGAAGGCTTATGGTATCTTCTCAGGTAATCCAAAAGTAATTAACGTATGTTTAATTGCTTTCAATAGTAAGTGAAAGAAAAATATTGAACATTTGTGATCTGCTCATCTACTTTTTGGGTTTTGAATTAAAAGATTTTTTCTTCAATTATTGATGAGTAGATGCCCTTCTTAATGATCAAATAAAAAGGTCCAAGATGGTTCTACCGCTTGACATATTTTTCTGATGAAAAGATCTATGGAGATCTTGATTTCGGATTTTATCAAATACAAATCTGTTACATTGACAGGGTCTGGACTTGATCCGAGATCTGCAACTTAATGAACACTCTTTTCCTTTCCTTGCAGCTAATGGTAGCACTTGGAATGACAATGGCGTACCTGCTGGGAATAGTTGTTACTTGGCGCTCATTAACATTCCTAGGTGAGCTAGTTTACTTTTCCTCTTTGATCCGTGTGTTAGATTTTTTTTTTTTTTTTTTTATTTGGCATCATTCAATCTCAATGTTATACTGAATACCCAGAGAAAACAGAAAAAAAAAAACATTGCAAAAAAAGTAATTTCCTTATCAACTGTACTTTTAGGTTAATTAACGGTCTGTTTGACGGCCTTGAATTTTGATTTTAGAAACAAACATCCACCTTAAACTGAAATTGAAATGAAAATTCCAGTTCTACTTTCTCTTAGTTGGGAATTTTTCTTTTCAGAATTGAAAATAATGTGTTTCGTAAAACATGAATTAAAATTATTGAATTTTTGAATTAAAACCATCATGACATGTGCCTTAAATAGGTAAGAAAAAGTTTTAAAACTCTGAGATCATGATTCCGTCCCTTAAGGTAGAATTACAATTCAGGAATTTTGATTCAGGAATGAGTCGATAATTCTAAAATCAAAATTCATAACACAGCTCTCATTTCATAAAATATGAAGATTTTAAGTCTAGAATTCCACAATTCTAACCTCACTAAACACCCTCTAATTCCATCATGCAGCAATCTCACGTTGGGAGATTAAGATGCTCCATATATATGTTAACTCGCTACAAGGGTTTAGCTTATGGTTTATTAATGAGAATTAATGGGTCCTATCCATGATTGGCAGGGATATTTCCGTGCCTTGTTCAACTAATAGGACTGTTCTTCGTCCCGGAGTCGCCGCGGTGGCTGGTTAGTTGTTACTGTTTGCACCGTCTCGAAGATATTACAGATGAAACTTGTCTTCAACTTTTCCACGTGAAATGTATACTCGCTATTGTTGCAGGCAAAGATTGGTCGCATAAAGGAGTTTGAAGTAGCATTGCAGAGATTTAGAGGAAAAGATGCCGATATTCATGATGAAGCAACGGAGATTCTGGTTCGTAATACTTTTGTATTCTTCCGAAAATTAGCAAGGAATCTGGTCATAAAACAGTTGAGCAGGCTCTATATGATCATAGACTGTAAGTGCTGTTGTTCATTTATCCCGAAAAGGGTCAACGCCATATATGATGAGAGGGTTGGTAGGAGGCCAATCTTCATTAATTTCGAGGGCTTCAGCTCCCAACGGAGCGGTGGAATGAATTACTGCTGCTCCTCACTTGAAACTGCTATTTATTTAACTTCCAAGTTTTAAAATCTATGCACTTTGTTAACCAAGTTACTAGATGAGGGGCTTTATCTCAAGCATGGTTTTTAGCTAGATTTCTTTCATCAATGAGCAGGATAGTTTGGCGAGTTCAGCCATCGTTCCACAAGCGAAGGTACAGGATCTGTTTCAAAGGCAGTACATACGTCCAGTCATTGTAAGCATCTTCTTATGTTTATAATCATGTAAAAAAGAAAATCATAAAAGTATTGCACTTTGATTTGTGAATAGCTGTTTGTATATGCTTAATGATGCATATACATGGGCGCACACAAAGGAATATAACTGCACATATTACCCCAAGAATACTTAAGTTATATTTATATTTATAATATGAGGCTTAACTATATAAATTCAACTGTTTTTTAAAGAGTCTTAGGCAGTGTTTGTAGTAAAAGTTGGTTGTGAGTGGAATTGATAGAGTTTCTATTCGGTGAATCTCTGCTGATCCACCAGTTCAGCCGAATCGATAAAACATTAATTAAGAAATCAATTTCTCAAAAAATTGAAAAATTATGTAAAATAAACTAAAAACACAATATTCTTAGAACGTTCTAAAATGTAGTTAAAAGATTATTGTCACATAACGTGCAATCAACGTTCTAAAACACAATATACACGCACTGATCGAATTACCCTGAAATTGAAGGAACTTTATTCCTTTTTATCAGATAACGTGCAATCAACTTGTTCAAATATAGATCGTTAAACGGGTCCTTAAAGCATGACCTGAGCTCTGGAATAACTAGAGATAAAAATTACAAATATCAGTTGCGATCAAAGATTATTGTCACATCCAGCAAAATCATGCTGAAAATTAAGTAGGAAATTGTAATATAGATCTTATCGACGGTTGGACCTAAAAAATATGGATATTGGAAGCTCATATACTTATCCAACATTTGTTTGATGAAAAAAACTTGAAATGTCTGAGAACTACTTGGATGTTTGGCTCTCCTACTTGTGATTCTGAGATTTGAGTTTGTGTTCTTTCTATAACAGTAGGCCGTTCTAAGTATAAAATCAACTAGCTAGAGGAACGTTTGAGAACACCATCTTTCTATATGGTGCGGGGCATATATAACATGGTGTAATTATGTCCAATATTTAATTTTGAATCTAAGAGCACCCTATGTAATCATACTACTGTATTTTCTGAAACAAGAATATGAAAGTTTGTGAACCCTGTGTTACAGAAACATGTGTACCAGTAATACAGTATTTTTCTTATCAAACACACATTGAGTGCTGAATCGAGGGCGACATTGTATGACTCCTAAGCAGAAGTAGCCCAATTAATTGGGCGGTTGATCAATTTTACAAAGATGAGTTGTATCATTCTCAGTTCTAAGGCATGTGTCAAACTCTTCTCAAATTCAGGTAGGAGTTGGCTTGATGGCACTTTCATATCTAAATGGATCTTCTGCCATCCTGTACTATGCGAGTGACATTTTTGAATCTGCAGGTATGTGATAATTTTGCTTGAAAGAAGTAGAAAAATATGAGAAACTCTACACACATTTACTAAGTGTTAGCTGAAAAATTCTTTTCTGACATTCTAAAAATTTGTCACGAGCTGGTGGGAAGGCAGTAAAACCTCCTACCATCATTCTAAAATGAGTAGGAATTCCCATATCTTGTACTTTTTTTTATTACTGACCTTGGAAATCCTGGTCTTTATTATGTTGACCTTGCATCTTAATTGTTAACTATGAAATTCATTTTTATCAAATGCTGTACATAAAACCACTCTAGGCTGAGACACTTTGCTGCTTGCCTGGGGCATAAAACCTCCATTGTCCCGCACCTGGTCCTGACCTGCATGGGCGATTGGATGCCTACCAACGGCTAGTCCAGTCAGTTGCGCCCGAGTCATATATACTTGATCAACCCTTTTCATGTATGAGTTTTACTCCACCATTGCCTATAGTTCTTGATTGTGTGCCACTTGCTGAAATTATTTAGATGTTCAAAGTTGTTGCTTCACCTTAATCCTGGACCAGAAATTGACAATGGCTTCATTGATCTGCCGAGTGACGAAGTGTACAACTCTGGAGGGTGGGGCTGTTTGGGGTCGAACACAGCTCTTACAGGCCCACCTCATTATACCAAAAGCAAGCTTTTGGTCTATTCCCACTTATCCGAAACGTTCTTTTTATTTGCTAACTCAATTATTTACACTTTGTTTCGAGGGGCATAATGCAGTTGGCCGAACTGTTGGGTAGGTAAAAGTCCGGTCATCAGTTTCATTTCTATAGAAGCTATTGGGTAGGTCCTGGTCATCAGTTTGATTCTTATAGAAGCTATTCCTCTAGATTGCAAATGATGGATGTGCTGCATTACAGTTGATGGGCATCGCATCCTACCCCGGTCTCAAAGTGGTCATCAATCTCCGGGGCAGGAGGAAAATGAGGCAGTTTCAACCTCATATTGAATCGCCAGCCCTTGATGCCTTAAAACGGGCAGTTTTTTGTCTTTTCTAGCACGGAATTGAATATGCTGAGAGCCCAACACCAAACTGCTGGAGTAGAGCTCGAGCTAACATATGTAGAATCGTGTTTTTCTTTCCACAGATTCTCAATTCTGTTCTATGAAATAACATAATGTTCAACCTTTCTGGTTTTACTTCTTCTAGGATTTTCTTCTGGAGATCTTGGAACCATTGTGCTGGCTGCCATGCCGGTTAGACCATGCATGTTACAGCAACAAGATTTTCTTTTTTTTTTTTCCTTTTTTTTAAATGGTCTCACAATCTACATGACCTGTGATGTTCAGGTACCTCTTTCCATAGTGGTCGGACTCTTGTTAGACAGAATAGGAAGGAAACCTCTGATGCTAGTAAGAATTTAGTTTTGAAAACTTAATGCCATTTTCGTGTTTAATTTTGCTTTGGTTATGAAGGTTGAATTTGGTTTCAAATTGGTGTTGTAGGAATATACCGCTACTCTTAATTGCTTCTTCTTTTCTTTTTCATGTATATGCTTCACAAATTAACAGAATTGAATATTCGTGACTTAGTTTGGTGCTGCTGGGACATGCTTGGGTTGCTTTTTGGCCGGTGCTTCTTTTCTTTTGAAGGTATTGTTTCTGGGGCCCTTTTCCATTGCTCATTCCCATGTCTTAAAAGGGGCATAATGTAATTCGTGGGGTTGGATGGCCATGAACAAGGTTAGAGCCAGAAATTTTTATGAGGGGAACTAAATTGAAGTTTCACCAAAATATCATTTTCCAAAATTTTTATTTAGAACTAGTAAAATTTTCTAAAATTTACATGTAATTTTCTTTTTTTAAATTGAGGTAGGGTCAGAGCCCATGCAAGCCCTACCTTGGTAATCCATTGAATTCCTTTGGACACTATTCTTCTGAACTGTAAACATTGGATGCATTAGATCTCTTATCGAATTGTTATCGAATTGTGAGAGAGGGAGAGAGAGATTTTAATAATCTCTTTCAATTTAAAGTTGGCACATAGAGTATAATGAGAAAATTGAAGAATTTTTTTATGAGAAATTGTAGAAATGTGACCTTGAAGAAATTTCATCCACCCATAGCTCAAATCAAATGCTGGAGAAACTCTTTTTAAGCATTTAGGAGTTTTCTCCTCGAATTTTAACCTGTAGAACACAACAAGAACATTTTTGTGATTTTTTTTCCTGTCTACTAAGTAGCACGTTAATCTCCCAAGCTAAAACCTTTGCTTGACTCAAAATGCTAAATCTACCAATTTAACCTCTTTTTTTTTTCTCCTTGGGATATAGTGAAGTTGGTAGGGATACCGTCGATGCATCAAAATTACTATGCCCCCAAGCTGTCATTTAACTCATTTTTACCGAAGCTGGTTATATGCACCAGCTGGTGCATGTGAGATGTAATGACCAAAATAATCCTCGTTATTAAAAAGGGAAACCCTTTATAAGAAGACAAAAAAAGATAGTAAAAAAGTTAAAAGCCTAAAAAACATAAGTACATATTCTCCAAAAACCACAATGATATTCTTATCAAAACAACTTGTAACTATTGCATTTTTTTGCTTGCTTTTCTATTTCTCATGTACGATCTTTTATAAAGCAACGTTTCTGCCCTGCTTTGACTCAGGAGTATGAAGGGGCCAGCACATTGGTTCTTGCCATGAACCTGACAGGCATAACGGTAATGAAACTCACTAGCCACTTAACATATGTTATGGATTTTTACCACATCAATGCATCTTGCTGAACTAAAAGTTTCTCCTTGATGCATAATAAGATCTACGTTGCATTCTTTGTGGTGGGGATATCTGGACTGCCATGGGTTATCATATTTGAGGTGAGTTGTGCATTATCATATTGAAGTGAGTTGTTAGGGTTCCTGAGGAGTACATAAGTGGCCAGTCCCCATTTTGAATTCTTGAGGCATCAAATCTCTGTGTTGCAAAAAGAGGGTCACTGACGTGGAAGTTAAAACACGACAAATGTGGTACTCTGAAACACTAAAAGTAAGCCCTATACCTTAAGGAGACGAGGCTTGGATAGGGGCTTCGGCCTTAAGCCGGTGGTGCTTCTCGCCTACTCAGTGGGAGCTGAGTTGTTAACATTGCTCCATGGTGCTTACACTGTAGATAACACTGTTCTTGTCATCCACTTGTAGATATTTGATTTAAAGATCAAGGCTATTGCTGGAGGAATTGCAACTTCGGTCGCTTGGCTTGCATGTTGGCTCGTTTCCTATACTTACAGCTACCTAGAAAGTTGGAGCGCTGCAGGTAAAATTAATGTAAAATAATCTTTTTAAAGAATCATGAGCGGAAAAAAATCAACTAATCAAGTTTTGCGATATTTTTTGCATGCCAAAACGGGGGTTTTTCCAAAATGGGTTTTGACTCCTATGATTTTTCCAAGAAATGTTCTTGGATTCCTCTGCTTTTGTCTCAAATGGGTTGCCAAAAATTTCTTCTTGATGGGCAAGCACTTCACAAAATCCATGCTTGAGGGGCACCAATATGTAAATAAGTAAATGACAGAGAATGTCTAAGGGACATTAATATGTTTGTGTGGATAAGCATGGATGCGCAATTGCCCATACAAGCCCACACGTGCCTCCGCCATTATCGACACCTTCACTAAAATCTCTGAAACTACACTACATGCATGGAGTAGGACGTTCTGCTCAAGTTCAAATAGAATTATCTGATACAATTAAACTACTACTTAAATATAGGGGGGTAAATATGTGACTTTCCACCCCACAAAGCTTAATGTGAAACTTTGAATTTACTTGTTGGATTTCGGTAAACATGGGTCCAGTTATATGACATAGTCTCCCAAGACCTAGGTCACTGTCCTCGAAGTTCAATTTAAAATTTGTTAATTATATATTGAGTACTCCATGTAAAAAAATTTCTGACTCTGCCCCCATTAGATGGAGAGCTTGTTTGGTAAAGGATCGCAAGTTATTTTCAAGCTTCCAGTAAGAGTGAAGGATAATTAGCAAAAATGCAAGAACTAAAAGTTAAAAGGATGAGATGATTTCATGAAAAGGGTATCACCTAGGGATCAGAAAAATATAAGATAAGTAATGCTAAATAATGCAAAAAATAACACTAGATTTTTTCCTCTTGATCGAATATGAGAATTGTCCAAAAGTAGCAGAAAAATCTGATAAATAAGAGCACAAAATGGCACACGTATTTCTTATTGAAATACCTTTTTCGTTTACAAATGTTTGCTTTTCAGCAATATATGGTATCATAGAGATTCATATTAGATCCCTGTGGAAGAAAATAACATCTTTCTTAATAATATGACGTCAAGATGGATGCACCTGATCATTCTTATCTCCTCTTGCTATGCAGGGACCTTTTTCATGTACTGTGGAGTATGTGCAGCGACATTCTTGTTCGTAATTAAGTTGGTTCCAGAAACCAAAGGAAGAGCTCTTGAAGTGATTCATGTATCCATGAGTTCAGATGAGTCACATGCCTTAAACAATGCCGTTAAATAGAAATTGTGTGCAAAAAGAAAATAACTTGGAGGCAAACTTTCACGCATTTTTAATAATAAAAATGATGCTCAGTTAGTAGAAACTGTTCCTTGCGTTTTTTTCGTTTTTACCGTCTTTTTGAGTTTCATGACTATGCATATCACGTATCCTTGAAAGGGTTGGCAAATGGATGGGGTGGCGGCCAGTTTTCATTTTGTTGCAAAAACAAAAGCACCAATATGTATCTTGAAACATAACTGGCAGACGCATTACCTCGAGGCATCAAAAGCAATCCTGATATCCTGAGGGGATGGAGGAGAAAGGGTGGGGGCTTCCGTTCTCTTTTTGGGTGATAGTACCAAATACTCTTCTTGCTTATCCAAGACTATGCATATCATGTCATATTTTTAACCTTTTTAACATGCACTTAAGTGGTAATTGGCCCCAACATAGTATTTTATCAGCCCTTCGGGTTCACCTTCTTAACTAAGGTAGATTTTTAATCTGAAGCTACCACGGATTATAAAGCCATGGATCGGTGGTTAGATGCCTCTCCCTCCAACCACGATAACATAGATTTGAGAACCCTAAATGAGAAATTTATTGTTTGTTTAAGTAGTAGATTTACCCGAACGTGGATTAAAAATCAGTCATGAGTCTCATATCTAAGGCTATCAAACATGGTAAAGATTCTCGGATCTGAGATCCATCATTTGAGAACCAGATCCCAACATGAGCTCTATCCAGGTAGGCGAGCCCACACCCTCGGATCATGTACACATCCTTGGATTTGACTTCAAAAGTTTTGAAGTGACCTCTTATGAAATCTCACCGAATATGTTGTTTTTTGGATGAGCGGGGTTTCCCACTGCCCAGAAGAAGGTTGAAGTTCCCACTCGACCCCTTATCCTCTTAAAGTACAAGGTATGCTTTCGGTGTCTCAGATGTCACTCCTGCCGTGTTTCAGCTTTCATGTCAGTGACTCCTTTTTACGACATAAAAGGAACGGGAACCAGCGGCCTACCAACCCTAGTTCCAACCACTGCACCAACCCTTTTGGGGATCACCAAACACTTGTTGACATTGTTATTGTTGAAGGGACACGACATCAAATTTTCAATTCACCATAAAGAATAATATTGAGAGAGATGATAATTTGAAGTGTCCCTCTGATTGTGGAAATGATTCAGATTCAGGGAAATGTTTGATACAAATCTTGTCAATTGGTATCCTAGGTAGGATACTTTTTGGACCCACTCAAATCTTTCTCTCTCTTCCAGTATAAAAAATGGGTCTGGTTTTTCCTTAAAAAGAGAGAGAATTGAAAATTTACTCCGTCTTTGGACTGAGTTTACTCATTTTCACACTAACACATACACATATACACACAAATAAATATATATATTGCGTACCACTTAAGTTGGAGACAAAAACCAAACCTCCTAAATTGTTGTCAAAAATAAATTTAAACAAAATATGAACGTTCTATTATGTTTGTAAATGCTAATTTAATATAAAGCATATTTTAATTCAAGTTATCTCTAAGAAAAGCACTTATTTCTCTACCACCAAAAATTTGGTGTCATTAGGGCCGTTCATTTTTTTTTATACCCATAAAAACATGCTAAACTCAAAAAATGGCTGACTTAGTGTATGATTCTCATTAAAACATTATTAATATCATATTGTATGGTTAGATTATATATATATATATATATATATATATATATATAAAAGCTTTAGTAATCAATCTTTAATGGTCTAAATTAGGCATTTCCGTTGCGTAGTCAAGGTAAAGCTGCGCAAGCAATCCAATATTGTGCAATGTTAGACATGTTGGGGTTAATGAAGCCGCCACTGTGTCAAATCCTCATTAATGAATTTACGGGCGATGTTGCCTCAAATTCCTAATATTTATAGTTTAAATTAATGAATCGATGTACTTGAAAAAAAAAAAAAATCCTTAAGATGATGCCCATCTAGCTACCGAACTATATATGGAAGTGAAAGGATCGGTCGAAAAATGTAAAAGGTACTCGTGGTAGTACGAGTAAAGAAACTTTCTTAAGCAACTAATTGGTTAAGAAACTAATTGGCATGAGCCCAGTCAGAAATTTTTTATGGGCCGAGTCAGAAATTTTTTTACAAGGGATCGAATTAGAGGGGTTGAATTAAAGTTTTTAAATTTTGACTAGGACCAAAATATGATTTTTTAAAATTTTGTATACAAAAAAAGTGAAATTTTCTAAAATTTGCATGTAAATTTTTGTAAAAAAAAAATTAAGGTGAAGCCGCCCCCTGCTAGCAAGTTGTCACCTAATTTTTTAATATACCTTTCCTAAATTTCTGTGAATTTTTTTGTAAGGTTAAATGGGGTGTAAAGGAATATATAAAATCTTTTGTATTAAAGTTTCTCACTGAAAAAAGGAAAATCATCTGAGAGAAACAGAGGAATAGGAATGTAGTGTGGCGATGATGCATGAAGATTTTCTCTTTCAACCATCTAATTTTGTTACTCTTTCTACATTTTTTTTTTTGCCGTCTTTACTTAACGGCGCAGATGCATAAACGGAGAGTAAAAGGTGGGCATCGGCCTGGATACCCGGCCCATGACAAGCTTGGCCTGGGCCAGCTATTTGACCCGATGTCTGACTTGCAAGGAAAACTGGCTGGATCGGGCCAACCAAGACCAGGTATCGGAGGTCCAACTTGATCCCATACACACCTTTGAATTATGATTTTCCCTCTCTCTCTCTCTCTCTCTCTCTATATATATATATATATATATATATATATATATATATATATATATATATATATATATATATATATATATATATATATATATATATATATATATATATATATATATATATTAGTTCAAATCATGTTCTTTGAGAAAATGATTGGCGGTTAGGCATATGCAGCTACAAAATTTGGCAACTCAAGATGTCTCACTAATGGAGGAATCTTCAGGTTCACTGATTGCATGCAATTGATATTTTATTGAGGCGAAGTGCAAGAATAGTGTCATTTTCATGGCATGGACAAGTATGCCTTACTGTCACTTTTGATACTTGCCACTAATTTGGATGAGAATTTATTGTTTGTTTCCTCTCTTTTTTTCATGCAACTCTGTAAAACATATAACGAATGAGTACTTCCATGGGACACACCACAAATTTCAAATTAGGGTGGGACTCCCCCTAAGCTAAGCAGCATTCCACCAGTTCTATCAATCAAACGCATATATTAGATTAGATAGAACAATCATTTTGACAGTGAAATTCTCCAATAATGGTCGAAAATGATGAGCGTACCTGCAAGATTAGATTAACATTGTAGAAACGTGTTAACGAATAATGATGTAGCACATAGAGAACCATGAGCCATGTGAGCCTACAATAGAAATGTATAACATCATTTAAATATGCGAGCATCGATGTGGTCAAAAACCAGGTGGGCATCTTGAAGATTTAGCGACACATGGTCAGCTGCGTATTATGCGCCCATGCATCTTATCTCGTGACGTCTTCTCTGTGATTCTCTCTCTCTCTCTCTCTCTCTCTCTCTCTCTCTATATATATATATATATATATATATATATATATATAGGTAAAGTATGAAGGTATGGAGGGATGGGTGCCCCACAGTGGACAGTATATTCATATCTAGACGTAGCCTTTGTCCCCTGATAAAGAAAACAGGCACGTTCAGTGGATAAGATCAAAACCTTTTTCATGAAAACGAAATGGGAAAGAAAAATTACCAAATTGAATCTCGCCACACTCTGCTCCACAATGATCACCAATAGTAGGAAGAGCAGTTCATTCAATCTCTCTCTCTTTCATTTTCTGTCTCACTGCTCTTCCCTACCCATGTTCCTCACCCTCCAGACTCTATGCTTATTGTTGAGAGTTGTTTAGGAGAAAGGGGTGAGAAAGTGAAAAGTTCAAAGAAGGGAAGCTGATCAGTGGGACAATTTGTGATCTGAGTTTATTCCTCTCACACTAATGCACATCAATGAACGCTTGAGAAATGTATATAAAAATTAAGTTATCGAACTGAGTCTCCCATGTTGGTGTGTGTACGTGTGTGTGTGTGTGTGTGTGTATATATATATATATATATATAGAAAGAGAGGGAGAGAGAGAATTGGAAATCAAAACTGGGACATGGGACGAAGAAATTTTGTCGGACTAGTAGAGACATTATTGTGTTTGTGTGTGTGAGAGAGAGAGGGGTTGAGGGGAGGTGGATGTAGAGTGGGATGAGGACTGGAGACAGGTGATCACATGGGTAAGAGGGGGCTGCACATGGTCAGTGCCCAAGAATCAGGACAATAGAGCTGCACCGAAGGAAGGTTGTCTTGTTACTTGTGGAGCAGAGTACTGTTTCTGCAACTTTTTTATTATTTCAAAGCAAAAGAAAATTGCCATTTCCTGGCAGGAACTCCCTCTGTAACCGGCTATTCTTCACTCTTCTTCATCTACCTCTAAAATTCGGCTGAAATCTTCCCTGAGCTTAGCTGTTTTTCACTTTTCTTATATGTTAGTTCTTCAAATTGCATCAAAGCTACGAACTTTCAGTGTTTCCCAGGATAAGGAGGCCGCAAACCATTCCTTTAGCTCTCAACATGCAGCCATAAGGGGGCTTAATCCCAACATTCAGCAATAGTTACCACCTTCGCGCAATATGATACATCATTTCCATCGGTGTCAGTAATACAGATTACTACTTTTAACAAAAATATGGATAAGATCAATCTCATTTTCCTCCCGTCTATAGACAATGTCCTACATATTTATGACGACGGTCCATTTGAATGATGCACAGCAACATGATCAGTTAATACTGATGTATCAGTGAGTCCCTGGATTTGACCAAACTGTCAGAAACCAAATGGTCTGCTAGCAAACCTTGGGGGACCCATTTGATTATTATATAAAACTGATGAGGAAGAGACAATTCAAAGCAACAGTTGGACTCCACACCCACATGCTAAACGCCCTCCATCTTTTAGATGGACGGCATTACAGAGGGTAAAATGAAAATATGAGGCCAAAGTAGGAGAAAGCAGAAGCTACCTTGGCAGTTATTCTGGTTATATATAAACACAAGTTGCAGTTCAGGTGGAGTCACAAGAAGGTAGTCTCTTAGAGACCTGCAGTTTAAGGGAAAAAAGATGGTGTCCAGGGTGCAGCAGCAGCAGCAGCAGCCAACATACGAGCAGAGACAGGCGATGCAGCAGAAACAGCAGCAGCAAGACGTGAGGAAGGGCCAGCAGAAGCACCAACAGGAGAGAGGGCTGATGCAACAGTGGGTTAAGATCAATAAGGGCCTCAGCTTCAAGAGGAGCAGCATCAGTGGCGACAGTGATCCCGCAACATCTGCAATTCTCCTACTAGCGTGTGCTGTCTGTACTCCTTCCATCTGATTCCTGCAAATTAGCGTCACTGGCTCGGTGAGATGTGCTAACAGGCTGCAGTATAGATAGAATTTGACTCTTGTTTTCAAACTTGTAATAAGCGTTCTCGCAGTTGTAGACCTCACCTACTGAATGCTCGAGCTATTTAGCTAGTGGATTTCAAGCAGAAATTTGATCATGAGTTCTTTCTGTACATCAATGAGAAATGTTCTTCAAGGGGGTGACCTGAAATTGGTTCTTCTCTTGCATGTTGGTCGCCCTCTCTTCTTTAATTTCTTTCTTCCTTTAAATGCCTTTGTCTTTTTATTTGGTTATGGTAATCAGCCTTTGGGCCCTAACCCCCAGTAGAAATTCCGGGTGCCCAGTAGAAATTCCGGGTGCAAAAAGAAAGACGTCCATCTCTCCTTTTAGTCCATCCTCATCCTCTGTTTCACCCTCCTCGTGGAACAGTGATCAGCTGTTCGGTCTCTAGACATCCGTTTTCTGTCTGTCGTCTTGCTCGGTCTATCGATCGACGATGTGAAGACACGGCCCTGTGAAACAAACAGGAACCACAAGCCTTCTCCCTCTGATCCTATTAGGATAAAGATCAACAGCCATCTCTCTCTCTCTCCCTCTCTCCCCCCCTGCTGTTTTTTATTGCGCCAAGTGGTCCATTTCAAGAAACTAGCAAAGCCTAATTGCTTGTTGGGACGGAGCCGTCAGTTTTCAAGCTTGGCAGTTAAAAGTAAGACGTCTTAGTCAAAATACATACTGCAGACTCATTTTTAACTGATCATCTCTGTTAATTCCAGTAATAATTCAATCAGCAGAGAAGGATTTCGTGGTATATATATATATATATATATATATAGATATATATATATATATATATATATAGAGAGAGAGAGAGAGAGAGAGAGACTTGGGACAAACACATTGAACATTTCACAAAACGTAAACTTGGAGGACCTCAGGCCTGGTTCTGCTGCAAGGAATGCAACTTAGCCTAGCTGCTGAAGTGAGATAAAACCAGACAATAGTTTTGAAGAGAAAACGGGACCTAGAAAGATTGGCAGTTGCTAATCTGCAAACTTTGGTGAAATACGGCCCAGAACGGCTCTGTCCACCTGACTGGAAGGTTGAACTTAAGATCTTCAAGTTGAGAGAGGCCAAGAGTTTCTTGACCAGTATGCTGCAGCTGTTAAGGTTCTGCCAAGTCCCACCTTTGCCAATGAAAAGAAAAATGCCGAAAATATACCTTGGTAACTACCATAGATTCCCAACTAAACCAGCTATATTCTTTCTGAAAACAATAATTCACCATCTGGCTTGTATGTATGATCTGCAACAGACTTACTGGCAAATAGTCAATGCTTGAAACCAGGGCATGACCCAAGAAGGCAGAGAACGATTCGTGAACAAAGCCTGTTTTCTTTCACCGTAGTCTAGATAAACTTCAAAACTCTCAGAATCTATCTATAACTGGAGATCAGAATCATAGAGGTTGCTTCCTTCCAAGTGTCGAGCATTTTAGTTTTGCAATTTTCTGTTACTCTCCCGTATTCATTTCTGAAATTTGATTATGAACGTGATCTAAATCATTTGTCGCTGCTAGATCATCAATCTTCAACTCATATACTTGAATTTTAAGAAATATGTCAACAATACATATATCCACTTCGTAAAAAAGAAGCACTTGTTCATAAAGAAAGCATGACCCAAGAGTTCTAACAAAAGAACCATAGCGAATACATCTGATTTGGTCAATATGCTCTCCAATATAAAAGATCAAAACTGTTCATACGGAATAAACAGTCGGAGAGAGCAAATTTTCATCTCTAGCATCCAGGCCTTGTCCATACATGGTTTTGCCTGGGTGTATACATGTGAAAACTATGCATCTTTTAACATCAATTCAACTTATACCAAGATCAGTATCCAACAAGTGAACTGTTGCAATCACGCATAAACATAGTACCATTTTATAGATAGAATAGCTTAACAAGCATATGGCTACACAATTTTACAAATTTGCACCGTATTGCCAGCAACACGCAAGTAAAAAGGAGAAGGAAAGAGACCACCCAACAGGAATAAGAATGTACGTTGAAGTGGGACCCTTAAAAACAGGACAAGAACCAAAGTAGAGGGATTGTTTGGACGCCCACATCGACATAAAGTCTTATTTTCCTAGGCATGTGCTACCTATACACGAGAGTACGACAGCATGCTTTCCCTCGTCTACAGTAGTTACAGGCAAAACCCACAAGTTATTCCGAAGGTACAGCAGGTATTCAAGACGACAAAAGACCATAAATGTGTTCCGAGAGATGCTCTTACTTAAACAGTAAAAAGGTGTTCATCTTACACATCCACTGCAACTATAAGAGCTTGCTAACTGCAGAACTTGACCAAATAAACAAGCTCGCTTACAGTTTAACTGTGAAACCAGTGACTGCTTCAGTACTCAGGTATTCAACTTCACAGAGGGTAAGCCAATGCCACTGGAGACTTCATCAATCAGATTCTGTTGATTGTTTGGCGCTGCTATGCGACTTCCACAATTTTGTGTTGTGCACTACGTACTGCAATTTTTCAAGAGGTAGATGCACCGTTATAATTTCAGTGATTTCCCCAATTTTGTGTTGCATAAAATTAGATTAGTTATTTAGCACAGTAATTTTGAAGGAGTTAGAAACATTTAATGTGACTAAACCATTTGTATGCATAATGGTAAACCAAGTTGCCTTAAAAGGAAACAACAAAGGTAGTTTCCGTGTCTTCAAAAGAAAGGCAAAATACGCAGAATAGTATAACTACTAGAGAATAGGACATGATGGAGGATTGCAAGAATCTATCATGTCCATGTCTGTTATCTTTGGAGTTTGATAAACTGCATAAGTAAAACACGAAAGTATGTCCAAATCTACAACATGTACAGCGGTTGAGTCGCACATGAAGTTTGAATTGATACTAGATCAGCATTAAGATAAGAAACTAATTGCCTGGCTTACTGAAATAGTTCCCCAGTTAAAAAAAGGAGGGGCATTTCCTGAATGAAACATCTTCATCAGTCCATGAATTATCGAATAACACGCATGCTGCAACTAGTTTCAATCATCCTGCCTACGACCCCTAAACCAACCAATCTCTCGATCCGTTGCCACTTTTATCGTTTTAATCAATCTCACATCTAAAATGCTGATTTCACCTCACCCAGAAGTCACAAATCGCTTGAATTTAAGGATGGTCAAAGTTAAGCCACTCTCGAAGAATTTTCAACAAATAGATAACAAAATACAACTCCGAGCCCATGCAGCAAGGGAAAAGATAAACATAAGTTATTCCATGTATGACTTGGGGAAGTGTGGCACAAACCTTTCAACAAGATACATCTCTTAAAAGTAACAAACCAAAACATAAACAGCTCACGGAGAGGGAGGTCACTCATGAGATCGAAGTAAAGGAATTAATTTTTCTATGATCCTGCGGAGGGCAGGAGCAGCAGGACCACATTTTTGGTCAGCAAAACAGGACCGGCCATTTTCAGCTGCCTTGCAGAGGAGTGGATCCAATGGGACCTTTCCCAGGAAAGGCACATGCCTTGTCTTGCACATTTCTGCAGCACCACCACTGCTGCTGTCAAAAACTTCAGCACATGCGAAAAGAGAAAGTAATTCCGGTGCCTTTTCTTTGATGTAGCTGAGAGTCGATTGTGTCATGTCCTCCTCACTACCGTCTTCTGCAATTTTCACAAATTTAAAATCTGCAAGCAATTGCTGGATGCCACTCATGTTCTCCACAACACCCAAAACCGGAATTCCCACCTTGTTACAGAAACTTATCTCCTTTCGGACATCAATAAGAGAGACCTGCTGAGGAGTTGTAACAATAACAGCACCATCAACATCAGTAGCCTTTAGATACTGTGCTATGGAGATGTGCTCATCAGAGGTACCTGGAGGAGAATCAACCACCAAATAATCAAGCTCTCCCCAGTCCACATCCTTCAAGAATTGCTTAATAAGTCCATTCTTGCGTGGACCTCTCCATATGACAGCTTCATCTGGGTCTGGGAGCATAAATCCAATTGACATCACTCCCAGATTGGACTCTACATACACGGGTGACCATCCAAGATTACTCTGATGTATTTCCTGGCCTTCAAGGCCAAGCATCTTGGGGATACTGGGACCGCATATATCAATGTCAAGCAGACCCACCTGATAATCCATTGCAGCTAAGGCAAATGACAACTGAGTGGCAAATGTACTCTTGCCTACACCACCCTTTCCAGACAAAACCAAAATCTTGTGTTTTACGGTAGCCATCCTCTCTGATATAGCAACCAAATCTGGAAAGGGAGATAAAAGAAAAAAAACTTCATGAATAGTCATCAAGAAAACCAAAAAACGAATGTAAGCAAATTTGCATACAAGACTTTAGATAGATTTTGTACAAAACTGTCCAATGCACGTGGAACTTTTTGAAAAGATAGCTAGGAACTCAATTGAATAAGATAAGGAGTGCAGATGGAATACAGGACAAATTCGAACCAAGAAGTCAACTGAAGAGATAGATACGACTTGCAAACAAAAAGAAGAAAATAAAAAAGACTCCGACAGCAGATTTCAAATAAGAAAGCATTAAAGCTTATTGTTAACCAAAAAAATATTGATCAATTTCATGTTTATAGAGCCTATTTTTCCCAAGAGGACAATCAATAAAATTCAGAACAGAACTTGTGATAGAAAACTACGAGAAATTTCCCACTTAGAATCCCATCTTTTTCCCAAAACTCTAGGAAGAGTTAGATGCATGTTTCTGGTCAAACATTTAGAGAGAGGTGTCAATTGGAATTACCTGGGTGTTTGACTGTCATATGTTTGAAAGTTGCTAGGGAGCCCTAGAGTGTAATAAAATAGCAAATCACACCAGCCCACCAGAAAGACGAAACTAGTTTTTATGGAGAATTCACAACAGACCATCTAATATTTTGTCAACCAATACAGAGAAGTAAAAAACGGAAGGCTAAATTAAGAAGATTTGTGAAGGAAAAGACAGCATAGCAAAGCGTCTAGGATGTGAGATAAGATTTATACAATGAAACTGAAACGCAATGAGCAAGAAGCAAACTAAAATCCTCAAATAAAAAATGAATAGAAGCTTAGTTTGGACATCAAGTGTTTAAATGATGAAAAAACTGTGCACTAAAAGATACATATTCTTTAACATGAATAATACAGATCCAAGTTTGGTTGTCAACCCATGGACTAGTATACTAACCAATCAGCCGAGAAGTCAGTCGCCAAGCCTACAGGCACAAAGTTGGATGGATTAAGTTTTATGGAATAGTCAACCAACTTGATTGACTAGTCAAGAACCAGCCAATCCAAGAGTAGTCCTTGCGTTAAATAAGCTACAATTTTTTATCTTTTTCCTTCTCAGTAAACATTGTTGCATTGTTTGGGTCTTTCTGTTTCCTTTTGCAGTGCTTCTTTTCTGTTTGACACATTCTCTTTGCAGATAGAGTGTTTTCGTTTTCAGTCCAAAATATGATAATTAAACCCATAATATTGTATGTCTTCGACTAGTTTTAGACTTTTAGTACTTTGTTGTGTTTCTATATTCTTTTGTGGATTATATTTTTGAAACTGACTTGGAAAAATTCAGATCAACCAGTCGAGTATTCCTTTCAGAGGATTGACTGACTTGCGTCCGATCCAATTTAGACTATTTAGCATCCAAAGAATCTCCTGTATGCCTAATCTCTCCATTCACAACTTATGTTTGTAATAAACTCTTGATGGTATACTTCTATAACAACTTTGATTAATAGAACATGATCTGTGCAGCTAAATTTTTGTAGATCCATTCCTATGATAGTATAATATAAACACCAACTACAAACTCTCTCTCTCTCTCCCTCTCTCTCTCCCTCTCTCTCTCTCTCACTCTCTCTCTCACTCTCACACACACATGCACGCACAGACACACAATAGATGGAATGGAACTCTTCTAAGCAGAAAGTATAGCCTTATGGAGGATCATAAAAGGTTTGCCTCAAAATTTCCCTCACATCATAATTTTTGTTTCTTATAAAGAAAATGAACACTAATTGCCTAAAAAGAACTCCCTCTCTCTCTCCACAAGCTTCATTATGCCTCCAACACTTTTGACTGTATGGAGAACTTGCATATCACATATATTAGAATACTTCACAAGAACAGAATTCTAATTCTGCAAACTGCAAAGCATGATTTTTTTTTTTTTTTAATTTCAAAAGACAAACATTTTCCAGAGTTACCAGAATGACTAGAACTGTTGAGAAGTGTGCTTCCAAGGAAACCTATTTCAAAACTGAAATTTGACATGCTTCCATGGTATGGAGAGAAAGTACATACTCGAAAATGAAATATTGTTTCCAATTCAAAAGGGGGAGAGCTTCACAAAATTGGGAAGCCAACAGGAAGCAAGCTTCCCATAATTGGAAGTTAGCCTCCTGTTCATGGCAGCTTGCTTCCCGAATTAGTGCCTGCATTTCTTATTCTTCTTGTGGTTGTACTTTGTAGTATATATGTATATCCGTGTGAGTACACATACTTGTATACATATATACACATACACACACAGCAAAATCTCAAATCAGGTTTTCCCTCATCCTGTGTTCCTTCTTCTTCCTCATTTACTGAATTTTTTTTCTACATGTCCTTCACCGTCAATATAACCACAGGCGTTCCCTATGTGATGGGTTGTGCCTAGAGCTTAGTCAAGCCTAAGTAGAAATCGATGCATTAGGCTGTACAAGAAAAAGAAAAAGAAAAAAAAAAAAACCAAAGAATGTAACGATGAATGTTAAATTTTTTATCAAAACATTTGAAGCATTTTTCAATGGAAAATATATGTCTATCAATTTCTAATAAATCAACAATTATAATGCACAATAAGTAACGTTACTACCGGCGATCATTATTCTTTGTTCATAGAGAATACAAAATGTATTTAGTTTTTCTAAAAGTTAACGGGTAAGTCTCTACCTGTAATTTGTAATAACTAAAAGCCTAAGTTGAAACTTCAAATTTGTTATCAAGCCATCTTGCAGACATATTCTGTCAAGTGTTCTGGCATGATAGCCTATACGTATAACTGAACCTTCATAACGATATGACGTGTTAGAAAAGCTGCACAATAAATCAGAAAGCATCCACTTCTTCATAACCATAACCTAGGAGGATTCAGATAATGTAAATGATGATAAGCCAATTTCAATCGCTTGAGTTGACCTTTGTACCATCAACACCTTGGTCATGGATTTACTTTTATGTCGCAATCCGTCTCAGTGCTGCACATGAATGTGAGAATCCAGTACTTAAGCTGAAACTGAACTGAGATCTCTTCCACTGTAATGCGAAACGATAGAACAAATATCACATCGTTTTCCCCCACATAGATTGTTTCTCGTGAAGAAATACCATATTCTTACATAGATTGTTTCTCGTGAAGAAATTAACATATTCTTACCTCTCATGCGATAAAGCATAAGAAAAGGAGAGCAAAGCATCTAAGACTGCAAAGTCGGGAAGTTAATGTTTTTAGATAATTTCTTCACCAAGCACGCATCAGTAATCATGTTATCGCCTTCAATTTGGAGAGAGAGAATCTTACCAGGGTCAGGGCCCTTGGGGGCAGTAGCACACGCCTCTTGGTTAGGGCATCCCGCACAAGCCTCAGCCTTCCCAGCCATCTCCGATTCGGTGCCCGGGCAATCTGACCCCCAAAACAGAAAGGAAAACGAAATAAGACACCAAAAACGCTATCACCCACTGGAATCAAAAGAAAACAGAAAGAAACCCAAATAGGAATAGAGAAGAAAGAAAACACAATATGTATGGAGAGAGAGAGAGTGAGAGAGGTAGTACGCTCAGGGGCGTTCTCCGGGACGTCGGCTCTACGGTCGCCGTTCCCCATGGCTTCTCCCTCGCCCATTGCCGCCACCACCGCCACAACCACGACAAAAGCAGGGAGAAGAAAGGAGACTCTTGTGGGCAGCGTGGGGAGGTTTTGTATTGGCCGTTGACACTTCCAAGTCGGCGCCAAGGGCGCTAACACGTGCAGCCGTCACAGCAACACGACCACTTCACGGCACGAGACACGCTCGGCTGATCGGAGAAGGGAGGAGAAAAACCTTGATGGGAGGCTGCAAGGAGAAAGACACGACACAGTGGTAAGCAATGATTCTCAAGAAATTTTAGAGAGGGTGGAAGAAGCACATCAACGATGATGACACTGATGACCAAAGCAAATTCCTTCAACTTCTAGATAAAGGTTAAGCATCAAATTTATGGTTCAGGCCATGTCTAAACGGTTGACATTCTTACCTTGTTCTCTTATATGCATATACGGCATTGACTATATATTTTTTTAGCTCCAGAGGAAGATCTGGTGTAAGCGTGGACACGAACGACCGTATCAACTGATACGCATCGCAATGTATCAGCCATTTTCTCTTCTTCTCTAATTATTTTTTTAAAAAAAAATCCTGCACTTGTTCATTTGAACTAGTGTTGGTAATGGTAGATGAGCAAGTTCCTTGCACCATGGAAAACTTGATTCTCTTGAACATACGATTAAACATTTTCACAAACATTTTGGAGGAAAGAAAAAGTAAAAGATCTCATTTTTCCATAGAGAATGAAACGAATTAGCAAACAAATATATGTCCAAAAAACTTCTGAAAAAAAAAAGAAAGAAAGAAAAAGCCAAACAAGTCACATCACTTTTGAACAACAGGTAATAGGTGAAACCAACGAGTAGCAGAAATAAGAACAATAGACAAAAGACTGAAAGAAAGCAATTGCAAAAGCTATTTTTACATGTACTGCGATCAAGCTTCGCTTTCTTGTTCAGCTTTTGATGGTAGACTTAGGCTTAACTCCTGAACAATCAAGTTCATTCTCGGTGGCAGTCAGGTAAATCCAACCCATTCACATTTCCAAGATATCTAAGCAAACCACCAATGTTCTTGGCTTATGTTCAGTGCTGTTCAAACCCAATCCTTCCTTAACGTCCCAGCCTTAATTTTCAAATCAGACCAACAGGTTCACTTTGAGGGCATTTGGTAACACGAATGTTGTGTTTTTTTTGGGAACACATCTGAAATTCAAGAGAAAATTAAGTAAAATGCGGCACAAGAAGTGGCAGGCTCTAAGACGAGCCAAGTTCAGTTAGCTCTAGCTCGAGCTCGAGCTCGAGAATAGCTTGACGAAAGCAGCTCGAGTTCGACTAGGCAGTTACGTGTTGAGCTTCAGCTCGACTCGATTAAAGATCAACAAACTCGTAAACTCGTTTGAATATATCGACTTGATTAAGGCTCGACAAACTCGATTAAGGCTCGAGCTCGACTTGGCAATTACAGTTGAGCACGAACTCAACTCGATTATTTGAACGACTCAACTCATGAACTCAAGCTCGATCGTTAAGCAAATGACTCTACTCGAACTCGTCCAACTCGACTCATTGTTCACCTCTGGTAGGATCAGCACCAACCAGGTTATATGCTTGTGCATGATTTTTCGTGCACTAATATGGTTAATGACTAAAATATCCTTAATTCACACTAAAAAAACTTTTTTAAAGAAAAATTTGGAATGAAAAAAAGTAAAAAGACTATGAAGGACATTTTTTTAATAAATTACCAACATGTTCTTCCCTCCTTTACTGCACAGGATGCGCACGTAACTTTCTCTGTCGTTCCAATTTTATCGGATGCCTCTAAAGAGAAAGAAAGATGGCCTGGCACCCTAAGGTTGTGTTTGATTCCCACATATCTCAGATCCAATGGAATCTTAAATCCATGATTGTTGAAATTCATAGTTTTGTCAAACTTTGGATTTCAGCATCCACTCCCAACGGGGATCTCAAATCCGTGCTGTAGTGTACAAATTGTGGATTTGAGATCCGATGAAAAAGAGGGAAGTTCAAACATGAAAACTCCAGATCTAAGATCCTCGATAATCGAACGCGACCTATGTTAGTTGTTTGATTGGTGTTCGGCAAAATTTTGCCTACAAAATCTTTTACAAGCAAAAGTGAAACATTTGTCGTGGGAAAACCTTTGCCATGTTTGGATCTCGGATCCCAATATCACTAAATAATTAAACCTGATAACAGTACATGCCCAAACTAATCGGATTTTGTCAACTTTTTCGAATTTTTCTAGTGTCTAATCCCCAAGGATGAACTGACCATGACATTTGATCCAAATGAAACATCTTGGCCTTGATTTTTTTCATGGTGCATGAATGAAAGGCGAAGAAAAAAAGAACCCACATCACATGAAATAGATACATGTTGTTGTTTACTTTGAAATCTGAACTATATATAGTTTTTAAAGAAACATAAAGGGTCTTTCCGTTATTTCAAGGTTTTGTAAAATATTGAGTCGAATTTTTTTCTTTCTCGGTAGAAATTTTCAACGTTTTCTACCATGTTATGGCCCCTAACATTTTACTGGTGTTTGGGTCAAAAAATGACCAAAATGCCTTTGATGGTAAGATGGAGTAACCCTCCCTTCTCTCTGTCGCATAAGGGTAAAAGTAGAACTCGAAAAAGTTGGCCATGCCATAAAATGGCGGAAATGCCCCTTTAATACAACCATGTTCTGATTGATCAATCGCATGAATGTTTTGCAGAATAGGGCAGATCCAAATGTTCCATTTTGGATTTGGATCTGCTTCTTTTGCTGCATAAAAATGCAACACAAAATCTGAACTATACATTTATTTGATCCATGTCTATTCCATCTTTACCCTTCTGAAAACCAACCAAGCAGAAACCCGGCCGGTGTGAATTTTGAACGGTTATCAACGGGAAGACTTGTGAATTTTGAGTCCATATCTAGAGGCCTTGGATCTCTCAGGTACTAAAAAATTACCTTTAGATTGGATTTGAAACTGATATACTGGATCTACTTTGGATTTTGATTTGTTCTTTAGAGTCTAATTCAGATTAAATCTCGATTCAAATTCCATCCAAATATAATTTTTGACGTATTAGAGTCCATTTTTCGCTACTTTAAATCAAACCCAATATATTTTGATGAAAATTTTTTGGATATAGATTTGACTAGTCTGAATCTTTGGAAATTCAGATCTAACAGTAGTTCCTATAAATTCAAATTTGAAAAGGCAATTAGAAAGCACCAGTGGCGGAAGCAAATATAGACTGGCTTGGGCAAATGCCCACACCATAAATCCTTGGAGAAGAGAAAGGATGCTCTACATCACATTCAAAAGAATTTCTTTTTTTTTTTATTTCCTTAATTTGCATTCAAAATATGCACTTCGGCGGAAATATACTTGCAACATATTTATTACATACCAAAATTCTTGGCTTGTATCACTTTTTTGCTGAAGCAAATAAATTCAAAGGAATTTGGAACATGCCATCCCTAAACGTGGAATAGAAAGAATTTTATATTAGCTTCTGCAAATTTAATGTTTAACATCAATCACTTTCTTATAACGCTTGCATGGCCTTGTGACCGCCATAAGGATGCTATTTTCGCTTGATTAAATGTTGAATAAGAGATAGATTTGCAATGATCTTTGAATATATTTCACATCACTTACCTGATATCGCCAAATTTGCATGCCAAACCTCTTTCATCACTAGTGCTTCAAACACCTCGTGTTTTTTCTTTATTGAAGAAGGGAAAACTTGGTGCCTGATTTTCCTTGAGAGGATCGATGCAACGGCCAGGAGGCGTAGAGCTGGTAGATGGTCAGTTTTTGTTTCAAATCTTTGTGGTATGTATCAACTCTCTATACTGCAAAAGAAGAGCCGTAGAGGTACAAGTCAAAGTGTGGTATGGGCGGAAGCATGGCCAGGACGGCACTCTATGGCATCAAAAGTAGACCTTGTACCCTACAAGGGGCTGAGTGAGGGCTTCGGCTCACTCTTGCTGTGAGCCCAATGCTTAAACCAACCCATATTTCTTCCTCAGCCAACAATAGTTTTTCTCTAAACACAACTAAACAGTCTTTAAGTTAGCAACCCAACTAATTTGATCAGCCAAGAACTCCAGCATCACTAGTAGTAATTGATTTCTTAAGAAAAGAAGATGACTTAGAAACAATGAAAACAATGAATCTGATTGAACCTCAAGAACTATTGTCTTAAATTAGGAAGTTCATCATAAATTTGCAGAATCCAATCTGAGGCAATTGCTTTATCTCAAGCTTTCTTTGAGGCCTCGCAGCTTTGCCTTCATCTGTGAAAGTGATGTATATGTTGGCCCATAGTTTCCTTTAAGGCCATGAGCTATTTCTTAAGCAGCAGACCCATGGTTTACTATATCCCAAAATTCAACCACTGCAAGATATGGATAACGGAGCAGTTTATTTCATAGATAAAATAACATCATTAGGAAAAAAAAAATAATTAGTTGTTGAACATAATTAAAAATACGTGCAAGTCATCTTCTCAAAAAAAAAAAAAAGTCCTAGGGGGATTGCATCCTATTGTTTTTCTTTTAATTTTTGTTTATAACTTAGGAGGTGTTTGTTTACACTGTATCTGAGATCTGAGGTGATTTGAGATCAAAGCTCCCTCCTGTTTGATATCAAACCTGAGGTTCTAGTCATGTACTTAGGATCTCAGTTTTTTTTTTTCTACACAGTGTAGAATCTGGTGTTTGTTTACTTTAAGTGTATGTCTTAGTGGGTACATTTGGGAGAATGTTATTTCTTCTCATCCTGTCAATCATCAAGATATGGACATCATTGAGCCAATTCATGTTAGTTTTGAAGTTTAATTACATGAAGAGAGGGAATTGATCCAATTTCTCATTTTAATGTTTGAACAGTTTGAGGTCAAATTGTGACCATGTTTAACTCGATTGAATATAAGTTTTATAAAATGGGCTGGATTCAATTTGCATATTAAGTCGACAATATTCGATCTCAGAAGGATTTGTTTTGATACCCAACATGCAGATGGGGACAGATTATATTGTACAAATTTATATTTGACAAGCACAGTTTAAGGGGCACTTTCTTTTGGTCAGGATTGTTTCATTTTTTGCCTAATCAATGTAGGGTAAAATCCAAGAATTCATTCATTTTCGATTTCCATTAAAAAAAAAACTTGACAAATCTTTTTTCTTTATTTTCGAGTGGGCATGAGAGACCCACCATCTGCAGAGAGTCAAAACTCCTATCCAATTTCTTGTATCTATAGAGTACATGGTCTGCTTTTGATGCTTCAAGATGTCAACCCCACTGCGCTTCAAATGACCTCCTTTTGCAGCACTGAGCATGAGAGACCCACCATCTGCAAAGAGCCGAAACTCTTACCCAATCTCTTGTCTTTATAGAGTACATGGCCTGCTTTTGGTGTTTCAAGATGCTAACTCTACTGCACTTTAAATTGCACATCAGTGACCTCCTTTAGCAGCACACAAGGTTGATGCACTTGACACTCGACAAATAAAGATTTAACTGCTATCAACCCCCACACTAAACCATTGCATGAACTCCCTAGAGGGCGTTCTTTTTTTTTTTATTTAACGAAAGAAAAAATAAATGGAACTAATTGTCTTCGCTTGTGCTTCTCATTTGTAGCCAAAAAGGTATTTTTATAAACAAGTCTAGAGACCATTTTAGTGTGCTGGCTGCCCAATTAGATATTGGGTAGACGGGATGAGTTGAATATTGTGATAAACTTTTATCGTTATTAATTTTCCAAAGAATATTCGCTTAGTCCATTTTCACGTCATAAACTGTTATATAAGTTCTCTTACACAGTTCAAGTTTTCCAAGCAAAATCCGATCGGTTTGGTACATCTGACGTGAACAAGTGGGAGACTTACTTTTTGAAAAATAAATGTCATATTTAAGAACATGTGTCCCATTATTTTAACGCTTTATTCTCAATAATTTATTAAGTAAAAAGGCTTCACAACTTTTAAAAAGTCTAGTGCTAAAAAGATGGTAGCTTAAAATATGGTTGTTAACTTTTATTGTTTTAATATCCTAGCGCCATATTAACTACTTTAATTTTTTTAATGAAAGTTTAAAGTATCAAAATTGCAAACTATACATTACTTCTTGGACAGCTGAACTTGCAAAAATTGTGAATGGTTTTTGAGTCAACAAAAGTTTCTCTACAGTTTAACAAAAATTTGTTGGATGGGCATTTGCTTAAAAATACTCAAATTTGGTGGAATAGAATAAATATTTAAGAATTTTAATTTAAAAGTAAAGAACTTTTAAGAGAATGGTGTGGGCAACTGCCCACACCAGTCACCATGTGGCTACGCCACTGGCCGGAAGCTTTCTTTGTAACTCCCAAAACTTCTTTGTAGTGGCTTCCTTCCATACCTCATTTTTATAAAAGGGCTCTATTTTATTATATTTCATCCATATCCTCATATATTTCTTTTATGGCCATAAACAGCAGTGCATTATGGAGTATGTAAAATAATATTAAGTGTTACGAGGACATATGTGCCGCCGAGAGGAAAACCGGTGCATGATTTGTGATGATCATCGGTAAGGGGGAACAAGAGGAATCTGCAATAACAAGTCAAATATATTAGTCTCCTCTTATTAATTAAACATAATACCTTTTTCTGCGTGACTTGCTCCCCCCGTTTCAATCATTGGGTTGCACGGAAAAGTAAAACCAAAATCTCTGGGTCCCATTCCACAAATTAAACTCGATATTGCTAAATATATATAATTTTATAAGTAAGATTGACAAAGTTTGAGTTGGCAATGGAACAGCAGTTAGGGGCGAGATAGCAAATATTATTATACATTAGTCATACAGATCTTGTTTTTGAGAAAATCTTGTGATATGTATTCATTTCATTTTTTGGTAAAGCGTATTTTTGTGAGAGCGTCTCTTACCTCATAAACAATGGAAATGAATAATTTCATGAGTATCTGGTTTATGTATGTATTGATAAACATGTGATGTATAAAATAAGCGGCTCTGTTTCCATTACTTTTCCAATGGTAAAATGTCTTATTCCTGAGAATTGGTGCAATGAGGCGGGCGTTATAGGCAGCTAATTTTCATTTCAACTTCGTATAACACCAATATACAAAATGAAGCATAGCAGAAATGTCATCTTGAAACATCAAAAGCAAACTGAAGATCTTGAGGGAAGAAGGGAAGGATAGAGGTTACGGCTTTTAGTTGAGTGGTATGATAAAATACTCTTTCTACTCGTTAGAAATAGATTCAACTCTTAATTCAAGTTGGTTTTCTTTTTAGTAGGGTTTTTTGTCAAAGGAAAAAAGAAAATGTCATAATTGGGTATAGGCCAAACCAGATGGAATTTTTGATTTTTTTTTAATTTACATAAAATATGAACACATGAAAAACTAATTTAATATAAAGTATGCTTTAATTCATGCTTTTTTTATGTGAAATTTCGGTTTTTTCTACTGTCAAAATTTTAATGTTACAAGAGCCGTGCTTTTTTCTATTAATTAAACACATATTTAAACTGAAAAACTTAAAATATGTTTCATAGCAATCACTGTTAAATCATATCTATAATTGCACAAAATACCCATAAGCCTGATTTTTGTCAGCCTATCAAAATTTTAATGTTACAAGAGCTATACTTTTACATTACTAAAATCATATTAAAAACAAAAAATCATTAGCTTAAAATATGTTTCATGTCAATCACTGCCAAATCATATCAATATGGAACAAAATACCCATATACTCGGTGATCCTTAAATTTTCATTCTTTTAAATAACATTTTCTAGGAGACTCATATGGCCAGGGGAGGAGGCAATGGCCTTGGCCTCCCTTCAGAAATTTATATGTAAACTTTAAAGATTATAGTTTAACATATATAAAAATATGAGAAAAATTTATGCTCTTGATAAAATTTTGAAAATATAGTTCGGCCCCTACAACAAAAAATTTCTAACCATGGCCAACACGAGAGAGAAAGAAAAGAGATAGAGGGAAGAAGGAGAGACAATAAGGGGTTAGCCTCCATAATGATACCTTTAATCCCAAGCTTAATATTTTTTAATACAATCAAGATAACACCCTTCAAGACTATAACATGTCAATATATATATATATATATATATATAATTGGAGAATTTGGTAGCGCAGGAAGTGGGAGAAAATGGGGGTCATGGACTTGGGAACATTAGTTTATGTTGACTGGATGCAGCAGCAGTTGACTTAACCATGGTTAGGTGGTCCGGTTTGGAACCAGCATGTACCATTCTGTTCGGTCTATAAACCGAGACCGGACCAATGTGGGTTGTTTAACCGATGTTACTTAGCCGCCAAGCTACCACGTATATTCTATATGGTTGGAACTTTTATATACATATATATTTGAGTTTCTATATGTTCTCTCTCTAAAGTTGAATATATAATGCATTAGTTGACTTGAACTGAGTGATACATTTGGCAGCGTCCAATATGCCCATCAATGGCTCTCCTTCCTGCGCCACCGACGCTGGTCCTTGCTTTACGTGCTTTAAAAAAAAAAAAAAGTTCTTCGATATATAATGCTAATTGGATGCGATTTCATAATCCTTTTATTGCTTACCAAGACAAAAGATTTGACTTTATATATGTACAGCATGATCTTTAAATTATGCATTTTCGAATATGCCTCCTGTGGTATTTTAATTGATCTTTTAATGCTTTTAAATAAATAAGTGGATGTTAAGCATCGAAAATACACAAAGTGAGAACAAGTCATGAAGATCTGACGTAGTGAATTTTAAAGCTAGCTAGATGGACAAATTTGAGACTTTTAATTTTAAATTTTTTATAAAATTTGATTTATGCATTTGATTTTATTTTTTTTAAATCTTATAAATGCAGATGTATGGTCAGGTAAGGGTTTATGAAAAAAATGTTGAAGGTGCAAAATAGAAGTGGGAAGTAAAAATGGCTACATTGGCTCTAAATGTCTACGAGCGTCATGAAGTAATCAATGATATAAATTTAAGGGCTCATGTGATGTGGAACTAAAATTGCTCTCTTATATCAACATAAAAATAAGTATGTTTTATTAGTCCGTGTGGGCAATTGCCAACACGGTGTCCACACTGCCACCGACCCTGTTTGATGGCCGCTGGGAAGGAATCTTTTATCTAGAAAAGTTTTCCTTAGAAGTGAATGTTTTTCCTCCATTCGAGATTCCAACTCTTGTTTGGTAGCCGAGATAAATTTTCTCAGATAACTTTTTCCCTGTCCGCCATTATGATAAATATGAAACTGTACATTCAAAACTTTGGCGTCTCTTTCTAATTTGTTTCGTACCGAGTATCCATTCCCAAACCTTTCGTGTGGGTCCCTGTTTGGCTGGAGAGAAACGAGTATGAGCGACGACCTTCGCTGTCATCGATTCTACTACCATCCTTACGCGACAGACTAGATTGTCATTAAAGACTTCATTTCCTGCAAAACCAATTACTTCATAGAAATAGATGATCAGTGCATGCACGCTAAAACGTACAAATAAGCATGCTGATGCATATACATGCGCACAAAAACACATGTCCACAGACCTCTAATAACTTGCCAAGGTAGCCAATGTATACATATTAAAAGAATGGCCTTCTCCCAATCTCACCTAAGAATTTAATATATTAATCTTAACCTAAGTCATTGGCTTGACTAGTTAACCCCAGAATAGACTTTGGAGAAAAGAAGATCTAAATCTATAGTTGTCTTCATCACAGCCTATTAGGAAATATGTATTAAATTAGGTAGTTTTTTTTTTATATTGGTATGAGAACGAATAGTTTAATTAACCCCAGTAAAAATTTATGTTAGTAAATGAGTAATGATGATGTATAATTTTATTCTCATGAACATTATGCCGGACTTATGTCTTGTCCCAAAATGCAGTATTAATTTGACAGCATATCATCTCCTTACTAGGCATCGTTGCAGCCTTAAACTTTAGAGATGCAAATATATTCATATAAAATACAAACTTTTACCAAAAATTTCAGCAAATGGCAACTTATACCGTTTGCATGTGATTGTATGCCAAAAAGTAAATTACTTGTGCCATTGCAGCGAGGCCTCATGTCAAAGAGATTATGAGTTGAGTGGGGCGACTTTTTCGAAAAGCCTAAATGTTTGAAGCTTTGATGAACAGGAAAAGAAATATTGTAATCTTGTGAGGACTACCTGAAGGCTTGAGTCTCTACAACTCGATGCAGTTGAACAAAAAAAAGTTTTTGGTCTTTACAATATGACAGATGCACTTTTATGATGTTATTTGTTTTGCAGTCATTTGACTCAGGAAAGTTTACAATTACGCTGGCCATTTCTTTGTTTAGCAACAGTTGAAACTCTCTCTCTCTCTCTCTCTCACATACGCACACACACACACACACACACACACATATGGCAAGAACATAAGAAAAGTTGCATGAAAATGGTTTGTTTAGGATCGGTTGCTCCTTCCATGATGAACAATTCAAGCAGTTGACAGATGTCATTTACGTCGTCACCATCTCAAAATTAGATGAGGAAGGGAATTAAGCTTGGTTGCCAGCTAGTTGCTCGTCTGAACCTTAGTCCATGTGCAGGCGCCCAGATCCAGAGAAGATGATTTAACCCTCTAAGTTCCAATTGGATCTAAAAGAAAATCAAATACGCAACGTTGCTGATGAATTGTAGATCTTAGACAGTACACTGGGTTCATGTTTGTGCGGATACGATCTTTTCATCTGATATATATGGATGCGGTGAGATGATTAAGAGACACAGGTCTAGTTCATGAACATTAATGAATTGTGGAACTTGGAACAAGCAGCAACATCTTCTTCAGTACCACAAAGCACAGTAAATTCTCAGAAAATCATCTGTCTGAGAGTGCAGAAAACTTAAGCTCACTTCAAGCAGCAGGAATTGTCACAGGAAGCATATGATCAAGTGATTGGATGGTAAAAAATTTGACCAACAAAAATTCACCCTGTTTCAGATGATATTAGACAAGATGGGTACCAATCAAATGATCAATAGTAAGAAAAGCCTACGACCCACAATGCAATGATGAGATCGATCGGAAAGAAAATTATGATCTTATTTTACAAAAATAAGTTCCAAAAACATATTTGGATCAGTACACTACAGTACCATCAAATTGAGTCAGAAAATTGCTTCTCAGCCCAAGGCCACAGGATCATGCCCACAACTCTCTCTCCTCTCTTTCTCTATTATGCATGTTTGTTTGGGAGCAGATCTGTATGTGTTTTTTACTTTATTGCTCATACTGGTATTTGATCAGCAACAATTTTAAGGAAAATCAGCATTTCCAAAACATCACAAGATTATTCTCTGACAGAAGGAATGCTGTCGAATATTCTAAGTGCATGCACGGGTAACAGATGTGGATTTACCAACTTGGCTGTGGATGAATTCAATCTATATATGTAAAAAATCTGCAACAACATATATTATTTATAGGTCGTCCGTGGCAAAAGAAAAAAATTAAACTGAACTGGCCCGAGTCTGAACCCCAATAATGATCTTCCCACATGGCTAAGCTGCTTGTAATCAACAGGAGTCATCTCATGGGCCTTAGCCAATGAGTTAAAGGCAAAGGCAAGCCTAACTTTTACAGGGATTACAAAGTCGACAAAGAAGTTGACAGAAATTGTGATCAGTTTTTAATTTCAAAAGAGATGCTGCTTACATACTTAACAGCATGATTGAATACCATGTGCTGTCTCCACTATCCCATTCACCCCCTTTTAAGCTCATCATTGTTCCCAAACTCACTTTTTTAAAAAAAAAAAAGTTGCCTTGTTCATATCCCAATAAAATATCTTCTAATCATTGTATATGTGGAATCATTAACGTCCGCACGCTATTCCATCACTTAGAGTAAACAAATGAGTTTATCTTATGAAATGCAGGATACTTTATTATTAAGGGGACAATACATGCTGATCATATGCATATATAAAAAATAAAAGAAGCTGAAAGCCATAAAATACTGTTAAATTTTGGATGATATATGTAGCTTCAGATTGATATTATGTTAAGCTCGCTTAATTATCTAAAACCAACATGTAGGAATCTCGATTAATTTTTCTTTCTGGTCGGCAGAAAAGAAGGAAAGGTCTCTCTAGTTGTTGATAAAAGACTCGGGGATTAAGAAGAACTTTGCTTACGCCAAACAGGTTTGAGCTGCCATTTATTGAAAATTGGCAGGGTAAACTTTTGTGGGCAGTCTTGGAATCTCAACATGAACTAGTTCTGGCATCTAAGAAAGGGCATAAAAAAAAAAGAGAATGGATTTATTACTTGATATTACAAGAGAGCTTAAAGTCACCAGTGCAGATCAAATTTTACTTAAATCATGTTTATAATGTTCTAACCTCTTCCCTGCAAATTGCTTTCTGGATGTTTTGCGTTCCTTTGGTTGTCATCAGAATGCCAACTCTGTTGGACATCTTGAATATTCGAGTGATTGCAATATCTTGCCGGCGCAATGAAACTGAATGAACATGAATAATAGATAAAATTAGAAAACAGAAATGCAGTACATCGTTGACAGACAATTGTACAAGTTTATAAGAACTCGTAAATCTTGTGCTGGAAGGAGCAAACTTAAGCCGATCCGAGTTTGTTAAGAGGTAGAAAGCTACTGTTCTAAAATAATATAACAAGGAGAGGTTGGGCAGTTCACAAATCAAGATTAAAATTTGTCGTTATCCAATATGGAAAGTCTAAAAGATTCCTTGTTTTTATTTATTCACATCTCTTTAGAGAGAGAGGGAAACAAAGACAGAGAGGTGAAAAATTGATAACAATTATTCAACAAGTGATGAATTTCTAGTAACAATTGTTCTCACAGTGCTGTACTTTTATAACAAAGTGAACCAAGAGCCTTGGTCGTAACTCCCAATTACAAGAACCCATCAAGGGATTGAACCCCATCTTCCCATGCCGGGAAATAATCCGCGGATTCATCCCATAGTGGCCTCAGCTCATTTAAAAACGAATCCTCAGACAGGAAACTGTGAAAGGATTCAGGGGCCGATGCTGCTGTTGTTGCTGTTTCTGCTGCTGCCATTGGAAATGAAGTTGTTGTTGTTGCTGCTGATGTAGATGACTTGGTACTTTCGCTTACATCAGGGTTCTCCCATAACATGCTGTACCTTTGCCAAAAAGCAGCAGTATCATCCAATTCGAGCACAGATTCTTGATCCTGGCTGCAGTCACTACCTCCAACGTTGTCTGATTCACTAAGTGTCGCTTTCACATCATTTATTTGAACATTCTGCTTTTCTCCGCCCTCCCCTTGGATTGGCCTGTGAGTTACAGGGTCCAGGCCTAAAAGTTTGAGTCTTTTCTTGATTCGCGTGTTCCAGTGGTTCTTTATCTCATTATCTGTTCTCCCCGGGAAGTGAGACGCAATCTTCGACCACCTGAAAAAATTTGGCATTTGCAAAACTTTTAGCTGGAAAGATCATGAAAGATATAAGGTCGAAACAAATTTATCTCGGAATATCTTTCAATCCTTTTAACTCTATCATAGAGCAATCACCAAGTGGGGATATCGTATATCCTCTGCTTACAGTACTCTAGATGGTACATGGAAAGAACATGACATGTCCATGTGGGAATTATAATTTTGAGTTGATCAATGAAGAGACAGAGGTGAATCGTTTTCTAATTGAAGGGACAGACCTGTTGCCGAGGCGAGCATGCAATTCAATAATCTGATTTTCTTCGGCCTCTGAGAATGCACCTCTCTTGAGGTCTGGCCTAAGATAGTTGGTCCATCTCAGCCTGCAACTCTTTCCACATCTTGACAATCCTGCAAAGGGTCATGCACAGAAATAAATGCAATTAGACCGACTGGCCCTACATAGTCTTTTCGACGAAATAACACTGTAGTAGGACTAATGAAGATTGCTTATAGGGTTACGAACCAGCAAGCTTCGGAACAAGCCGCCAGCAATGCTGGCCATTACCGAGGATGAAGTTGATAAGCTTCTTATCTTCCTCGGCCGTCCACGGCCCTCTCTTCAGGCCAACTTTTTCACAACAAGGCTGCCTCCCCATCATACCAGAGCGAGCAAGCAATCAATAGAGATAGAGAGGTGAGAGAGAGACAGAGAGCTTGGGCTTGAGAGAAACAGGGGAAGATAAATGGGCAGGTTCACAATATAAATAAAGATGCTAACAGGAGAGACGGGTGTGCAAATGATAAGCTTTATATTTTAATCAAAGATGCTGCCAGTTCATTATGCATATAAAAGAAAGAAAGGAAGGAAGGAAGAAGCAGAAAGATAGGACCAGAATGGGCGTTCCTTCAATCACTTTTTTATTTTGGGGTCCTAAAGCAATTCATTTGAAAAGGATATGAGGTGGGTAGGGTGTGGAAACCCATGACACAGAGATCAACTTCGGAAACTTCGCCCCACGGCGACAAGGTGATGATATAAAACAGACGCCATTAAAAAAATGGGCATGCTGTGATTAGTGGTGGCGGTAAAGGCAAAAGGTCAGTGACTGTGGAAAGGAGATTAATGAAGTGGAAAGGCAATGTTTTTTGGGATATCCAAAAGGGGGATTCCATGGGGACCCCTGCACATTGATGCAGGCCAGGCCTGCAGTTTTGGCCCTATGCGAGGGCGGAGCATAATAAGAATTTGAGGGGATAGCGCATAGCGATCTCCAATGTGCTTTACATGTGAGAGTGATTGGCTTTGATTTTTTCTAATGTATCTTTCTTTTGATCAAGGGGACATGATAATGCTTGATTTGTCTCATTGTGGCTTCTTTATGTTTCTTCTCCATTGCAGGGAACAAGATAATGGGAATTACGTGGGCAGGAATCTGCCTCTCCCTCTGTTGAAATTGTAGTTGGTAGGTTGCAGCCTCGCAGCAAAAAAATGAACTCAGGTTGCTGAAATTCTACAAAGAACTCTTATCATTTTGAATTCCACATTGGCGAGGAGTTATACTGTTGGTTTCACGAGTTTCTTTATTTTTCTTTTCCTTTCATTTTGTTGGAAGATGAAATTATTGAGTGTTTGTGGTACATGTTTACCATATCATGTCCTAGTTGTTGTATAAAAATCTTCTGGCACCTCGAGCAGACAAGCATTCACGTCTGGAATATGCATTGATCTTGATTGAACACAACAAACGAGATGTCAACGGCTCAGATTCAAAACGATTGTACTCTTACCCATTTTTTGCTTTTCCGGATATTCATTCACGTATTTAAATTTGAATTCAGATTCAAACACAAACAAACAAAAAAGGTCATATCCGATTGCAAATCCAAATTCTGATTTTACAATATGAATCTGATCTGAATCCGATATTTGGACTCATATTATAATAAGAATCCGATCAGATATTTATGTATATCCAAATCTGAATATGATGAAACGTCATTTCTTAAATCAGAAACTCAGTTAATTCCTCAATTGGATATTAATTTTTTTTTTCATATCTGATTTTTCAAAATGGTTCGGTCAAATATCCAATCCAAACCAGATATAATGACATTCATAATTGGCTCCATATGAGAGAGCCATATTTGTTTGATGGTAATATTACATTGTCCAACTCTCATGGGGACGTTCCTTCTCATAATTCTGAAGATCATAGGCCCTAGGCACTAAGCTTAAGGTTTCTACGCTAACAACAACAATTGAGAAAATCTTATGCAGTTTTTCATGTTACTAAACTTATAAAAAGTGCATGCAGAATTTTGAGATGGCCTTCATTTTGCCTCATGGTTGCATGGTCAGATAGGGAAAAGACATGTCTCCAATTCAATTTTCATGGATTCTATGTTCCCGGGTTTTATTGGGGTTGGGTAGGACACCAAGTCAATAGTGCACTAATGCCTACTTTATATATCATGGTTAGCATTCCATGCTAGGATGACAAAAGTGGACTTACCAACATACACATGAAAACATATGCACATATATGCCCCCACATACGTAGACACATCCCACACACATGCGCAGGCACACACACACAGACACATGCAACCATTGCAAAAAACGGTGTTGAATTTTTCTTCTCACTTTTGGCAGTACCCAACCAAATTTGGATTCAACTTACCTGATTGGCTGACCGGAATAATATGCCTCTAGACCGTTAAATTAATAATTTGCTAGAGTTTTACAAGCTTTTGAGGCTTAGGTTATAGTTGGCAAACTCGTGACTCGAACTTGGATCGAAAAATGACCAGGTCACTAGGTCAGCGAGTTGACTCATCTATTCGATCGAGTTTTAAACTAATCATAATGTAATTCACTGAACCTAAATCAGGAGTTAGGGCCGAGTTAGAGGCGAGTTGGGTCGAATCTGGCTGAGTCAAGGTGAGTGAGGAACTAGGCGGACCAACCACTTTTTAGCGGTCCAAACTGACTCGAGTAATTTCTGAGCCAGCCCAATGTAGGTCTTTTTGGGTTTTAGCTTGGCTGCAAATCAAAAGGAAACATGTGAAGGAGGTCCTCATCTCACACATCACCTCCCAGAATGCTACATCACATGCTTTGTCCAAACATTAGGGGCTTTTTTTTGTTTGAAGCAGTCGAAAGATTGGCGGTGACGTGCAAAGGAGCTGCTGATGTAATGAACAAGCTCTTTATCTCTCTCTGTGGGCTTCTTCATAATTGCGTCGGCGCGCGTTTGCAAAGTTGACCATACGTCAATCATATGACGCATAACTTAAGTTGGTGGATCAGATTTAAGCTACGTTACCTGAACACTCCTATAATGTATGGCACCCTCATGTCACACTTATCTGTTTTGTTCTTGTCTCGTGTTTGTGTATATTTCTGTATATCTTTTTCTTGTGTGTGTATGTGCGTGTACGCACACGTAAGAAGACGGGAAGGGAGAGAGAAAGAGAAAAACATACTTATCTTCAACTTTTTTATTATGTTTAACTTGTAAAAACAACAGCAGAACTTAGTCGCAGTACTTCTACCCTTGCATACAGGGTAATGATTCTCACTTTATCATGATTCTCACTTTCACTTTCACACCGGGCTTAGGTGATATTGGTCGGATGGATCCAAACCTTCTCCTTGACAATTTTAGTTGAGTTCGAAAATGATTAAGAACCAAGGCAAGTCATTTATAAGTCCCTCAAGATTTTTCACAATCTTAAATACAATACTAAAACTTTTGGTACGTTGCAATCTACACTTTTTAAGACACACACATCTGTTTGTATAAGATCTCAAGTCTAAATGTTGAACCTGCTATCATACCATTATAATAACCCGACCCACTCTCTTACCATGCTCAAACCAAGTCGATAGATCCCAAACTACCCATAAAAGTTTCGTTTCTAACCTGAAAAATATTAGAAGCAACGACAACCAACCACTTAACTACCCTCTTTATAAATCTCATAAGATTTCTAACATACATGTTTGTGATGTTAAACACGGTGCGTAGAAGACATCTAATAAGAACATTATGGTCTTGAAACACGTTTCTTGAATATGATCCGAGAACGATATTCTTGTGCTAGAAGCTATACCGTGGCTATAATGCCCAAGAAGCTTTTCATTGTTGAACATGGAATCGACAATTGTAATCACATGATATTTTTTATAAAACAAGGACATTGAGTTTTTCATAAGACGTTCTAAAAACAGTATGTTCTTCTAATTGGCAAACGCCCTCTTAGATTTGTAGAAAAAATAGTGGGCATGAGGGGCACAAGGGAAAAAACAATATTCTTGTTCACCCTGTCTGTTGTGACATTGACATAAGATTTAATCTCATAACTTGGATCTCAAATTAAAATAAGTAAACAGATGCCTCTAATCATGATCATTCTTATAGATTAGTGTTACTAATTATCCAAGCGGTGCAAGGCATGCTGCTGGCGAATAGTTGGGTGGGGTTTTCTTGCACGATGCATTATTGATACCGAAATTTTAATTCACCGATGTGCTCCCTTAAGGGGGTGCATGATTTCCGAAAAAGAAAATATTATTGAACGAATTTTGGGGTGTCTCCCGGCATAATTAATTAAAATATAAGGATAAGAAAGACATTTATGAAGTACAATAACATTATGAACAGCTAAATTCAATATAATATTAAATGTTTATACGCTCGATGCGCTTCCATTGTCACGTTCTTTACGTAGTTGATGTGAGCTACGGAGATTTCATTGGCCTTAATAGTTTTATGCCGAGCAAAATATGTCATGCAGCTCTCACTTCAATTTTTATGGGTAAACTGTGCAGAGTAGTGTATCGTTGTACGACACTCAAGTTAAAAGGTGTACGAAGAAAAGATAGCTTTGCTTTTCAGGTGCCACCAACATATACATGCCAACATATGCAATGTAGCAAATCAGTTGTGTTTCATGTTTTTTAGTTTTTTTTCTTATTTTAAAAAATTAATTTATTTATTTTTTATAAGTTTCTTTTAACATGTTATTAGATATCCTGAGTTTTTGAAATATTTCTATGAGAAAGATTGTCTAAAATGCAACTTTTCACAATTTTTAACTTTTTATATTTTAATAAAATTTGAATTTCTGAAGAGGAACATGCTTCTCAATTAATGCCTGAGAAGAGGAACATAGGAGACATGTTCCCACATTTATTAAAAGAGTTTTTTTTTTTTTTTCAGGTTTCACTTTTACCCTTATAAGGAGGAGCGTCCTCCATTTCTAAGTAGGAACATTTTGTTATTTTCCAGCCTATAACACATTGTTCCTTGTTAAGGGTCTTATCTTATAATTTGCGCTAATATTCATTAACGATGCCAATATATCCGATTTAGATTCCTTGTTAAGGGTCTTATCTTATAATTTGCGCTAATATTCATTAAGGATGCCAATATACCCGATTTAGAGATATCTGAACTATTCCTAAAAAAACCAAATGTAAACAAATTTACTATTTACTTAAGAAAACAATCAGATTCAGATTTAAAAAATGACATCGGATTGGATTCAGATTCAAATATACATAAATATCCAATCGAAATTAGTTTTATTAAACAAGTATCATATATGCAACACTCTCATTTTTTAAATCGGCAAAATTAGATTCAAAATTTGGATTATGAATGTAAAAATCGAATTCAGATAATTTAAAAATCACAAAGGGAGATGAAAAGAAAACAAAAAGCTACTCAGCATTTTCACAATCTGGTTTGGTGTATGAATTTGCACGCAAGAGTAGCTTTAACCTTATTACTGTGTTTTGCAAGGGAACTACTAACTGAAGAAAAAAATAAAGAATTCTTACTTTGCTTTTGCCTGCAAAAGCCTCTGTAAGGCGAATGGAGGAACGGATACGCACCTTTCTTTAGACGACGCCCTGAGGTGGCACGAACCTGGTGCAAAATCATCAGTTTATTCGGGTGGAGAAGATGCAAAAGGGGGAGTTGAAAGAGACGGCAGATGAACAGAAGTTTTGAGAAGGAAATAAGAAGTTCCCGAGCTTGGAAAAAGGCCTTCCAAGTTCAAATATTGCATCGAGACAAACAAAATTATTCATGATAGTGCAGAAAGGAAGGCAAATGACAACAGAAATTGTCTTGGTTATGGTCACTTAAGAGAGGTGTTTGAGCGAAGATTCTAAAAGGAGAGCCCATCCGATTGCGATGAAATGGAGATGGTGGAACTATTGCAGTTTCTCCGTCAGAAATATCAAAGGAGAGTTTGTTCAGACAGGTGCAATGCAGTACTGAGGATAGAAAATGGTGCCTCTAGGAGGACATCATTCAAGAAACTGGCAGAGGAAAATCTATTACCATTGAAACTCTTAGAGCAGACATGGCAGTCAAAATGAAAAAAATCACACGAAAGGAAGAGGCCAATCGTCCAGCAGAATAGAACTTCTGTTTAACTGTTTACGGCAGTTTAAAAGCAGCAAGATTAACATTGTGCCCAAGTAATAGAACAAGGAATGATCGAGCTTGCTTGCTTCTTTATACAACTACAGAAAAGGGGAGACCAACAAAAACGAATTTAAAAAGCTTTAGAAAAATCCAGCATCACCCAGAAATTGACCCTACCCAACTAGACCCATGGCCATGGAGGCCCTACTATCATGACCCAGCTTAGTTCCACTTCGCGCTCAGGCTTTTGGTCTGGCGGATCCCAACTCGCCTATAGTAGCTTCAATGTTAACTTCAAAATCTTCAAGAACCACTAAAATCTGTATATACCTTTAAAGACTCCTCACAGTCTTTGGTATATGATTAAACTCTCACATTCAGCATCCACATATATATATATATATATATATATATATATATATATATATATATATATATATATATATATATATATATATATATATATATATAGACAGTGTGGGGCTCTCCCACCCTGGGCTAGACCTTCTGGCCTGCCAGATTTCAACCAATTCCCAAGCAGTTTCTATTTTAACTTTAAAAATGTTAAAAGTCAGGACATATAACCATGTAGCCGACCTTCTTGTTTTTACCTCAAAAAATTTCTCACAATCTTGGTACATGACTAAATTCTCATGTTGGTACGGGCACCCAGCCGCCCAAACCAGGCCTAGGCCCTCTCTAATGCATGCTGGTTGGTTGGCCAGCTTGAGCATGTCCAAAGCCTGTTTGCCCATCGACTTCGTAGGAACTTCATTTCAATAGATACAACATTGAAAACCAATTCTAAGAGTATTGAGTATCCTGAATAGTCATCCTTTATTCCAATTTCCAACAAAGTATTTTTTTTTTTAACCGTTTTATACTTTGTAAATTGTGCTTCTAAAAGCTCAACTGATAATAATATAATAAACTACATATTAGTAGTTTTATTACTTTTAGAACAAATTTTTATTGATCGTTCGCCGACAACAATAGTCTAACATATCATCAACAAAAGGACTCCGACTTGCGGCCTCAGTAGGGATGAAGGCAGATGCTGAATAGAAGCTATGCCCAACGTTCTGGCCGGTATAGAGAGAGAGAGAGAGAGAGAGAGAGAGACCACCAACACAAAAATAATAATTTGTATTACAAGAAATATCGTCTCACATATTAAAAAATTACAAAAAATTACATAAAAATCCCTTTAACCACTCCTATCTTATCAAAAAGCTCTCAGCCCTTTCCTGTACGAAGAGGAAAAATTGGTACAATTAGGCATTTTCTTATGCCATGAAAATTAAAAAAAAAAATCTCATTTCAATTACCTAAGCTGAATATCCTACAGGAATCTTGATAAGGGAACCCTGAGGATCAATGGCTGGTTTACCCCATTTACTTAAAAAAGAGTCCTTATCCAAAGAACACAGCAGCCCTTCTGCGTCGTTTTCTTCTGCTTGGCAGCTGAATCACCACGGTCCACCGTGACTGCTGCATCAAACAGTCCTGATGAGGCAGGTCCTTTTTTTTTTTGTCTGTGTATGCAAAGGCTGATTAATGAACACGGCATGAAAATAATCTGGCACCAAAACGACTATCATTCTTGTCGAATTCACTTTCTTTCTCTTAACCTATATGAGCAGATAAAGAAAGACAAGTGGTTCATTTCATTTTTCATAATTTCATCATGGCTACGTATCAAGAATCCAGAGCCACCTGAAAAGACTCAAGCAACCTATCTTGCCAGCGGATCTAAAGACGATAACCTAATAACTGATGGGGTGCTTCATCGCCTGCTGTGATCTGGCATGGTCTCCCAGCCAGTTAAGAGGTACAATCAAGCAATGAATCTTGAGATGTGACCAAGGAACAGCAAAAGATGGCTGAATACGTAAAGTCATAGCAATTATATGCCCACAATCTATATTCTGTGCTCAAAGTATCCATCAGCACAACAGCAGGAACAGGAAGTACTTGGTAACACAGACAAGCTTGAACGCAGAATGAAAATGATCTGACAAAATTTGGCAGCAACACATAAGCAGTTCAAATTATTCAATCTAACAATAGAAGATGAATAATATTAGATATGACGCAAATCAAGCATTCCTAGGAAACTTGCAAACTATGAGGACCTTCGACACTTTGGACTATAAAAGCCATTGATCTAAGAAGCATACTGATCCAGCACAAGCACAAGCTACTTGTTTAGCTGCTGAAGTGCTTGTGCCTTCACATGTTCTGCAATGTCTAGCTCATTTGCATTCAGGCGCCTCTGTGTATCTTTTGAAGCTCAAGCTCAACCTTCACATGCCAATGCCTATGTGCATCCAAAAGAAACCCAAACATACACTGTCAGTTGGCTAATTCTAACAAAAGAGTAGTTATTTTTCAAACGAAGATCCTTGATGTCATTAACAACAAATTAGTGTAGGAACTTCGGACATTTGTGTGCAAAATTTCAAAAAACAGAATCCAATACAATGCCAGCAGAAGGAATGAGGAGTCAGAAACATGAGCATACATATACGTTGGTTGTTACACACTCCACCAGCATATTACTTGGCAGTACAAGCAAAAAAATAGTACATGATTGACAAGAAAGGAAGCTACACTATACAGCGAAAGTTAACTATGAAAATGAACATTAAAGTAAAAAAAAAAAAATCGGACAGAAGAGAACTGCTAATGCAACAAAAATTATTACTAGACCAAAGTTTAGATGTTCTTCTGAAGAGGCTTGCCAAGTTCTTCCAGAGCAGCAATGGACTTAGATCTGTTTCTACGAATGGCTGCCATCTGAAACATTTATAGTTTTCAATTGACCATTGACAAGCTCAACGACCAGAAGATTTTGAACATTTGAAGGCAATTTTCCTGCTCATGCAATGTTGGAATTTGTCACATGGCTATCTTCTACAGCATCTTGGTTTGCCAAATAAACTAATCAAGAACGACTAAAGATTATTTGAAAGTTGAAACTAGACATTGAAAGAACAGATGTTAGAAAAATATTTTGCAACTTTACATAAGGAACATTTTAAAGCCCAAGTCACATTGGTACAGGCATGGGTTCGCGTACGCCAATGTGGTTAGGATACAGGAATTTTAGAAGATGAGGGTATGGAGTATGGCAGGGCATACACACACACATATATACATGACATCTCACAAAATGTTCTAAACTAAAACAAAATCCATACAAAAAATTGATAGTCAATTTCATACTTCATACAAATAACCCCATCAAACCCGGAATCGAAACAAACAGAAAAATCAGAAACAAAACAGCTGAAAACACAAAAGCTCAATCATTACAATCAAAATCGACAACATTTGGGAAAAACATATAAAATACTAAAAAACCTAGCTTCAAAAAACAGACAAAATAGATTGCAGGCACGAAGGTCATGGCAAAGGGCAGTCGGCAATGTGTTTAAAATGAAAAAGGGTTAATGCATTCTGTATCGGGTGATTCGGGTCTGACCAGGACCCGGTCCAGAACACATCATAATGCATCCCCATGCCTGCATTGCTGTGTTGATATGCTGACACATTTACGGGACCATTCATGGTGTATCCAGCTCTACCAATAAATTTCTCACCCAGTTCTTACACAAAAATCCCAACAAAAAAAGAAGATTTCTCACTCAAATGTGATTCATTTTATTATTTCTGCCCCCAAGAACGTTTCTTATTCTAATGCAGTTCACTTCATTATTGGTCACTCTGTTTGCAAGTCAAGTAGTCAACTGCCCATATCACTGCCAAATGATGAGGCACATCTTTGGCCCCCACAGTGACCATTAGTTCCAATGTGAGGTCACCGTCAAACTTTAAGTGGTACAGCCGTACAGGAATGAGGATGGGCCAGCCAAGCAACAGCTGAACCTCAAGTTCAAACCCATCAGTAATCTGTTTCCACAACAAAGCTTGGTCTTCTAATGCCAATCACTGATACTAAATGAATTCATGTATAAATATTAAAGTACATGCTTATTTGTTCAGTAAAATGCTGCCAAGATGTGAACATACTGAACATAAATAGAGAACTATATATATATATATATATATATATATATATATCGTTCTCTATTTATGTGGGCATGCTCTGTTCAGGTTTGGCTAAAAACCATCATGTTTGAAAAAACACATTGGTCCCTGCTCACAGCAAGGACTTCTCAATCTTAACATGATCACGAAATGATAATAAAGTCAAATACAACCTCGATTTGTTGGCTATGAGCTGATGAACAAGCCAACCTCAAGCAAGCAACAGGAAGCTTCATCACTAAACTAGCCTCAGTAACATTGGACCAAAGCCCTCATGACAGTAATTCAACCAAGTTACATGACAGATAAATCGTCTCGTCCATGTTTTCAACTAACAACTGCCAACAGAAAAAAAAAAAGGAAAGGAAAAACTACTTTCACTAACCCAGCTAGTACAAGCAAGTACAATTTGGTCCCTTGAGTTACAGAAGTATTAGAACAACAGGAAATGTCCAAAAGAACTCAAGTTACTGAAAGTCACAACTGAAAAGCAAAATACATTGATCTTTCCCGCATATTTATAAATTTGTCTGTGAAAAAGCCCAAGAGATTGATGAGCTTCAGAGCCCATCTCATGTGTGATTCAATGATCAAATAGACCTGAAAGCTTATTCCTTCTTCCTTGAATCTTTAGCCTGACCTCTCTTACGGATGGCAAGGCAGAACTTCAGACGCCATGCATCAATGGCAGATTCAGGCAGTAAGCTTGCCAGAAGCCATAGAACAGAATGCGGCCAATAGGGTGTACACCGTGGTTCATAGCCAACCCAACGCAAGGCAGACCGAGCATAAGTATCAGCAGATGGTACAAGCAGTGAAGACTTTCTGATGGATGCCATTTTGGTAGCTACATATAGTGGAACCTTCATCCAAATGAAAAAGTGGGTCAATTATAGAGCAAAACCAAAACAACATACACAATCTCTCTTGCTATTATAGAACCTTAAGATCTACCACTACAATTTTTTCCATCTCCACCGAAATCTAGGAAGAAACACAAAAAATGGTTGAGAGTATTGACCAAAAAGATTTAAAGACAGGGTTATAATAACTTGTGCTCCAAAATATAGTCAAAGGAACAAATAAGAATCCCCTTTGTTTTCTTCTTCATAAGACAGATATAGGATCTATGGAGCAATTATTTAGAAGCTAGGCATTCCATGAGATAGACCCCTAAGAAGGACCACATGGGCCTATCAGGAGACTACTCAATACCAGCAAAAAAGAAAAAAAGATAAGATAAGATAAAGATACAAAAGAAGAAAAATAACAAGGAAAATAGGAAGAAAAATATGAAGACGAAACAGGAGAATGTGGCAAAGTACAACATTGAAAAAGGAGCAACGTGGGGTTCTCAGAACCACCCTCCAGCCCATCAGAAGATCATATGCACCAATATTACAACAAATTAAATTATTCAAATTACAAAGTAACAACAAAAAATTAGTTAGAAATCCATTAAATGAAATTCATAACTAGAATTGATATAAAAGATATTACATCCCCATATCTAAGATGGTTTATGCATGTTGCAATATTGAGACTAGTATAGAACACAGACATGATGCAGGAAAGCAATCAGGCACTAAAGACAAGATAGTAAACAGTTCTTTGGGAACAAGAAATTTTTGAAGTTACATAGAGACTAAATATGCTTGCCAACATTGTGAGGCACGTATGGAAGTACAATTGTCCACAGAGTACCTAATATGTATGTGACTGCTAAAGGCACTTCCCGTTAAAAACAAGAAGAGCTTTTCACCTGCCCTGTGCAAGAGATGCCAAAACTCGGATGCCCATGGACCCTAACGAATATCATGAGAAGAGAGGTGTCTCTACCTCGAGTGGTGTCTTGTGTGATACTAACCAGCAGCCTCAGAAACAATAAATTTTGTCTGGAGCAAATAATTTGTTATGGGAAAAGCTGTAAATTTTCCCTCCTATAAAGAAACCAACTGGTATGCAAAGTCCAAGGCTTAAAGATATCAAATGAAATTATGCTAGAGTTTCGTTACTTCAGATGAAGTTATAAAGATGTGTTTCATCCTTACCTGTGTGACTTCACTAGAAATTCTAAGATGAAGGAAACATAGTTTAAACTTTAAACTAATTTCAGACTTTTAGCCTTTTAGTAAGCTTTACCATGAACATCTAAGCTCAGACTGTGCAGAGTTAGGCATTGATTAAAGAAACCAGGAAATACTGGGTTGCTGGTAGAAGTTCTAGTTTTAATTTGATCATCACACAGATGGTTCATCTTAGTCTGGTAGCCATAGGCTCTCATTGATGCATAAGACACAGCACTAGTCTTGCACTAACAAGGAATCGGGACTAAGAAATCGTCAGCAGAAAGCTTCTCTTACGAAAATGTGTTCCATTTATAAAGATGCAGCTAGCCATCTTAGTTCCTGTATAGAAAAATAACCGTGACAGCAAACAAAGAACAACTAAAGAGCATGAAATCCAATAAGACAGCCAAAAAAAGCAAAAGAAATTGGAGCTGAAAAAAAAAATTAGGCAGCATTTTGTGTAAGAAAGAAATAAAAAAAGCACCTGGCACTGCACGTCTATCCCGCTACCCTTGTATTCGACATATAGGCACCTTGACAGCTGATCAACGTAGCTGGATACATCCCAATCATCCAATAAATCAGTCTTACCATAGAATTAGTGAACTCAACAACATATTTTGTCCATAATACACTAAAATATCTTCCCCGATCATGATGTTCTTAGCGTCAATACACCATAAACTAAAAAACCTAAAGAAGCATAGGGATCCAAAAATGCATAAATTTCAGCAATTAAAAGATGCCAACTCGTAAGCAAGATAGCAGGAAAAATAACATAAATTAATTTCCAATAGTCCACATACTTACCTAAAGAACGCTAACAAAAAATGAATCATATAACATATTGCCCTGAACCAACAAAATCAGAAGAACAAAGAAAAGAAGAAACTCGAAGACTTACGCCTTTGTGGCAGCATATACAGAGTAGAGGGGATCCGAAGGGATGACAATGGAAGCGCCGGAACCAATATTGACAATCGCTCCCTTCTTTTTCTTCAGCATCACCGGCAACACGGCCTGAGTGACCTTGCTGGTTCCTTCCACGTTGACCTTGATCAGATTGTTCAACAACTGGGGATCAACCTCGTGGTAAAATCTGGCATACGGATACGAGACACCTGCGTTGTTGATCAAAATCCCAACATCCAAACCATCAATCTCCTTCTCCATTCTCTTAATGCCTTCGTGGAGGTCACCAGCGAAATCGACAACGGCAGTCCTGACTTCCACCTTGGGGTACTTGGACTTCAACCCGCCGGAGACCTCCTCGAGTTTCTCCGGGTTCCGGCCGACGAGCACCACGTTGAGGCCTTTCCTAGCAAGCTGGAACGCGAAGGCCTTGCCTATACCATCAGTGCAGCCGGTTATCACAGCCCACGAGCCATACTTCTTAAGGTTCTTTCCAGGTCTCAGGAAAGTGATCCACACCCAATTCGCAGCATAAATCAGATTCTTCAAAACCAGAAGAGAACCAATAGCAACCAGCACACTAAACCAGAGTGGCTGCTTAAGCATATCGTGAACGATCACAGGGCACCCCATTCTCGTGCCCCCAGCTGCCCTTTTCTTCCTCCTCTCTTCCTTTGCTCTGGATCTCAGTTGGATCTCAACAAGGAAAGAGAGAGAGCGAGAAGAGGAGAGACGGAGAGAGAAGGGAAAGCAGAAAAGTCTGCGTGCATGACGGATGGCAGCAGATAGGGGGTTTTAATTAACAAAAAATTTCCATTCAAGCGTTGCAGATTTTGCACTGAATCCTAAAAGAGACCTCACCATCAAGAATTTTTCAGTGATAAGGTCATAGGTTCTTTACAAACAGTCAAACAAGAGCACTGAAATCTCGATATAAATTACTAATCTTCATGAAGACAAGTTGCCAATCTAGCATCCTAAATATTATCATAACGACCAAGAAAAGTTATAAAGATTACTAACACAAAAGACCGGAAATCAAGTCTCAACCAAAACGTGAGTTTCATTGCTCCTAACTTGTTAATAATTGAACAAAGCTCAAGGAATTATCTATTTCTTTGTCAAAAAAAGCCAGTTCATTCTTTTTTGTAGGATTTTTTATTGCCATCTTATGCAGATCAGCATCTTTCTTTTGAACTTCATGGGCATCACTTGTTTAACAAAAAAAATTGACCTGTTCCATGAAACTATAAGAAATCCGGGCCCTAAATAAAAGTTCATCCTCTTTATTATGCAGTTGGATCAGAGGCCGTTGGGCTGCATTTATTTACTTTGTATTCTTTTTCTTGCTCATTTTTGTACGTTGGAAGCACTGAGATGAGAGAATTCACATGGGACTGCTCATTCTTTATTTCCTCCTCTGCAGATTCTGTAATCAGCAAGTTTTCATTTTTCCTTGCATATAGTCCCAGAGGCCAAACACAAATTTGAAACTTTACAAATTATTTTCAATTACTATACGTGTCTTCATTTTCATTAAAAAACAAAACAAATCACAGAGAATTTAATGGAAATGTCTCCTGAGAGGTAAACTCGGATCTACCTAGCACACTAGAGTGCCTAGTAAAAATGGATGAATGGAGAAAGAATCCAAGTTAAAAAATTTGGAAGTTTGACCGAGTCTTCATTTCAAGTTTTCAACACCCTTCATCATTTTCTAAACCATCACTCTCTTAATTGTGACAGGTAAAAATTATTAACTTTGGTCCGGGGGGGCCAAGGTAGCTCAGAAACTTATTTTATAATCTTATTGAGTCTTCTTTCTTTTGTTTACTACTTTCCAAACTGTCAGCGTTTACATCATCATCACCATCCTCATGCCATGAGAGAAAGAAAAAGGATTTTGTTGCCTGAATTTGACTTGATTCAATTCCATTTAGTAAGATTTGGATGCGAATACTGTTTTTTTTTTCTTGGGAAAACTCAATTCAAATTGTACTTTGAAAATCTGGCCGCATCTGTACCAATCAGATCCAAATTTCTTTGCCATATCAGCTTAAATGGATTAAAACTCATATCCAAAATCGGGTATATCTGATTCGTTTTTTTAGCTAGAACTAATGAAATTGCTAAGAATAATTAAAATTGGTCTAAATAGTCAGTCCCATATTGTCAATTAAAGGCCAAGATCCAAGTCAGGTGGTGGGATTTGGGTGGGTGGGAGTTGATAAGAGTAGATGAGCTAAGAAACGGGAGGAACTCCCAACAGCACATGGGCACTCGTTGGGCTCCATTTTGGTGGCCTACTGCAGAGACAGATCTGCCAACGCCACCTTCTTTTAACTGCCCGGCCGCAGGAAATGGAGGGTCATTTGACCTCGATCAATGAGTTGGATCTGGATCTTGGTTTTATCAAATCCATGCAGCTGTGGTGATAGATCTGCTTCCAAATTCGAGGTGACACTATTAGATCTGCAAACAGATTGAAAATTGAAAAAAAAATCAGTTCATGTAACTAAATATGTGTCTGAAAATTCTGTGGTACTACAAAAAGTGCCCAAGAAGAGTATCGTATCTGAGGGAAAGTGGCGAAGAAAGATGAAGTTTTCAAGGGGACTACTTTTGGTTCAGACATGATCTGATCTTAAAGAACCAAACCGAATCCGGCTTATCAAATTCGATTCTATTCTCATGATCATTTTGTAGATGGGATGACATGTGGCTCAGATACCCGATTGAAGTTCGATCCTTTTGCACCCCTGGACCCGATAATCCGGTACTTCTCCTCATCTGAAGTCTAATGTTTGCAGCTTACTTTTCATGCTGAAAAGGATTTGAAAAGATACATTTTGGATCTTTTATTTGACGCGTTACATAATTGATCCTTGTACGTAACTAATATGAAAAGTATGTCTTGGTTGCTTATTAGAACGAGAGGCTTGAGTCATTGTTCGTTAGTGCCCCTTGTATAGATAAGTGAGAGATCTGGGCCTCTGGGGAGTTCAGAAATTCACCTGTTAGTAAAATTTTCGCATGTTCGAATATCCTGGTAATGCTTGTTTGCTAGATAGATGGAACATGGTTTGCTCTGATTTGCTACAAGCTTTTCAGATGATTTGTTTATTACCTTATTTTCTGAATCTAGGTTGATTTTCGAACCAATTCACTGGATCTATATTATAAGATCTGAAATCAGCCTGAGATACCTTCATTCCATCAAACAAGTGCATCTTTAAAGATGGGAGGGTCTCCATTCACACGTAATGATCCAGATCCAAGAACAAGTCTGAAAGATGAAAATGCATTTCCTAGTAAATTATCTAATTTTGGTTCTCTTTTCGCTTTTTGAAAGCAGGAGCTGCAATGGTTGCAGGATGTTCCTTCTACTTGTATGGACCGATGCACTTACCAGCTTTGATTGTTACACAGAACAAGGCTACCAAGTCCAGCCTATGGGGAAGGAAATGAACGCTCATGTAGATAATGTATTTGAACAAGGTTTTGTTACTAACATGTTTGCTTTTACTGTAGATAATGTAGTTTGGTTCGAAACTCTTACCATTTTCATGCTTGGGCATACCTCAAAAGTCCAAAACCCCTCTCATTTCCTCCTACTTCTGAGGTTCAGGGCTACTTCAGGACCTGGGTGGGAAGTGATACACTGTTAACTAGAGTATCATGCATATACCATTTGCAGTATAAAGGAGTAGCACTTATAAAAATCGAATTGATGACTAGACTTTTACCAGCCCATCAGTCCGACCAACTACGTTCTGCTCTATAATTTTTTAATGGAATCCAAGTTGAGGAAGATAAATTGAACTAGTGCAGATCCATATAGCGGTAGAGAAAGAAAGAGAGAGAGAAAAAAAAAAAAGAGAAGAGAGAGAGACAAAAACCGGTCCACTTGACCTCATAATGGCACCCCTAATCTCAAGATCAACACTCCTCAATACCATTAGGATATAGCACACTTCAGGAATTGAACTGAGAACGTGGCTATAACATGCCACCCAACCTGATTGGTTGCCCCACCCAGCACTTGGTGGAGAGAGAGAGAGAGAGAAAGAGAGAGTTTTCATTTTTTACATCCCTTACCCCACTTCAACTGGTGTAGACCTAAAGATACAATCTACTTCCACTTTGATTGGCACCTATAAAGGGATGCTCAATTAACTTATACATTGAAGTATATCTAGTTCCAACCACGTTATAATTGGACCAGCATATGCATTAAATTGTGTAACACTAGCCTTCCCGGTTCTACCGTTCATGGCTACCTAACTTAAACCAAGGAGTCCCTAAAAGTATGCACCTCCCCAACAACTAACTCATCGAATTATACATTTCAAAGCTATCACTTTCATATCATATAAAGATCCAGCTAGAGTAACTAAAATTAGGTTGCCCATGTGAAACTCTTGTTTGGGTTGCCATGTCCTAAACCCTACAATTTTCCAAGTGAAGAATTAAAGAACCAGGAGAATGATGCCCATCATATTTTTTATTTTGAAAATTACGGAAAGGTTTCATCAAGCCATCGAGGACAACCAACTTGGATGGTCATGATGCAACTTATTCTTTCAGTTCAAGGCAAAGTCCTACTACTTTTAGCTAAGCAGTGAATGAAATTGGTCTGTGTAATAGATGTCAAAGGAACTGCATAGAATGTGCGGACAAGATAATAACTGCCAATTTTAGGAGCCTCAACAAAATGCCAATCAGGTTGCTTATCCTTCCGGTGTCGTCCCTGTAAGGAAAGCACAGTTCATACCAACCACATTACCACCTGATTGGCGCAAAAGAGAGTGTTGGACAGAGTTTTTCAGGATGGCGTTGTCCCATCATCTCTCTTGTTAGTGATCATTGATCAATTTGGTGATTAGTTTCCAATTCAAGATCGATGGCAGCACATCTACCTCCTTTTAAAACAGCAATCCAATTGTCCATCTGCCAGGCGACCTTTCCTACACGTTTCCTGCCCATATGAAGCTTCCATCCACCCTACACGATGAAAAACCTGTGATCCATCTAATGCTGCCAGTGCTAGAGACAGCAAAAGAGGTTCACAGTTTTTTGGTTCATGGGTGATAAAAATCTACTCACCAATTTCTCATCCATCGCTTGTTTTCAATAGCTGAAGCCCAAGGCCCAAGATAGAATAGTTTGTTACTGAATCTACCACAAAGATTGAGGCAGAATCATGGAACATTATAATTTATACAATACTGTGTCAATAGTGTTCTATGAATCTTACTAAACTTTGGGGCATATTTTATAAGATAGTCACAAAGTATTCTATAAATCTTACTCAAGCTTTAGAACAGATTCATAAAATAATAACAAACTGTTACTGCACCAAATACCCATGAAAGTTCTTAGGCACATTTTGATAAGAATAATACTGAAACACATGTTCTAAAAACTCATTTTCTTGCTTTCAAAAAGTATGGTGCGATTATATTTAATGGGTTTTTGTTGGATTTACAAAGAACATCTAGAAAATAAACATACTATTCTTAAAAACATGCATGATAAGAACATGCGTTCCAATAACACAACATTCTTCTTGTCAAACACTTCCATGGATAACCTATTCCCTTTACAAGTAAACATCAGGTTTTACATAGGCATATATTTCAATTATTCTCCTTTCTCTCCATCCTGCTCCCTCCTGTTTATCGTGTTGATATTTCAAAATTCGGTAGAAGATGCTGTAAGCACATGCCACCTTTCACCATATGGAGGTGAATTTTGTTCAAATGCATCCTTCGTTGGTGTAATTGATAGTACGTCGGGTGAAGGACAGCCCTCTCTCAAGCACGCGGCGAACTTTACTCTCCGTGCAAGTGGTAGGGTTGAAATGAGAAAAAAAAGAACGGCCCGACCTTTTACTCTGAATCAGTACACCCCATACGAAGCATGTCCAACGCAGCAAATGTTCATAATCACCATAGAGTACGACTTTCCAAGGAAAGAATTATGACTTCCACCAACCCATTTATTACCCTTCTTCAATGTATTTTGTTCCATGTGTTACACCATCTCTACTTTATTGTGCAAAGAATCAGCACCATGAATTGAAAATACAATAACGTACACAATAATACTCGCTCCCCTAGCTGACATATTGCTTTTCCAGAAGATTTGCACAAAAAGAGAGATCAAAGCGTTCCTCTGGAGGATCCCCTATGCAGTCAAAAACTGCATCTGCATTTAGGAAATCTTCTTCGGATGTGTAACTGCAATAAACCACAAAACAGAAACATCAAATTAAGCTGGACTTAAAAAGTTTGGTTTTTTAACAAGAAAAGACGTGCATCAATTGCAGAAGAGGTAACTAATAACAGTAGATCCATGTGGTTTTAGGACATCCTCCTGAATAGGCAAAGCATTGGTGGAGGAATGGTTACTTCGTTGATGATGTGGTAGTCATCAGTCGAGAAAAAAGAAGTATCCATCACGTACGAGAAGTTGTCATAAAGAGAGATACAGCCATACAGCAATCTTCTGATGTGATCATCTTCTGTACACAATTGGCTGCACCTCATGAATAATTTTTCTTCCCCACCCCGCCCTCCCCCACTCCCAACCCTCTCAACAGAGTCAACACCCCCTCCCTTCCTTTTCAAAACCCAATAGTAAAGGAAAAAAAAAGGTAGACAGATTCTTAAGGTGAGGAAAAAATCATATACTTAAAAGTATAAAATGGAATTTCCTTAAAAACATCAGGAAAATTTTAGCAAGTCTAAATAATTCAAAATATTATGGTATTTGATGATATTATCGGCTGAATTTAATGGTTATATTATTCAGTCACATACAATGGTAATATAAGCGACCTGCATCGAACTGGTACCACAGAAAAAAAAAGTAAAACGGATAGAGATCCACACTAAGCATGGGATATAGGATAAATAATGAACAATAATACAGTTTAAGTTCAACAAGTACATATAGTTTAAAAATGATGTTCCTGTTCTAATATAGGAATATGAAGCTTAAAATCATGATAAGAACAAAAAGTTTATAGACAAGTGTATAAACTCATTCTGCAGTGCTAATTTAAGTACCTTTGATACACTATGGATACAAACACTATCCTTTATAAGATATTTACTCACCCGCTTTTTGTTACTATACACTTCATTCCAGCAGCCTTGGCTGCTGCAAGACCAATTGCACTATCCTCTACCACCACACAACTGCATGAAGTGGAAAGTCAAAATTTAATAAGAATGACAGAAGAAACCTGAATACCCAAGAGAAAGTTGATAAAATCAGAATCCAAAAGGTAGATATATCATCTTCTGAATGAAGGAAAACACTTTTCAAGCTGAAAAGTAGCATATGACAGGCATGCACATCCCTAAGCATGAAGCAAGTCAAAGAAAATAAGCTGATTAAATGCAATTGAAAAGTGAGAATCTAGAAACCATTAGGAAATGCCATGTAAGTTTATTGATTGAAGCCCACGAACAAGATCACGTATTTTGAAAGTTCATTTTGCCAAATTGATTTTAATGAATCTTTGCTACACTTGAAGTACTTAGAATCATCATTCATTACCTTGATGGTTCAACGCCAAGTGTAGTTGCTGCCAAGAGGTAAATGGCCTTGCAAAAAGCAGGAAATAATCATTACTACAATTTTCATGAGTTTGCAGCAAAACTTAAAGTATCACAAAAAGGAAACAACTGACTGGCAAATAACAGAAGACTTCTAAAATGATAAATTCATTAAATAGGCATAGGGTAGAAAGCCACTTACAACACCTTGAACTCGACAATTTAAAACAGTGGGACCAGAAATCAGGAAACTGATCCTAAAATCCATGAGTTGGTAAAAATACAGGTCTTGGTTACAACTGAGGAATCAACTCTAAGATCCTATTAATCACTAATATGACTTTTAGGGATCTCCTAAATGAGATCTTACAATAAGACAAAAAGAGGAAATGGACAAGAATTCCTGGTGACATTTTGAAAGCAAGCATCTGCACCATTAACGAGAGCAAAGAAGTTAAACAGGTGCATCACAAAATGGTAAGAGAGGCAGATGATGGAAAATAGTTGCAAACAACAAGAGTAACCAAATTCTTATGGAAAAAAAAAAGGTGAAATGCACCCATCAAAAATGTCCTAAATGAAATGTTGATGGATTGTGTGTTTCGGGTCCGGATCCATACCCGACCCGCCTTGTAGCCCGTTTTGGGCTCTACTTAAGTCATGTAACCCTAATCCTTAAGAGTTAATGATAATCTTAAGAGAGAGAGAGTCTGGCTGCTAGTGGGCACCAACTCCTCCTCATTCGTGGTTTTTTCTCCCTCGTGTTGAGGGTTTTCCACGTTACATCGTGATCATTGTTTCTCTTCGTCTTCTTCTTGTTCGTATTTCTACATGGTATCAAAGCCGTGAAGTTTCGGTGTTTCTGGTTTGTCTTTTGCCCGTGTTGGAGGAGGATTCGCCCGGCACTGTTCATTGACTCGCCCGGCACTGTTCATCGTCTCGCCCGACACTGTTCATCGCCCGTGCCCAACGCTCGTGCCCGAGCTTCGCCCGACGCCCGTGCCCGACGCTCGCGCCCGACGCCCGAGCTTCGTCTGTCGCCCCGCCGCCGTCTCCGCCCAGCGCCGCCCTGATCAGCGCCGCTCAGGATTCCGCCGTCTCCGCCTAGCGACGACCGGCCCAGCGACGCCCTGATCAGCATCGTTCCTGTTCAGTCGCTTCCGCCCAGCATCGGCCTGCCCAGCGACGCCCTGTCCAGCGGCGTTCCTCTCTGTCATCCGACGCATCGCCCACCGCCGTGTCTTTTTCCGGCGCCGCGCCGCTCTGCCTGGTTCCGGCGGTCTATTTCCGCCCAGCGCCGCGCCGCTCTGCCTGGTTCCGGCGGTCTATTTCCGCCCAGCGCCTCGCCGCTCTGCCTGGTTCCGGCGGTCTGCTTCTGCCGGTGCGCCGCTCTGCCTGGTTCCGGCGGTCTGTTTCCGCCCAGCGCCGCGCCGCGCCGCTCTGCTTCGTTTTTTTTCTCCGGCGCTGCCTCTCTGTTGCTGTCTCTTCCGCCGGTGAGGTTTAGGCGTTCTCTGTTTTGTCCGTTGCCTGCTCTCTGCCTTTTTTGGTGTTGTATTGTGCTGTTGCTCCCTGCTGCCCTTGCTGCCTACTGGGCTTCACCCGTAGCTAGACTGGTCTGTGATTATGGCAGCGTCTTCCTCGTCAACCGTCAACACCAATCCCACTGAAATAGGGGCTTTTAGAACTGAGAATGTTCCCATGCAGGTCATCACTCTTCGCCTCACCAAGGAGAATTATTTATCGTGGTCGCCTGCTATGACTATGGGGATTGCTGGCCGTGGTCGCATGGCCTATATTGATGGGAGCAACCCCGAACCAGCAAGAACAAGTGATGTGTGGCATACTTGGTTTCTTGAGGATAATCAAGTGAAAACTTGGATTGTCAATTCTGTTTCCGCCGATATTCAGCCCCTTATCCTTCGGAAGAAGACTGCTAGAGACATGTGGGTGGTCCTCGAGCAAATGTATGGCCAAAAGAAGACCGCAATTCGTACTTACCAAGTAATGAAGACAGTCTATGGCATTCGACAAGGGAACTCGTCTGTTGCAGAGTACTATGGGGCTTTGAAAGCCAAGTGGGAAGAGCTTGACTATCATTCTGATATTCCTTGGCATTGTCCCCATGATCAGGCGCTCTATGTTGCTCATGAATGGGAAAACAGGGTGTTCCTATTTTTAGCAAGTTTAAATGATGAGTTTGAAGGTGTTCGAAGCCAGATTCTGAATTCAGGGGAGGTGTCCAGTATTGAAGATGTGTACTCCTGTGTTGAAGCGGAAGAACAGAGGAGGCTTGTTACAAAAGAAGGGAAGAGGGAACTTGTGCCCTATAACGAGAGATCCGCTCTCGTGAGTCGTGGTCCTGGCCGTCTAGTTCCCTTCGCCGGTGCACTCACTGCAAGAAGACAGGTCACACCGTGGATTATTGTTGGGATCTTCATCCAGAAAAGAAGGGACACAAAGGGAGATCTTCGATTGGGAGAACGCCTGTGTCTGAGGTGCAAGCATCCAGTGGAGAAAAAGTCTCCATTTATGCTGACCAGCTTCGTGAACTAAGGGCTTATTTGGGCAGGATCGATGTCAACAAGATTGAGACCTCAGAGGGAACTACAGCTAATCATGCTCTCGCGGTTATTGGCAATCAAGGTAACTCTTCTGTGGGGGAATAGATTGTCGATAGTGGTGCTACTCATCACATTCCAGGTAATCCAAAATTGTTTCATGAGTATAAGTTGTCCTCGGGAAAGGAACGTGTTTCTCTTGCAGATGGTTCCTCTACCTGTGTGGCAGGCGAAGGCACTCTGTCCTTGTTGGACAAATTTCATGTGCAGGGCGCTTTACATGTTCCCCAGTTTCCTTTAAATCTCTTATCAGTCAGTAGACTTACTAAAGAATTGAATTGTGAACTTATATTCTCTGCCGATCGTTGTGTTTTGCAGGACTTGGTGACAGGGAAGAGGATTGGGATTGGTTTAGCTTCTGATGGATTATATCGTCTTCCCATACGTGTGGCTACTGCTCTGTTGACAGCGATTCGCAAGACAGATAAGAGACGAGAAGATTGTCTTCAGTCTTTTATGTACTGGCATGAACGTTTTGGGCATTTACCTTTTGGGATTTTGAAACATTTGTTTCCAGACTTGTGTTCCTCCTTTGATTTGTCTTCCATTTCTTGTGATGTTTGTCAGTTTGCCAAACATGTGAGGGCTTCGTACCCTCTTTCTTCTAGTTGTGCTAATGAAGCTTTTTCCCAAATTCACTCTGATGTATGGGGACCTTCGGGCATTCATACCCGTCAAGGTTTCCAGTATTTTATCACTTTCATTGATGATTTCTCTCGTGCTACATTTATATACTTGTTAAAAGACCGCAGCGAGGTTCCTCGCATCATAGAGACATTTATTCTTCTTGTTCATACCCAGTATGGTGCGAATGTTAAAACTTTCAGGTCCGATAATGCCCGTGAGTACATGTGTCAGCCTATTGAGGAGTTTCTTAGACAATGGGGGATTGTTCACGAGACATCCTGTAGTTACACCCCCCCTCAAAATGGGGTAGCTGAAAGGAAAAATCGTCAACTTCTTAATGTCACCAGGGCTCTTTTGTTTCAGAGAAATCTTCCTAAACACTATTGGGGTGATGCAGTTCTTATTAGTGCCTATCTTATTAACCGCATGCGCAGTCGTGTTTTGAATGATAGGACTCCCCACTCGTTGCTTCCTGGCAGTCGTCCACCATTTCCTCTTCCTCCTCGTGTTTTTGGTTGTGTATGTTTTATCCATGATCACAGTCCAAATGTCAAGAAACTTGATCCTAGGTCTATCAAAGGTGTCTTTGTTGGATACTCCCCTACGCAAAAAGGATACAAATGTATTGATCCTATTACTGGTCGAGCTTATGTTACGAGGGATGTTACCTTCTTGGAACATGCCTCTTACTTTGGTGCGAATCCTCTTCAGGGGGAGCAGTCTGTGGGCAGGGAAGAGTATTCTCAGAGACAGGAACTTCAGTTTATAGATTTTTTGGACTACAAGAAAGCAGAATCACTTAATACTGTTGATGTGCCTGAGAAGGAGGAAAGGGGTGACAATAGCATTGAGAAGGAAGGCCCTCAGTTGTTTGGACAGTTCTACTCTAGACGAGGTACTCGGACAGAGGTGATGACTTGTGATGCTAGATCTACTTCCAATCCCAATGCCACTCCTTCCCTGGATGAACCAAGTCCTACCAAGGAGACCATGGAGACTCATGATGAGGTTGAAAAGAATAACGATCTTCCCATTGCCCTGAGAAAGGGTGTCAGGTCATGTACTCAACACCCCATTGGTAATTTTGTTTCTTATTCCAGACTTGGGAAAGATTACAAGTGCTTTGTTTCTACTCTCTCTTTGGCTGTGATTCCCAGGACTGTCGCTGAAGCTCAAAGTGACTCCAAGTGGGCTGATGCAATGAAAGAAGAAATAGATGCCCTAAGAAGAAACTTGACATGGAAAGTGGTGAAGATTCCTGAAGCCGCTCACCTAGTTGGATCCAAATGGGTGTATACCATCAAGTACAAACCAGATGGGAGTGTTGAAAGATATAAAGCTCGACTTGTGGCCAAGGGGTTTAGCCAGAAATATGGAATTGATTACTTGGAAACCTTTGCTCCTGTTGCAAAAATGAAGACTGTGAGGGTGATTATATCCCTAGCTGTGATGAAGGAGTGGAAGATGTATCAACTGGATGTTAAGAATGCATTCCTCAATGGTGACCTCGAAGAAGAAGTATATATGCATATGCCTTCAGGATATGAAGAACCAGAAAAGTGTTGTAAGCTGAAAAAGGCCTTGTATGGCCTTAAGCAATCGCCCAGAGCGTGGTTTGAACGACTGAGAAGAGTGATGTTACGTCATGGATACAAACAAGGAAATGGAGATCACACTCTGTTTGTGAAGAAGGAGAGCAGGGTTACTCTCCTGCTCGTCTACGTAGATGACATGATTGTTACTGGAGATGAGGAGGAGGAGATTATCAAGCTAAAAGGGTTACTGGCTACAGAATTCGACCTCAAAGATCTTGGCAAGCTAAGGTATTTTCTTGGTATGGAGGTTGCTAGGTCTAGTACTGGTCTTGTACTAAACCAAAGGAAATATACATTAGATCTGCTGGAAGAAACTGGTAAATTGGGATGTAGACCTACTCCTACCCCTTTTGACACTGGGCACAAGTTGAGTCTTAGAGATGGAGAGCCTCTCTGTGAAGAAGACAAGGGAAGATATCAACGTTTGGTTGGGAAGCTAATTTATCTTACCCTCACGAGACCTGATATCACCTTTGCGGTGAATGTTTTGAGCCAATTCATGCATGCGCCTACCGATGCACATCTGAAGGCTGTGGACAGAGTGCTATGCTACCTGAAGAAAAATCCTGGTAAGGGACTCTTGTATGTGAAACAAGAGACTGTGGAAATCGAGGGCTATTCTGATGCGGATTGGGCAGGTTGTGGTGATACCAGACGATCCACTACAGGGTACTGTGTCTACCTGAGAGGAAACCTTGTTGTATGGAGGAGCAAGAGACAGGATGTTTGCTCTAGATCCAGTGCAGAGGCAGAATATAGGGCAGTTGCTATGGGAGTGTCAGAGTTATTATGGTTGAAGATATTGTTGACTGACATTGGAATAGAGATTGAAAGACCTATGAAGATGTACTGTGATAACAAGTCTGCAATCAACTTAGCCAACAATCCTGTTCTTCACGACAGAACAAAACATGTTGAAATTGATCGTCACTTCATTCGGGAAAGGATTGATGCGAAAGAGTTGATCTTACCTTACATGAAGTCTGAAGACCAAACTGCTGATGTTCTGACGAAAGCTCTTCCTTCAGCTTCATTTGAGAGGAATGTATCCAAGTTGGGCATGTTTGATATGTATGCCCAACTTGAGGGGGAGTGTTGATGGATTGTGTGTTTCGGGTCCGGATCCATACCCGACCCGCCTTGTAGCCCGTTTTGGGCTCTACTTAAGTCATGTAACCCTAATCTTTAAGAGTTAATGATAATTTTAAGAGAGAGAGAGTCTGGCTGCTAGTGGGCACCAACTCCTCCTCATTCGTGGTTTTTTCTCCCTCGTGTTGAGGGTTTTCCATGTTACATCGTGATCATTGTTTCTCTTCGTCTTCTTCTTGTTCGTATTTCTACATGAAATATTACGAAAATAATATCCAAAGCAGAAAGGGGTAGGCATAGCTAGCAAGTGAAGCAAAGAAGCCCACACTGGTGCAACACAAAATGCTCACAGAGGCAGATGATGAAAAAGATATACAGTTTCTAACAATAAAAATAAACATATTATGGAAAAAATGGATAAAATGGCCTCATGTGGTATGAAGATATAAGAATGCAGATGTCAGACTACAAAAACTGACATGCCCAATGAGACAATTACCACCTGCTAATTCAGACAGAGTTAACCAAATGTCAGAGAATGAGGTGAGACAAAGAATGAGCAGCTGTATTGGCAAGGTAGATACAACAAAAGCATGAACAAAAAAACTACCCCTCTAAATCTGTTGCTAAACTCTGTATAATACAACAACTTTTAGGTACATGAATCATGTAAAGAGACACTAGCAAACATAAGGATAGAGGATGAAATAACTGTGTACACCTCACAATAATCACACCAATTGGAAGATGGAAGCAAACTTCAGCTATTAGACACCTCATTACAAACTATTACAAATTAAGTACAATTCCAGTGGCACAACCAGAATACCAATTGTCTTCTGAGAATCCAATGTTGGGCAGTGACACTCCAGAACTACTTATAAATCTGACACCACTAGTGCCGATAAATCACCAAATGCAATTACACTTGGGCAAAAGGTACATGATACTAGGTTGACGCTCTAATTAGACAGATCTCTCACAATCTAGAAACTCATTATCCAGAAAAGAACATTGTTAATTAGTAAAGAGCATTTCTGAAATTATGGGTAAATTTATCACATATAACTACTTAGAAGTCAGAAACCTCTAGTTTTTACAAGTTACTATATGCAACTACAGTTCATACAATAGGAGTATACATTAGCAAAGTTGTCAGAGCCACTAACAAATGCTACCACTTGACTTGGAAAATTAATTAACTACCATAACCACCTTGCCATTCAAAGGTTTCCAGATGTTATGATTTAACTGACTTCCCAACATATGTTCATACAAACCCAAATCCAGGGAATTCTGGAACAGGAAGTGACTCCAAGTAGATGCAGGTCTAGGTTCTCTTTCATACATTTTCACCACAAGTTCTTGGTGGAAAATGAGCTGCTACATACTCATCATTAGCATTTCAGTTCAATTAAACAATAATCTGATTGCTACCACTACCAACTGCAGCAATAGCAACATCTTGTTTCAAGTAGAACCAAGTTTTTACTATCTAAAAAGAAATGGAAGTTCACAGATTCATTGATTTCATGCTAGAGAAGCAAATGTGAGACATACAGGATCAGGCTTTTTGCGAGGAACCACATCTCCTGCAAATATTTTAATCTTCTCTGCTCTCTTTTCACCCAACAAGAATGAAACTATAGCAGATACCTGCAATATCAATTATCACAAACACGTCAGCTGTAAGATTGCAGAATGTCTGCTACACAACTTGAGAGAAAGGCAATAAATGGTTAAAGTATTGTAATCATATCAAGCAAAGCAACCATTATTGAGACAAGGACACTAAAAAACAGTTAAGGTTTACCACTTCTTTAGTTTAGGATTCCATTCAGCCTGTTCATCTATCTCTGAATCAGTCCATCAGGTAACCACCATTTGAAGAGATACATGAAGCTGAATATATATAGATTAATTCTAACCTTTCTACATGAACAAGGGACATATTTTGAAATATTAATTAGCAATGTGTTGTCACTCTAGATCAAAAGAAAGTCAGTTTTACTGAAAGTCAATAAAGGAATTCTTCAAACACAGCTGAAAAATGCTTACGACCAGAGAAAACAATAGATGCACAAGCAGAAGATAAACATAGAAGCGGTCATATATTAGAAAAAGAAAAACATCAAGTTTTTTCTCTTGATTTTGAGCTTTTTAGGCAGAACAGTCTACAGTAAGTTCCTTATGACTTGTATCATAATGAAAAACTTCTTATAAGACGTCAGGAAATTTAGCATCTTCATCTCCAGACAGCAGTAGTGAATTCCTTTTCGTTGTAGAAGAAAAACAATTGAGTCTCTAATCACTCATCAGGAAACAAAATCATGGAAGATTCTTAAATACTTACTCTATTTTCACATAAAAGATTTTGGGATAAGGATTTGCATGTGCAAGCTCATCAGCTGTTGTGCACATAATTAACACATAAGATATAACCTCAATAGTCTCAGAGGATAAAAGTTTCAAATCCTTGTAAAATATGTTCAATTTATCAAATAACCATAATGTGAAAGTCTTGCAATTGATGGGACTCACATGCATAAAGAACAGTATTGGAAAGAATATAAATAAGAAATTATAGTAATAAACAATGAGAAACTTTTTTCCCGTTCCACTTCATAACAAAACAGAATATTGATGATAACCAATTTGCATATTGAGATGCCCACCGCCTTTTCATTTGAAGTGCTGCACACAGCAACTTGAACACCCTTTCCCAGAGCTTCATCAATCAACCTATATGAATTAAGGCATCAACAGACCATGATTAGGAAAACTTTATTCAGTTAAACATGCATCTTACATGAAAGACTCAGGTGGGAACAAGACTTAAAATGGATAAATATATTGTTCTCTTATATGGCTCAAATTCTCTAGATTTAAGCTTCCGATGAGGCACTATTGATGGTAGTCAAAAGTGCTAGTAGGTAACAAGGCAGCAATGTGCTTACAAGGCTTAGTTGGGCCTAGGTGGGACCATTCAGGGCCCCGTCAAGTTCAAGTTCAAAACAAGGTCCAAGGCTCCAAGATGAAGCTAAAATTTGAGAATAACCTTCCAATTAAGAACAGTTGGAAAAGCTCCTTTAACTAAAAGCTCACCCACTACACATAACAAACTGGAAAAGGGAAAAAGAGAAGAACTTGGGCTGTTTCCTGCTTAGGCAGCTACTAAAACTGGGTGGGTACTGGACTCACACCTAAAGAAACTAGGTAAACTAGATGCTGTTTTTGCCTAAATGGAACTTCCCTAAAATAGAAGCAAAAAAGAAAAAAAATATCTCTTGCACATTTTTACATATTCCATGAGGACGGGGCTCTTTAGAAGCCCATTTCTATAGTATCTTCCTACTGCCTATTCTTTTCTACTTGATTCTGTAACCAATACGAAGTAGATAATTTTGATGGTACAAAGGTCAGATCGAGAGCATGGTCTAAAGGTCAGATCAAGAGCATCTGTTACATGCAGTGCATCCTCAAATTTGTAGCCTGAAGAAGCATTTATTTATGCAACTAAAGAGGTAATGTACTTTAACACTAGCAGCAAACATGATTGAAATACAAAGAGCAATAAATTATGGATCATTTGCAATAAAAGATCATTGAACTTTTCTATTTACAGCACGGACAAAAGATAAACTTTTCGAATGCAAATGGTAAAGAGGATAGGCCTGAATAAAATTAGAGAGAACTATGTTTCACTTTAGATGGTGAAAAATCAACTCACGCCTGGACTTCACCGTCTGAACTATAAATTAAGTACTCATAAAAGTCTGCCAATAACGGGCCGCAACCCAAAATAATGTGGTTGCTGTTTATAAAACAAAATGTGAAATACGCATAAGCTCTTTCCAGGTATGCCTTTGATTAAGTTGGGGCACCTTGCTACTCCGGGTCTGAGAGGTAGCAGTCGCTTCTCAATAAGAGCCATGAATAATTCGGTCTTCCGTTTATGCAGTGAGGCTATGAACTCCTTCCTTTCTTCTTCCGACTTCGGAGCTTTCTCTGGCCACCCCGTCTTGTTAAAATACGCCGTCATTCTGAACAAAGCAACATTAAATACGATGAAAATCGTCCTAACTGCGACCCATCTATCCACATTTCCAATCCTTAATAAGACCCTCAGGATTTTCAGACCCATCTCAGTAACCATCACTAAACGCCTTCACGGATAACAAATAGAAGAATAACAAAAGGAACAAGGAATTACCTCTCCTTCCCTCCACCAATCTTGAGCAATTCTCCATACAATTCAACATCCCACGTAACACCCAATTCCTTCTGCACAAACATCAACCAGCAGAGCCCCAACAATGAAAGAAGAATACAAGCTCCAAAAGTTAATCAGGTGAGAAGAACAGAAGAGTGGAAGGAAGTAGGCGACGCGACCCACCTCCGAAAACGTATCGTTAAAGGAAATCCGATGGCCATCCTTCTCCGTATCGACTAAAACACCATCGCAATCAAAGAGCAGGGCGCCGGGAAGAGCCGCAGCAGCCCGCACCATCCCTCTGCTGATGCCGCTTCGGGACAACCCTCGAAACGTTTCCCCGAGAAGTGTGGAAGAATGCCTTAATGGCCGAAGGCTGAACCCGCGGACGCGACTTAAGGAATAAGAACGCGCGCTGAAACAGAAGATAGTCGCCGTTTTCTCGGAGGAAGAAGAAGAAGAAAGGTAGCGGAGGAGGGGGGAGCAGAGCAAGGGGTGGAGGAGGCCATGGGTGGAGTTGGCGGTTTCTCAGCAACCACACGGTTGAATCTAATTCTTTTTCTACCGAGGCATTCATCTGCTCTACTTTGAATTCGCACCACTAACTGAGAGGGCAGGAGCTGAGCTTTCCTTTCCTAATCCAAGTTTTGGGAGTGAGAGATCGGGACGATTCGATGGCCCTATCATCCGGAGGATGGCTCCAAAATTGAGAGAGAGAGAGAGAGAAAGAGAAATCAGGCGACTCGGTTTTCTTTGCAGCTACTGCCCATCTGGGTGGATGATGCTAGAACTCTGCTAACCATGAACTTAAATTTAACCTTAAAATCCATTAGGAAAGGTTTATCTCGACACAACATGTATGATCCTAGGACAACGTGGATTATGAAAATTTTAATGGTCTTTAAAGTATGGTGAGAACTTTTCTTTGTCTTCTTTCTTTTTTTTTGCAAAACTCCTGGACTGGACCTTTTTGAGAGCAACAGCATAACTTCTTGAGCAAACCTTGTTAATAAAAAATCGTTGGACCTTAAATCAAGTAAACATTAGATGAAGGTAGCGTTGTCTTTCCAGCATTCTGCTGTCCTAGCTTCTGAATAATGTAGTCCTCCTCTATGATCTGGTGGTCGGAGTTTAATATGAAAAAAGACTCAGAATTTTTTGGTTCTATGCACTAATAAGTTTTGATATCTGAAAATGGTTACGCAATTCATTTTTTCAATTAAGGGAAAAAGTCATTCGGCATAAAACCTTCCAAGATACACCATCATACCTCCAAGACTTTATGGCGAACCAATAGTAAGTCCTTTTAACTCTGATGTCACGCTTACTATTATTTGTAGCTAAAATTACTATTATTTGTAGCTAAAAAGAGCAACATACCAAAGTGTGACAGCAAGCATGTGATTTGAACTTCTGATGCCTTGAGTGTGAGCTGCCTTACTGTCTGTTATTCCGCATCAAATCTGCGGGGAAAAGCTCCCCAAAACTTTTTATTGAAAGAGAGCTAACAAAAAAGCTAAAACAGAAACAGTAAAAACCCAAAGCTGCCAATCAAAAAGCGGAAGCATATACAAAAGATCTAACGCAGGGTCTTCTTGAGTACACAAGGTCACTGAAGGATCTGAAAGAGCAACAAACTGGGCTTCTCCCGTCCAGCATGGACTTCAGTCTTCTGATTCACTCATTCCTGTTGGAACCAATGATAACATCTGATGCTTCTTCAGCTTTTATACTTTGTAGCGCAAGAGCGACCATCTCTGTTTCAGGCGTGGGATAGAGAAATATTCTGCAGAATTTTAAATCCATTTGTGTCATGTTGGGACCAGATTCAAAGCCAACCACCACCCAGCTTTCTCCTTGAGAAGTTCTAGATGCTAATTGGCTGTAGAGATGCTTTGAGCATAGCGCAGGCCAGTCCCCTGGAACCACTGAGGCCTTCAACCATCCTCTAAGTTTGTCCGAGTCTCCTGAACCATTTCTAAGAACAGCTTGGAATTGCTCTACACAAGAGGTCCTATTGTCACCGTGCATCATAGCATTTCTGTTCTTCCGAAGCATCCAAATGGAATGATGCCCTCCAACACGACATCATCCAGCCGGTTTTGAAGTTGTGGCTATACCGCTGCTTTAGTAACTTAGAAATGGATGAGCATTGAGGGAACTTCTTGGCAATGAAGATTCAAACTTCACGAAGGTGACGAGTGGAGTGCTTACGCACGGAACGAAGCGTCGGCTCTCACAGGCTTTTCATCTCCCAGTACCGCGCCAAGCAGGAATCAAAGACTAATTTCTGAAGATAGATGTCTTCAATGGGGTTCTCATCAATCCAAAAGTGGATCAGATCTTTCTTCCGCCAGAGCAAGAGTACGGATCGGACTTGACCTTTTCTTTCCAAAAGACAAGCAACTGGCATAGTTCATGTACGAGGGATCCTATTAGAATGAAGCAGGAAAAGCAGAAAGCCCACCTACGACGAACCTGCCTGCATTCCATAAAGACGTGAGAAGTGCTTTCTGCATCTTTCCAGCAAAAAGCACATCGATTGGCAAGAGAGACCCCTGCGTTGAAGACGATCAAGGGTGGGCAGCCGGTTTTCGCAAGCGATATAGGTGAACCAGCACCTGCGAGGATTAGCTTGTTTATGCCAAACCCAAGATCTTCAGAGCTTCTTGGCATGTTTCTTTCTAATCAAGTTCTAGATATCCGTCGAATTAACATATAACCTAATATTGATCACACAATATTGATAATTCGTTTGAGCAAGTTGAGGCCGAACGACTTGAACCCTTAGCATAAAGTTTTTGATAGTTGGATTCAAAATCAAATCAAAGTCAATAATTTGTTTTACTGAGACAACAACCGAACGTCAGAAAATTGAATTTGCTCATCCACATCAAGCAGGTCCCAAAGAATCGAGCCAGCCCAATTATCTATCCAAAACCTTATATATATATATATATATATATATGCTATTTATGGCTGTTTTCTTTTGCAAAGGAAATACCGAGGAACGTGCTTCATTGGTTTGATTGGAAGCGTATCATGATCTTCAATAGAGCTTGATGGATCGGTAGTAGGACTCTTTAGAAGCAAATTTTAGTTACAGGGGAAGAGATGATACAAGTTCTTACGAGTGGTCGATAATTTCTATACTATGAATGCCTATTCAATTTATCCGTTCACAAAAGAAACTATATATCATATCTAAAAACTGTAAAGATCACATTGTTTGGGACATATACTTGATGAACTAATTTCATTTTTGTGGAAGCAATCTATCAAGCTATTATTAGCAAAACACATAAGAACCTGCCATGCAAGAGAAAGTAGAGATTATGAGATACAAATTTACGATTTATGGAACTTAATTACCTATGTTTGTCTCCTCTCCTTTTGACTGTTTCTGTTTACAATTGAACAATTATACTGATTAAGAAACTTAGCTGTCTATACTGACAGCAATATAATGCTCCATTTTTAGTGGGAAAAGTTCTTCAGTGCCTTAGGATACTGAAAAGTTTAATATTAAAAACTTTTGTTTATTATATTTATATTCATTTAAAGTATGATACTTTAATCTCGATTATGACGTTGTCGATTAATGTTGTTTTACTTTTTGCAAGAAATCAGATAAATCTGCAGTTCTAAAAAGCATGCATTATTAATAATTTGATCTGGTGAGCGTCTAGTGAAATTCAAATATTCTTTTTGTGACATGGTCTACATGCAGCCTGATTCAGTGACAGTATGTGCAGTGACGCCTGCAGCCATCAGTGAAAGTTGTCGCAGATGCTTTTTTGAGTCATACTCATATTATTAACATTTAATTTAATTTTTATTATCTAATTTACCTGCAAAATATCATAATATTAAATAAAAAATGAGGAAAACGAAAAAGCATGAAAATCGTTTTCTTTGAAAAAATGTGAAAAAATAATTTTATCGCTTTTTTCCCAATTTTCCCTTTTTTGGCTTTTCTCTTTTTAATGTTAATATCATCAGAAGTTCATATTTAAACACAGATTAAATTATTTAACCATCATCAAGACATTTTTTTATTATTTTATCTGGTTCTTCTACATCTTCTTCTTAGTTCTTACTTTCTTGTATAATTTTATTTTGCCTACTTCTTAGAAAAATTGTCATTTTCTAAACATTTGCTGAGACTTTCTTCAGAATAGCAACTTTGCGAAAAAGTACCCAAAAACCTTGCTGTTAAAAATCCAATAACTATATTTGTGATTATACTGAACTAGTATGATCAAAATTAACCTATTTGTTAGCTCTATAGCTGATTTATAAGTTTCAGATTTCGAAATATTTTAACATTTCAATTATTTTTGTTTTTAGGCCATAATTTTTTAATATTTTCTGGCCAATGCACAACCAATTCACTAAGAAGGCAGCACTGCCAAACAAACTAATTTTTACGATCCTTGTTTAAAAGTCATGCATATTCTTGACATTCTAGGTGTGTAATTAGGAAGACAAGTCAAATTACGCATAATTTTATTAAATGATAGTGGCAGCCTTTTTTTTTCCAATTTCCAATTTCCGAGATCTCTTCAAGAAAACAGTGAAAGAAATTCAACATAGAAAAGGTGGCAGAATTGAGGTGTGTTATATTTCTCACATAATTAATGAAGAAGAGAATCTCTTCGGAGGAAGAAAGAAAATAAGGAACCTTGTAAAGAGAGAATCTCATTTCTAGATTCGTAAAATTAAGTTGACTTTCTTTTATCATATCCAATATCATAATCAGATTGAAATAAATAATAATATTATTACCTTTTATTTCTTATTGAAGGCGCCACTTGACAATTACTTATTGAAGGCTTACTTTTACTGATATCATATTTAAACTGATCGTAAATGCGATTGAGGTAAATAATGAGAGTGACAACCTTTTATTTTTCTTATTAGATGCATGCTTCATAATCTGGGTCCTACTTTTATCATCCTCTTATTTAAATTAAACTGAACAACTTAGGTTCGTTTCTAAATCAATTTTGGGTTCATTTCTAGAAAGAAGAAGAAGAAGAAGAAGAAGAAGAAGAAGAAAGGAAGCCGTTAAAGGAAGAATCTCATTTCTAGATTCAAAAAAATGAACATAAGAAGGTGGGAGACTGTGGAGAGGTTCTTACTGGTTAAGAGAACCTGTCAAGAGACGGCATTCTCAAGCATGCTTCTTGTCATTTGGAAGAAGGAAAAGGAGGAGGAGAAGGCAACCCATTAAAGAGAGGATCTCACTTCTATATTCAAAACAGATAGGCAAATTTTATGACAACTACCAATATCGTTGAGTTTTTCTTATGATCAGAAGGGGCCAATTAATATGCTTTAAAGAAATGTCAGGAGGAGCCCTGATGTTTACATTTTTTAAAACATTAGAAAGGTTTTTTTTTTTTAAAAAAAAAAGATCGGTTCATAATGATATTAAATGACTGTGATGATCAATTATGTATCTTTTTTAGATTAAACAACAATGTTCCAGGGCCGCTTCCCAGTTCCACGACGGGTGACAGAATTTCATAGAGACTTTACTCAATTGCTAGAAAATCAGCAGTTGGTATACATGGGATCTCCATCTGTTCCATCTGCTTTAATTTGCTTTCCTGTATGATAGATGACTAAATTAGTCTTGTTGCATTAGTGCCCCACATTGGGT